>NW_026623270.1:3171743-3330018 GCF_030028575.1 Malurus melanocephalus | reverse complement strand
AGTGATTATTTTTAGTGGCTTACACAGTTAATCTCTATCCTGGGTGGCATGGGACAGCCAGCAGCAAACAAGTCGATGATAATACTCTACTGTGTTTGAGCTCTGCTTTGTTTGTACTCACTGCACWTGGTTTTTAGCTTCTGTCACCCCAGTTCAGACTCCTCAGTAATTCAGTTACTAAAAACAATAAGGTATTTTCACCAAAAGTCTCCTGTCAGTGCTTATGGAGAAAATACAAAGAAATGGGTAATGTGGACCTTATGAGATACTTTATCCATACATTTTCTCTGCACTTTTGCTTCAATTTAAAATTAACCATCAAGAGAGGGATTCTTCATCTTAGCCTTTTTTGCGAATGCTTTAAGGTAGAAGAAAAAGAAAGAAAAAATATCTCAAATTCACAGACTCTACTCATAGTCTGTTCACAGTCCACAATATCCAGGGCACACTGGAACTCCACCTAGAGCAGGAAGGATATGTAAAGGTGAGAGAATGTGAACCAAAATAAAGCTTTCAGAATATTTGCTAGATATCAACTGGATAAAATGAACACTGTGTTATCAAAGACTCGATAGCATCTGACCCCTTGCAGCATTGTTTTCTTTGTACTTCTAAAATTAATMTGATTTAGTAACACAAAGAAAGTAAAAAAAATCAAAATGTATTTTTAAAAATTAGAGTTTGTGTTGTTAATATTACTGAAAGACACTCTATAAAATAGAGACAACTCTTACATTCATTTAAACTTGCAAAACTCACATTAAYATTGGTGGCTTCTTTATATTTGTTAACAGAAAATTAATTTAACACACATTTATACTTAAATAAATAYTTTTCCATTGTGTTCAAATGAGCAGGGATTTCTCCTATAGTTATGTACCCTGGTGATTAGCCATGATGATTTAAATTTMTAGTTGAATTAATAACTGTGACTTTTTTTCTTACATTCTTCAGTTGACGTCTTTAGTGCTTTGGTTACTGCCCTGAAGCTGCTGAATTTCATGTCATTTATTCTTTGAGAATAATGTATGAATCCATAGCTACARGGGAGAATGGGAGTGTGTTTAAATAAGATAAAAGGCAGCTTTTGCATTGTTCTTGTGTACCAAAGAACAAAGAGAAGGCAGAGGAGGGGGAAAGAGATCATATCATACTGTAGAGGGAAGCCTTTTTTTTTTCCTATTGTGACTGATTATTGCTTTTTAGATCATTTGCTTTCTGATTACTACCCCCACACTGTAGCTGCACAGCTTCTGGATGCTTAGGGACAATAATGGGTTGGGGTTTTTTTAAATGCTGATTAACTGGAAATTTATTATCTATTTGGAGCCAAAATTTCTGTGAAAASATATACAGACAAGCATTCTTCAGGGCAGGATGGAGATAAAAAGGAAAGCACACAGGTCACCAGGAGTGGTGACATATTCTGAAGTCAGTGACATTACTCTGTACTGGGAAGCCATTTGAACTCCATAGCTCATGAGTTTTAAATATCACATTTGCTCTCCTAACAGTCATAGTGAACAACAGCAGATGTTTTTAGAGCATAATAATTTCTTTAATACAGGAAAGAACAAAATTCTAAGGGGTCATACGCTCCATTAGGAGGTTGCAACAGTCTGATCATGTAGCTAGAAAAGGAAAGAAATTTCAGTTAGGAAATTTTCTCAGTGAGTGACTTAAAAGATGTGTTTATCAATATACTCTTCTATAATGGTGGGTCTAGGACTCTGTGATCATATTAATCAAAAATCCCTRTTCTCTCTCAGGCATGAAAAGCCGTTTCTGTGGATCCATAGTATATCCTTATCAGTAGTATATTCTGTACAGACTAACTTGATGGAGAGCAAAAGGCCAAGATTTTACTGCTCATCCTCTAAAATTACATTTCTGATTACTCAAAAATTGAGTTAGATGTATGTGTCCATTTCTTCTCCGGTGCTGAGATCCACATGTCCAGGTAACTGAGTGTACTATGACAAGCACTACCTAAATGTTAAGTGTGAATTTTTTACAAGTGGATGCAAAAAACCCCAAAAGAGATCAAATGTTGAATGCTGAAATWCATGCTTGAATAAGCTGGCCAGACTGCAGAGAAATATTTAATCTGCATCATGAGCTCCTTATTCTTAGAAGGTTATGGATCCTCTGTACCAGTATTTTTTATATACCARTATCTTTTACTGTGTGTCTTTACTCAGGTACCACAACCAGGAACACTGAAGCTGTCCCACATGCAGGAAGGCGGGTATATTTTCCAGCTAACTGTGACAGACACTGCAGGTCAGCGGAGCTCTGACAATGTCTCTGTGACCGTTCTGCCCATGGTTCATTCTGCATCAGGTGAGAAAATGACTGGAGCCATTGCCTCTGTGACACTTGGGTGTGGTATTCACAGCAGAGCAAGGGTCTTGATAGAGGCAAAAACTTTTTTCTCCACTTCCAGTGTTTTATTTCGCCCTTCTTCATTACATGATAACATCCCTTTCAGCTTTGAATCACTCTTTCAAAGTAAGGAAAYAAGCAAGCAYCACTTGTATCTTAGAGCAATAATAKTTTCAGGCACTGGATATTTGTCCTTCTATTGCTCATAAGCATGCAGAATTGGAAAAGCTAAATGCTGCCAGAGGTATCAGGTGCATTGCAACAGTTAGATGGTGTGGGCAGCATGGCTTGGGCTATAGGGAAGACACAGTTAAAATTACCTAATAGTATGCTTGAGGCAGGCTAATGATAATACTGACCTGTAGTCTAAAATTTGGCATGTTTTTTTGTTTTAATTAGTCTAAGTTTTTCTGTCTCATGGTTGTTATTGAAGCCTTATGCTACTGGGCTAACTGAAACTGGAACTGACCCATCATTTGCAAACTCTGAGCTTCAGAAACATGTAAAAAGCATAAAAAGTAGAAAGTAAGATTTTGGTGGCTGTCAGTTCTGCTCTTATATGTAATAATTTCTAATTACATTGTAATTAACAAGTTGCTAGTACAGATCTGCTTCTCTGGCACAAAGTAAAAGTTAAATAGCATTATCACCATGTTCAACACAGCAGGTGAAAATCTAGCTCTGCACCAGCATAATATGTCTATGTGAGAGGGTAGCCCCTGTGGTAATAAGCTGATATTAAAAAAAAATCTGCTTAATAATGCCTGTGTTCCAGTAATGGATGATAGAGTTGTGTTCATTAATGTTTAATTCAACTAAAGCAGCCACAGAGGTTTGCTGGTTTGTTTATTTGCTGCTGTGGGTGTCTGGGGTATCTTTTGTATGGAGCACATTGGGGATTTACTGTCTCTATTTTTCTAATTCTCCAGCTATGCTACCAATTCAGGTGGTACTGATAAAGCTAAACCAGTTCCTGATGCCTTAATACATGCAAGATCTAGTATACATGCTAYTACTAGTGCTGAAGTACAGGAGATGCATTTTCAGATTTTAGGGGCTTTAAATAGATGTCTGTATTCCTGGAGTCCATCCCTTAGCGTGGTGCAGCGTTTGGTGCACAGCAGGATAACAAAGGCTGTGACTCCCTTATGCAAATTGATTTGCTCTTGTGACACTAATCAAGCACTGAACTTGATAGTGCTTTGCAAAGTGAGGAACTACACTGCTGTTGGAGAGACAAAARCACAGATGTAAACATTTGATAATTACAGGATCAGAAAGGATTTCAGAAAAGCTTTGAGTATGCAAAATGGAATATCCAGGGATACTCTCCATTTCCAGGGGAATCTTAAGTGTTAAAGCAGGCAGCAGTCCATTCTTTCTGGTGAAAGTCATCTGTGAGAACTTAAAAGAACTCCTTTTCTGGTCTATAGTGTATTGAAGTCACTGGATTGTTGATGTCAATAAATGACAAGCATGCTTTAAGTATTTTAATTAGGATGCAGAAAACATGCCATAAAAGATCCCATGTGTTCATGTAAAACAGCATATTRTCAGAAATACAGAATGAATATGTAGTAGGAATTACGAGCTGGAGGGATGCAGTTACAGCCRCAGAGGTTTCATTTATTTATTTTCAGGACTATTCTGCATCTTTTAAGCCTAGGAAGATCTCCTTTCAGCTTAGGCCAACAGAATTTAAAGCACTGTAAGGGTGCTGCACAAGGTGTAAGGTGCATCAGCCTCCAKGCTGAGTATTCCTGTAGTAAAGAGATTGCCAGGTTAGTGACGCAAGTATCAGGAGCAGCTGTTACCTGAACTAGCTTCTGTGTCAATATGACATCACACAGTTGAGTCTGGACTTTCTTCGACTTTCTGCCTTGTTCATGGTGCTTCTTGACATAGCATGGGTTTGCTTTTTCCTCAGTGCTGCAGATTTTAGTCACTGACTCAGTATTTGCTGCTTGGATTTCTCTTTTGGTAATTTGGGACTTGTTTCTCAACAGCCTGTGTTGGGGTTTGCTCTCGCTACCAGTTTATCTGCGATGATGGCTGCTGCATTGACATCACATTTGCTTGTGATGGTGTGAGACAGTGTCCTGATGGATCAGATGAGACTTTCTGCCAGAATCGTAAGTGTGCTGGGCCACAGTGGCAAAGTAGATAGTGAAAGTAACCACAGCCTGACAGATCCAAGGGGATGATGCTGTTTCTCTGGCTTCTCTCCCTGTAAGCAAGCAGTTTGCTCCCAGTCTTTCACTGGAATTAGCACATGGGAAGGTTTAATGTCCACATACAGCAACTGCTCAGAAATTTTCTTCAAAGTATATTAAAACTGTCAAGGATCTATAAGTGACAGATTTTGTATTCAGCATTTAAAAAATCGATTTTTCACTTGCATGATGATTCTGGAACCCTGGTCTCTYTGAAAGGCTGTCTCAGAGGTACCCTTCACAGTGCTGTTACAACCTTGCAAGAATCTGAAACACTGTGACTATGCAGAGGAACCAGTTGATTCACCATCAAGCTGTTYGCTTTTGTTAGTCATCTCTCAGCATGAGTCCATGCTCAGCTAAGTGAACAAAAACTGTCAGAGGATGAATGGGCACCATGTCCAACCACTCTTTCTCTATATTTTAGTTGCTGGAGTTCACTGTAGGGGTCATGAGTGTACTCTTGTGAACCATTTTTAGGTATCTGTGACTCACATTTCATCATATATGTGAACCTGAGGAAGTTGTTTACTTTGCCTCAAGGCCCATATTGGAGAGTCTTCCTTAAGAATACTTCATTCCCTTCAACCTTGTACAAAAATTTTTGTTTCTGTTAACAGTCAGCTCAGGTCGGAAGACGGTGACACATGCAGCTCTTGGCACTACCCAGCAAAGGACTGCAGGACTGACKGAAAACACAGAGGAAAACTTCTCTGCAGAAAACACCCTGAAAGCCACTGCCAGAAATCAGCCACTACTCTCAGTGGATGCAGACATGTCTAACCAATCGCTTTCTCAGGGACCAAAKAAACAAATCAGTGGATTTGTGCCAGGTAAGAACTGACTCAGTTTCARTAAATCATTCTCCTTAAAGTAAGGAAGTGTMTTGAATYTTAAATTTAATTTAGTTGTCTTTTGGTGCCTGGCTAAGAGGAAAGAAATTTCAAACGTAAAAAAATACAAAAGAAACCRGTAATAATGAAGTTCTAAGTAGGTTTTGATTTATTATTGTCAAGTCTGGTTTTTTACTAGATGTAAAAAGAAAGTTAAAATGTAGGAATGGTAGGAAAATAATACAGTCTAAGGAACAAAATGTGTGAACTWAATACAAATTCTGCCACAGTTTCAKCTGTGTAGGCTGTTATATTAAGGCTCTGTAAAACTGTAAGGGAGTACTTCAGGAGAACGTAATAAAGTACTGGTTCAACTTGGGTGAGAGCAATTGCTTTTCTCCTAGTGCTAACTATTACTTTATTACTTCTTTTTTTTTCTTTTTTTTTTTCCTGAATTAATATTTTTACTACCATGGTGGTTTTTTTCTGAACTCTGTCTCCAGGGCAGGAGAAGTCTTTCATGACTATAGAAAAGTCCCAGGCTTTGGTAACAAGCTACCTCAGGTGTCCGTGTACTGGTCCCCAGTTTTGTTCTGCATGTAACTGCAAGCCTGTAGTGAGTTACCGTGTGATGTTACAGGCAGAGTCCCCAACCCTGGCCTTGGTAAAACTCCAGAAGCTGCAGTGAAATTGATGTGTCTTTTAAGRTTCATGCTGATGAATTACAATGATCTGAAATGGCAATTATATGAAAGCRAAACTGTGCACAGAGCCTAAAGTCAGTACAAACCCCCCACTTTTATTTCTTCATGGTATAGACTGATTCATGTGCCTCAAGACACAGCTATTTATTACAAGCATTATTTTCCAGTTACAACACAGCAGTGCTCAGTGCCCTCTGCTGCCGACTCTGGAAAAGGGCACTGCCCTGGTTCGCACCTGGGCGTTCCTTCAGGTGCTTGCACTTCATCTGTGGATCACAGAGGGAGTGAACTCTCTGCAAWGGGAGTGAAAACAATGTTCTCAAGAATTTGATGGCCTCGGTGAATGGGTATGGACTGACAGCAAAATCCTGTCTCAAATGTTATCCCCTTTTCTGACACTATAGATGACCTTGGCGCTCCTCACCGGAGTGACAAGAATTCTGAAGTCTGCTTCAAACCCTTYTAATTCACACAGTCCAGAGTGACACCTGATATGGGGCCACCCAAACTGAACATCAAACTTCCAAAGGGCTTTGCAGGCTCCAATAGAAAGTCAGCTGCTAATTCAGTCACAAAATCCATTTGACTTGTGAATCTAGGTGTCAAGCCAGAACTGAGGTCACCAACTTCAGCAACTGATATAATCAAGGGTTGTAATTGGAAGTAAAAAAAGCATTTTCACATAATAATCTTCTGCATTTACCCATTGCACAGTAACTTACTTGCACCAGTTTTGCTCTAGAGGTAGCCTTTTGCACAGCAGTAGACAAGCAAAGAAGGTTCTTATRAAACTAAAAAGTTTGATGGGATTGCAGTGATTAATGTACTGCCAGTACCTGATGTAATATTACAATTTTCAACAGGCAGGATTTCAAGCTGTTTTAATTCTTGTAGGTTTAATATTACTCTTTTGACAAGGCTCAATGAAAATTTAGATGCGTAATAATTTCCTGGTGGAGTAGAAGGATCCACCCTTTACTGACCCAGGAGCCCAGTACTTTTAACCAAAACAAGCAGCAAACAGCTCAGCGAGGTTTAAAATCACCTATGGATCAATTCCAGTGAGGGGGCATAGGGATGCTAGGTATGTGTAGGTGCATGGGTCCAAAGGGCAACTGCCAAAACCTGCTCTGAGCTGCTGTCTTCTCCTGCAGACACTTAAACTTGATAGGAGGTCCATGTTGCACATTAAGGATTCATAGGGGTCCARAGATGTTCAAGTCCTGCCATCTTGRCAAGCACCACAGTCTTTATGCAGTTGAGGAACAGGCATCTAACCTATTAAAAATCCACACAGATCCATTATTTAGACTTCTTCCCATCACTGCCATCTCAAGGAGGTTACAGACCAAATCTAATAATTACATGATACAAAAATGAGAGACACAGARATGCTGGAGCAGCTCCACCAAGCTCATCTGGAAATGTGTCCAGGAGYGCAATAATTGCTAGATGCATTTTTGAGGCGAGATAAGCAGCACTGAGCAAAAATCATACCAGCAGTCTCAAAAGTCCAGCAATTCCACTGGCAGAATCCTATTCTGAGAGGGAYTGGCTCCTGCTGCTGGTGCCAAGGTGGAACCTCTGCCTTGGAGTCGCTGAAAAGGTTCTTGTTGGACCAAGRCAATCATGTTCTTTTTGGCCTGGAGCTGACATTGCAAACATTCAGGCTTCTTACATACTACTTTACATAAATTTTGAAAATAAGCTTAAATGGTTTTAATGTCAATATGGTGAAAAGCTGTCTACTTAAGATATGTATTAGGGGATATGAGTTTACAGTGGCAGCACAGGTTCCGGCTTTCTACTTGCAAGTGCTCCATTCAGGGCTACATTTGTCTTAATTCTCAGCTGACAGTTTCAGATCATCATGGAAAAACAATCCAGGAAGGAAAACGTGATGCTCTTAAATCCAGTGACTGCAAGGCAGAGTAAGAGAAGGCGCTACCTGCTGGAGACAGCAAGTGGCTCATTCTCGCTGCCTGCTAGACTCAATGCTTGATACAGGAGCTTTCAGTTGATTTTTAAAGAAGAGAAGTTTTTCCCAAGAAGTTGCAAGACTGGGGAGTTGCTCTGTTTTTTTTTTGCATTTGTTTTTTTCTTAGTGGTGGCTAAAGTACCAGTAAAGGCATGTCCCTTCTGCTGCTTACCTCTCTATAAACAGGYTTCATCTCTGAGAATTCAATAAAGATGTCTAATAAAGGGACCTCTTTTTAAAGTAMCAGCATATTTATCTTTACTCCAAARGACCTGGGCTAAGTTGTAAYGTTTTGGACTGTGAGATAGTTCCTGGGGCAGCAGGAATACGAGTTTTCTGCCTGTAAGGGTGATACCAGGGGAACTTTGTTCCAGAATCCATTTTCTCTTAATAGTTTCTCTGTTCTAACTTTCCTTCAAGCTTCCTTGCAGTGGCTCTTCATGTTCAAATCTGATTTGATACAAACTTCTTGAAGATTTACACTAAAGTATGAAAATATGCAAGTCTCAGTTAAGGAGTGCTTAAAACTTTTGCCTGACCTAACAGAGGATCTATTCACAGTAAAAACAACAACCAACCAAAACAAAACCCAGAAGTCATTCATTGTTGATAATGGGTAAATCTTGTTCTGCACTCCTGCTTTTTCAGTGGGATTCCAGTGGCAAATCCAGGGGACCCAACAGACTGGTTTACTTTTTCCCAAGCTGGAAGGCCAAACATTTTCTTTCAAAGTCGATAACAGATGCAGAAAGAGGCATTTGATGTCAATAAAGGAGTCTTTTCTCTCTCTGCAGACATGTCTCCATGGTAAAGTATCCCAGACTGCATCTCCTGCAAAGGCCAGCACAGCATTTCTGCATGGCTGCCTCCAAATAGCTCCAGTGTTCTTCTCCAGGGAAGTTCTTAAGCCCAGCTGCATATTCTGGCACTGCTGCATTTGCAGATGAATATAGAAAACACACAGTAGCAGCACAGCACTCTGCAGTGAGCACTGGGCTGGCTTCTAATCAGTGCTGGCCAGTAGCAAACACAGTCTTGCTGACAGGCTGAATTGATGAGCAGCCTGAAGATTTGCACTCCCCAGCACAGCCAACCCAAGTGTATAAATCACCATAACAGCTTTGCATTCCCCTGGCACAGGGGCTTTGCCTCTCCCAGGCTGCCCGTGCCAGCTCTTGTGCAGTGCTGTTCAGGGCTGGGATTACAACATTTGACTGAGTGCCCAAGCCTTAGTCATGTTTTTACTGCGGAGCCACTGACAGCAGCAGCCGTAACCTAGATCAGTAATTTAGGGTAATTGAAAAGGGGTGTAAAATGCAATTTCCTCAGAACAGGCTACAAAATCAAGAGAAAGTGAAAACCAAATTAAAACCATGTAATATGCTTTATGCCAGGCTCCTAAACTTGGGGGAAATTGCTCTTTGTGTTCTAGAGATAGCAGATAAGATGCTGAGCAGCGTTGACTCTGATAGTCTCTCCAGTCATGTAAGAACAGCCACAAGTCCTAAAAAAACTCTGCAAGCTTTATTGAAGGAATTCTATTATTCTACCCTTCTAAAAATTTCCCACTAAACTTCTCTCCATATTTGCCAAATGTCTTTACAAGCATTTGACTTAAATATTCATTTTACTTAAATGGCAGGGAAACAAATTGCTAAAGCAGGCATTTAGACGCAGGTTGGAGCAGCTCTTAAGAAGAGCTGATGTCTTTTGGATAKTTCCAAAACAAAGACAAATATTCATTTAATTTCATTCAGGAAAAACAGAAGCAGAAAACAGTTGCTRGTTTTGGTGTCAGTTAGATTCAGGTGGTCTTTGTACATTTACTCATAGGATTTCTTCAAGCCCACTTTACATTCCAGGACAACAAGGAGAATGCCACAGCTTGTTTCTATGGCATTCCCTGCAGGTGAAGTTAGCGTTCACACACCCCCAGCCAAAATGACAGGGCAATAAAGCCAGAGCCTAGGAGGCTGTGTTCTGCCTTAGAGYGGGGACATTAGCATGGATCTCATGATAGTACCAATGAAACAATTTAAGCTTTAATTAGTAGTTGTGCATTTGCTGCTGCCACTGCCAGGGACAGCTTCTGCAGCTCTTCAGAGCTGCTGGTGGTGGGTAGGACTTACACATAGTGTRCGTTCCAAGCTAATTGACTTAAACACTTCCTTAACACCCACCACTATATGTAATTCCAATTACAGCATTTCACATTCATATTCTACAGATCTGGTAGCATAGTGTGTTTCTGCTGTCTCTGTCACAGTTCTGAAGGCTGCCAGCAAATACATCACAGCACAGTCAAAGTGCCCTTGCTTTTTGTTGAGGTGCATTGTGGTTTGGGATGCAAAACTGAATTTACATTTTAGCTTTAGTTTGACATTGTTTCAATTATTTCGCGTTTTTAAAAAAATTCAAGTTATACARTTGAAGAATARTTCTTAAACTGTTCTATTTTCTTTTTCCCCAGGTTTATGCACTTTRCATTATTTAATTCTAGTATCCTGTGGATAAGATTTCCTGAGTCACTGAACTGCAGTRTTAATTTATCTTGCTTGATTTTGTGCAGATAACAGTTCCTCAGGGAAAAGAACAGATGATAAAAATGGGGATGGCATAATGGTGCCAAAGAGRGATCAGCTTGGAAGTGGTCATCCAGTCCCAGAAACAGGTAAGACCAATCATGTGAATTCATTTTGAGTTACATCAGTTTTTCAGTTAGGTGCTATAGATACAGATAAAATGGCCAAGAATTGAATAATGTACTTAAATTTTCTGAACTGCCCCTAACATGACCCTACAGCCTTTCATAGCACGACTTTTTCCAGTTACTAGCATCTAAGTAAATAGATGTAATACTAGTTGTATTTTTAAAGAAAAATTTCAGGTGTTCTCTACCAGATTCTCACTGCATTAAATAAAGTGTAATTTCTCTTAACCTCATTATAGGTGCTGTGTTACCCTTAGCCTTAGGCTTGGCAATCACTGCTTTGCTGCTGCTTATGGTTGCTTGCAGACTGCGCTTAGTGAAACAGAARCTTAAAAAAGCTCGACCCATTACATCTGAAGAGTCTGATTACCTCATCAATGGGATGTATCTTTAAACATTGGATTTGAATCAGTTTTTTCTCCCCTTTCTACTGTGTCCATGAATCTCTGCTTCTATAAAAGGACCAAAATCCTTAGTTCATTTTCAAGTGTAGAAGAAGCCTACAAGATGAAGAACATACTCTTCCCCTTCAGTGATAATATAAAAAGTGGGTAGATGTGCTTGCTCAGAAAATAAGAAGTGTTCAGTCTCCAGAGAGCAGGAGTTGATTGTTGTGCAGAAGACACTGCAAGGTGGGGAGACCCCAAACTGGATGCGGGGTGCCCTTGCCCTCCCCACAGCAGCTGGGGTCTCRGCCAGGGCTGAGTGCATCCCAGGGCCAGGGCACTGGGGCAGCYAAGGCCCTGCAGCCTGGCTGTGCTGGCCGAGGCACGGGGGAGGCCTGTGCCACCTTGTTCTTCTCACTGCTGCCACCACTGTGGGGACCGAGATGCCCAGCCTAACACGTTCCTTCACCATCCAGCAGAGTCCAGGTTTTTTTGTGTTCTTCCACCTGATGCAACGGGGAGTATTTTCATTAAAGAATATGTCTTGCCTTGTTAATTAAAAGCAATTGCTATCTAAGCATCAGCTTTTGCAAAGAAAATTGGGATTTAAGGAATAAAGCATGTTCTTTTCACTCCATTTAAACCTCTGTACTGCTAGCAGAGAGCCATGCTTGCTAAATGCTGAAATGAAAAAATACAACTCCTCAGCAGATGAGCTTGGACTTCCCAGTGCTCAATAGCAGTTAYGTACTGCTGCCCAAAGAAGCTGTGGATGCCTCATTGCTGGCAGTGTTCAAGGCCAGGCTGGATGGAGCCCTGAGCAACCTGGTCTAGTGGAACGTGTCCCTGCCTATGGCAGAAGGGCTGGAACTAAATGATCTTTAAGGTCCTTTYTCAACCCAAACTCCTCTGTGATTCTGTGTACAATCCCAGAGCTGTGTCTCTCCCCAGAGCTCAGGGCTTGTTCAGCCTTTTCCATACCCAGCCCTCCACCCTCTCACAGTGTGAGAACRCAGCACGCAGCAGTTTCTACCCGAGATGCTGGAGTGTAGGATTCCTGCTGGTTATCCCATAGCTCCCTGCAAAGCTTGAAAGCTTCGGTGATCTGCCCTCACCCCAGAAAAATTCTCATAGAATTAGAGCAAGTAATTGATATGTGTGAGTGAACTGCAGATGTGTTACCAGTAAAATGTGTACAGTACATGTTATATATATATATATATATACATATACACACACACACTGTGCTGTCTGTCTTGTTTGGCTGTCCAAGGATGTCACATTCCTCATGGGTCTCAATAAAACCAGAGTCAAATAAGGCATGCATTGTTTTGTATGTCGTCTTTTGTACTTCAGTAACTTCGAGTCAGCAAGAATATTGCCATGGTATACAAATAGTTCTTCAAGTTGTTTGTTGATTACTTTATGTAAAATAGCTCTAATAAACCTATTTTATTCTTATATTTATTGCACTGTCTTTAGTTTCAGCTAYCAACTAAATTTTGTGCTACAAGACTGCATCATGAGAGCAGAAGTACATTTCTCCTTTGTGTGGAATAGCCTTATGAGAAGCTGGAACGTGTGTGGTGGGGGGAGTTGTTGAGATACTTGTWTCAGGAAGACAGAGAATGACAGGGCAGCCACCTGCATGACCTGTCTCTGGAGCAGTGCTTGAGCTGAGCAGGACAGCAGTGGCAGAGCCAGCCGTGCCAATCTCTCAGGGAATCTGGTTGCCAGTGCTCCTTGCTCGGAGCCCTTGTGCCACATGAGGCAAATTCTGGTTGGTTGTACTTTGGTGTTACAGTGGGTCCAGGACTGATGCTGCCCATTTCCAGGATGGGAGTATGGCTTCTCTTCCATCCCACTGCACAGCAGACATGGCACATAGCGCAAGACTGAAATACAGCCTGCCCATCTGGTTGAAGTATTATTTCCATCACTAAAATTGGGTTTCAATTAAGTACCTAAATGTTGTTCACCAAACCAAAGCAGCAAGAAAAGCAGTCTTTYCTGACTGTGCCCACTGTGTTCCTATTACTGAAACCCATTACCCTGGCACACRGCAGCAGAACAAAAGGTTTGGTTTTGTTCTTCCAGGCAGGACAGCAGTGAGATCTCGCACAAAGCAYAAGCCAGCCAGTACAGCCATGGTGCAAGAAGCTGCTCAGTTTTCCAGTCACTTTACCCAAGAGCAGGCTTTGTTTCTGTGCTGCTGCTAGTGGAATAAACCTTCACGCATTTTGCATGTGACAGCTGAGAATGAACACCCCAGAGCAGAGCAGAGCAGCAGACAGCAAGCATGGTACAGGAGTCRGGCTAGTTCTGTGTTAGAGTTGCCACAGTCTTCCCAGGGACTCTTCTTTCTGGGAGGGGAGATGGTGACAAGTTGCTGCCCTGCAGGCCACCAGGCTGAGGGCTGTTAGTTCCCACGTAACAGCAAACTCCACGACTGGACTGAAATAAAATTTTTATCACCTTACCAAAGAACCTGGGGGCATTGTCAGCTGGATGGGGAGCAAGACAAAGTTAGCAAATTAACAGATTGGCTTTGGCAGCTCCTGCAATTAACACACACTCTGGCCTCAATGCCATGTGTTTGCATTTAATAGTTTTAATGTTCCCTGATTTCAAATAAGTTATACTGAACTCATGAGCTAAAGCACACCTGGGACTAAGAGAAAATACTGTAGACACAGGCATCTCCCAGCCATTGCCTCCTGCTGACACCACTTCTGTAGCCCCTTYCCAGCCACTCCCGAGCTGGGGCTCTCCCTCTGATGACAAAGGAGCGCTCAGAGCCGGCAGTGCTTCTAGCCCATGTTCATGGCTGCGTTGCTAAAACTGCACTCACGGCCTCKCATGCAGACCTCGGAGCTGGGGAGTTTTACACGGTCACAGATCACAGAATAATCTGAGTGGAAWGGGACCCACAAGTGTTAATCCTGCAGCAGAAGTGAGACACTGTGTGGAAATGGTCACTATTTGAAGTCTGTCAGATCTGTTCTGCCTGTCCTAAACTCTGAAGTGTGTCTAACCASATAGCTGTGAGTATGCTCAGTCCACCTATTCTTACCAGCATCTTAGAGACAGGTAAGCACAGAATATTGGTTACAATGATTGCATAGCCCTGTGCATATTGCTCTTCTATGTATTAGGAGAGGTCATTAACATTTATTTTATCAATGTATTTTAATACTGATCAGGATTCTTATTTCATTGGGACTGCTTTTCTCAACTGTTTTGCCTTTTGGACAGCTTAAGGGTGTAAATTACTTCAGTGTAATACTTACCTAGGTTTGATCCATATTTAGAAATAAGGGATTTTTTTCCATAATATGGGCTGCTTGCTGTCCACTACTGCAGGGGATCCAAGCCTAAACATCCCGCTGTAATCATTCCATAGCACTGTAGGATAATAGCAGAGGCAGTTCCAAGAGCACATTTGCAAAACAAAAAAGCTGAAATAGGTCAGTGTGATGCTCCATTTGCTTTTCAAATCCTAGATAAAGGATCGGAGTTTCAATCCCAAACGGCACAGAGCCAGTCAGAGGCAGGAACCAATAGCAACGCAAACACGCCACCCCAAAACAAAGGGAGAGCCTTTCTAGTAAGCCCCGACAGAATCCACAGTCATGCATCACTGAGACTGTGCTGGCTGTTTTTATGAGCATCAGGAATTGGGATTTTTCAGTTTCTGATGGCAAAAGCTAAAAGAATAAGAGCAAAGGAAAAGCTAGGGAAGATTCAGAGTGTGCTGACATGCATAAAGACCAGAGAGAGGCAAAAAACAAAGAGTAATGAGCATGAAAGAAAAGAACCCACAAAACAATCATTCTAAAGAGGGAAATGTGCTGTAAACAGGGACTATTTAGAGGGGGGGAAAATGTGTAAAAGTAACTGCTATGTGTTTGTCAAGTAATTATTTAAGTCAAAAAGTGAGCTGCACTCTGCACTGGAGCCCTGAAACACAGAGAAATCTAGAATGACTGGATCAGCACAAGAAGACACTTCAGAAACAAGTTTTTTAGGATACCCACTAAGATTTTAATTTTTGCACTTGTAAGGCTCCTGGCTGACATTTATAAACCACTCATAAATCAATGAAAAGTGTATTTTGAACAAGCTGGGAAAAAAACCGACAAGGCAGAAAGGTTTGGTGAAGAACTAAGAGTCACAACTTGCTTGGCCAACACAAATGTGTAATCCTGTTCTAAAGAGGGCAGAGCAAGAAATTTTRACATAACTCTTAAAAATACTGGAGCCCAGTGTGTTAAAGAGATGCATTTAAGGTATCTACACTCAAAACAAATGACTGGACAATACACATAGAGAGGGAGCAGAGAACTTGAATGGGTGCAGGACTGGAAAGGATTTGAAAGCAGGCAGCCCAGTGGAAGTTTGGGCCTGTAGGGAAAGCCCAAGGTTAACTCTGTGCCCAAGAAATGGCCATCCTGAAGCTGCCTCTATATCCAGAGGAGAAGAGCTTCTCTAGAGCTCTGATCCAAGCAGTAGCCTAGGCAGATGTTCTGAATCACCCATTTTCCCAATCAGACACCTTTGAGAGTGYTCTCCTAGTCCATAAGGCACCTACAAAATGTTACTGATTAATCTCAGCTGCCCCTTCTCCATTATAGCTGAAAAAGCTTTTGGCAGAACACACTAAACAAGAAATGTGACCTGTTCCTAGGAAAAATACATGAAATGCACACATAAAACCAAACAGGGATGAAAAAAGGATTTCAGCTTCTCAGAAGCATTAGGGAATGTTTTCAAGAGTAGCTACCAGTTGCTGGTAGAAGGGTCAGTTGCTCAGAAGCATATGATGAAAATTGCTGGACTACAAAGAAACCTTRGAGGATTGAAGTGAGGTCTCAGAGTAACTCCATCAACAGTCTCTATGAAAATACTCTGTTGTTGCTATAACAGTTTTGCTAAAAGACATGTGATTGTCTACAATTCTAAGTTTGATGTGATGAGACAAAGTTATTTTCATATCTCCTTCCTGAAGCTTTCAGGTAATTCTCAATGGGCAGCTGGATCTCCTCCATACATATTTATATTTCAGCAATAACTGTGTCCACTCAATTCAYAATTTAAAGAAATACAATTTTGGTTCCTGAGCACATCCTGCTGAGCATCTCATTAACACCCTGCCAAGAGCATGAGAAAACAGTAATTGCCTTTYGTTGGAAAGTTAAGAGTGCATCAGCTGCATGATGAATTTGTGCTGTGTAAAAAACTGCTACCTGYAACAGAAGGCAGCCCTGTATGCCAAGGATGATGTGTGTGGGGTAAACAGGCCAGGTAGACGAAAGTTTACATCACCTCTGCCTGCATAAGGCATAGTTTAAGTCCATGGCTGAGGCAGAGAACCCCAAACTTTGCCAGTTGGGGGGTTTGAGTACACAAATGTGTGGGGTTTACAGTAGAGGCAAAGTGGGGTTATGATACCTTAAGAGTGTCWGTGCACTTCCCACAACTGCTCTGCAGTTCACAACCTTTCACATTTAAAAGCATATGGACAAAAACTCAAATAGAGCCAACAAAATATACAAACCCACAAAACCAACTTAAAGCTCACACTTGAAACCATCTATTGTATACCACAGTACTTAAACTCTGGTTCACCCTTCCTGATCTATGAAATCTGAACATTCTGAAATGCAAAAGACCAAATTCAGAGCTCATCATCTCCTGCCTCCCCCTGTGCACATTYCATCTTTGGGGCAACACTTTCCCTCTGAATTTTTTTGTTTGCTTCTGCACAATGTGCTTGTGTGACCTCACCATYTGCCTTTTCTCTGAACCAGGACCACCCCTCATTCACTTCAGCAGAATATCTCTACCACATTGCTTTGGACAGGGATCAAGGGTTCCATAAAGCTAACTAGAATTATTCATCTTTTAAGCTGCATCATATGTTCAAAATCAGCTAAAAAAAMCAAAGCTACAAATCATAAACATGGCTTGCATTACTCATGCAAAATTATGTCAAAATTAAGAAGGAATTGTGTCACGTCCTCTTTCTGTGAACTGCATTTAAATCAAAAGCAGCACAGCCTATGGCACATTAATGAGTAAAAGGAAGAAAACATTGCTACTGTAAGAATGGGTTAACACCCTTCTTCCTGGCAGGAAGAAGAATACTAGTTCAGAATTTTCCTGAGTATTTTACTTTAYCTCTTTGTGCTGATGGTTAATTCCACAGTCCCTACACACTCAAAAATCCTGGAGCTTGTCACCCTGTCACAAAAACACTGCACATGTGGAGAGAACTGCTGCCAGCTGGAAGCTCCAGAGCCTACCACATAGAGCCCCACTGGCTGCAGGCATTATTGCCCATTTCAAACTTGATGACTACAAAGCATTTCAGGAATCATCCAGGTGGCTTCATCAGCAGTGCTGGTGCTCATGCGCTGTGTGCTGCTTTCCCTCCAGAAAAAATCATGTTTTACAGGCTCTGTGACCTCAAGCCAGCTGACCAGTTTGGATGGAAAATGTAAATAAGCAGGTCATTCCTGCTACAATAACAGAAAGCATCCATAAGGCAACATCAAACTCCTCTCTAGAGAAYCCACAACTGTTGGTGGGCTTTCAAGATACAGGTATTTGCTTTCCAGATCTTCTACTGTCTGGATCCCAGAAACAGCTGGATAAGCATCTCAGCAGCTCCGCCAACCCGTTCTCCCAAACTGTTCTGGCTTAGAGGTGATAGTAACAGCCCAACGAAGCATGACTGTACCTCTTATAAAAAGATAAAACTTTAATCCTTGCAATTGGTAAATCACACTCTCCAAGGCAGCTGGATTCAACTGTGGATAGCAGACAGAACTGTGTACAGACCCTGTTCACCAAAACACACAGATCTGAACTAAGAGAAATTCCAAACAAAAAAAAAAAAACCCTCAATTTATATTTCAGGGAGTATTACCAGGCTTTGTAACTGCTGCAATACATCAATTGGCTGAAATGGACACATAGYTCTGGTCAGTTAGCAAACCACTACTTTTATGCATACTTGGTGTCTTTTTGGATATGTGAAATGCTGTTGAAGGTTGAAGAAAACAAAATCAGCCACAAAATCAGACAGACACCTWGATACAGTTTCCTCTCAATTTGTTTTATTTGGCAAAGTAGCAATTCAGACAGTTCACACAGCATTTATTCAAGCTCTTCAAGTCTTCTGCATTTCAACGTGTCCTTGTCTCCAAGTTTTTATTTCAGAACCATTGCTCCATCATGGAGGAGTTTCCATTTTCCAGCTCCTAAATGCTACTCCTGGATACTCCTTTCTGTGTGAGTACCTTGGCTATCATCAACCCTTTCAGTGGAATGGGTGCACGACTCCCACCAGCCTTGGTCCCTGGAGCTTTACACCTCCTGAAGTGGCTCTTCCCCAGGAAGTTGTCGTAGGGTCTCAGCTTTAACACCACTTCCAAGTCAGGCTAGCTTATTACACTGTGTCCAGAGACAGGAATTTGGATACAGTTGAGCTCATATCTTTCATTTAACTGATTAAATTAGTGAGAAGATGTAAATAAAGCTGAACTCAAACTGAAAGATACAGCGACCAAAAGGTTGAACGTTAGCATGCATCAGTTAAGATATTTCACTTCAACACCAAGAACTAGAGTCACAGTTGATTGTGGTTAGTACAAATTTGTCAGACGCAAGTGGATTTCTCTGGATTGTATTTTCTAGAATACACACTATATTAATTTCTTTATAAGATTAATCTTGTGCATGTGCTCCCAGGCTGCATTCGGATCAGGAGGTGGTACATTAACTTCCAAACATCTAAATAAATTAAGTTATATAATATCTTTTACAGAAGAATAAAAATGGTTTTTWAAATGTTCCTTTTCCATATTCAGAGGCCTTTGAATTTTAACCCTTATGCTTCCAGGGATTAATCCCATCACAAAATTATAGTTCTTCCACCATAAACAGTTGTTTTGRGTTTTTTTCTTTTGCAGTGATGACTATGAGTTGTTTTATTTTATAAACCTTCCTACCATTAGAAAAAAAATAATGTGCTGTTTGCTTTAATTCCTGGTTGCTCAAATCTGAGCAAGATGACCAAAGACACACTTCCCCCCCTTTCTCAGAGCAGCCCATCTTACTGTACTGCTTCACAATTTTCTGTTGACATTTTACAGTGCCAAACTAGAAAACTTAGGGCATAAAAAAGGGTTTATAGCCTTCCAACTATTCTTCCATATGAAAATGGAACAAGTGCTTCTATCTGTACTTAGAATCCAAAATTCTTTCTGCATTTATGATGTTTTCCTTTTACAGCAATTTTAAATTCATTCAAAAAGCCAGATTTTTTCCTGGGTGCCCACAGTTATAAAAATAAGAATGTTAATACAGCAAACAGCTTTGCCAAATGCAACTTTCTTTTTGAACCAAATGGGATTTTGGTCTTTTTAGAAAGAACCTAGCAATCCATATCTCAGACTACATACCCATCCTAATCTTCTAACCAAGCACATCCCCCCTTCTGCTTTTAACTTTATTTGGCAAAGCAGCATTGCATAAACTGTTCAATGATTGGAACACACCTCACTTTAACTTTATGGAGTTAGATCGATGCATATCACACCAGCACTGAGCTATAAACCAAAACAGAATTTCAGGATCCATTAATTAATTTTAGAAGAAAAGGGAAAATCATGTCTGTTATGTCCAACTTGAACAGCAGTGTTTGATAAGAGTGGCCACCCACCTCTGATGTCTTGAAATTTAATATATACAAATGCCTGGTTTTAAGGTAAAAAAGCAGCTGATTGTATCTACTACATGCTAGTCTATGACACCATGTCAAAAGCTTAGAAAGGAAGTTCATCTCCTTTTAGTAGCATCTAGCAGACATTGGAACACGGAAAACCTGGTATTACCTACGTAGTGTTGTAAGGTGCACAAAAGCAGTTTTACCAAGGGACACAGGAGCCGAGAGAAGTGAGTGTTCAAGTTCCCCCATCAAAATCAGAGTTCACAAGCTATAGGTCTTTATCTGCAGTTCTGCAGAAATTCACTTTGAACAGATGAAAGTGAAATAAAGGCATGTTAAATAAAACAGTGCCCACATAAAACTTTCCACCATTTCTTTATCAGATTTGCCTTGAGCATCTAGAAAAATAAAACAAACACCACGCTTTTCCATGCTGATAACAACAGTATAACGAAGTCCAAAACAAGCTGCAATGCTGTTGGTTTTCAAAAAGCTTTTAGAACTGGAGATGAGCAGTCCACTGTAACACTATGTTTGGGTCAAGATGATGTAGCTTTTACAATTCATCCCTGTAGAAAGAAAACACATGCAGTTATRTTTCTTCTCCCCTTGGAAATCAATTTGAAAAGCTGTGATATTGAAGGCTACATTTAAGTGCTCATGCACATCAGCAAAACTTCAGAAATCTCTTCAAGCATGTAAGAAAAAAAAACAAACACCAAAGGCAACAGCAATCCCATATCACCTGTACCATCTCATACTACTATGTGACTTATTGTCAAGTATGGGTCCCTCTATTTTACAGTCAATTGATCAATAGYTTTAAGGAAACCCCACACACTGCACAGTGAGTTACACAGCTACCTGTTATCCGAATTCTGCTGGCTCCACGCTGGCAAGCAACTGAGCCAACTTACTAGACAGAGTATTGGCAAAAMCCATCCTCTGTAGCTGCCAAAAAGGCAAGTTTAGCTTCAGCTGCAGTCTCTCAAGAAAGCTGGGAACACAATCCCACATCCCTGTCATGCAATTTGTACCACTTAGTTAATTTATTTCTCAGAGGAGCTCGATTAGCTCCTGAAGGAGCTACAATAGATCAGGAGTAGTTATGGAAAGGTTGGGGGCAGRGCAGTGTGTGCGTCTGTGTCTGTTTGTGTGTCTTTGTGTGCATCTAGTTAAGACAAAGGATGCATCAAGAAGTTTTTCTAAATCACTATAAGGAATCTAGAAAATGAAGGGGCTTTTCCTGTAGAACATTTAAAACACATTGAAACAAGAAACCCATAGAACCTACGTTTGCAATCATAAGGTTATCACATAGTAGTGATTTAAGTATTTCTAAAACATTATTTTTTATGCAAAATGTCAATCAAATCTGAAAGCTGTGCACTGTGCCACTGTGAACATCAGAAAATTCAAAGAGAAGTGCCTTGCCTTTTTTTTTTTTTTTTTGCACAAGGAATCTATAAATTCATGAGTTTACTGCAACTTTTCTTTTACTAGGTGCATCAGCTTCRTTAGCCAAAGAGTGTCTGAACCAGAAAAAACCTCACTAATGTGATTGCTGGCTCAATACACAGCAGTGTTTCCAGCTATCATGCAAACTAACCCACAAAAATATAGTTCTACATGCACACATACAAAACCTTCAAGTTACAAAGACATTATTATCCTTCAGGAATCATACAGCATGGAATGACAGCATGCAAAACATTTTAAAAGCAGCTGAAAAGGCTGTAGAAACTAGTGCTTAAATGACTAGTTTTCTATCTAWTGCAGTCAGGATGCAAACCTTGTGATTTGTGATGATAAATATTTGCATTCTTTGCACTTTGCACTGCCTCCTAATAGTAAGGTACTAATCACACAGCTTTAGAGCACTGCAGTAATTACAGACAGCAGAAAAAAGCACGAGGGGGAAGAACACATCTTGGCAGGGATAAAGAAAAATCTGTTTACAGCTAAAGGTTTGGAAACTCTCCATATTTGCCTATCTCACAGAAATGGGCATTTGCTTACTTTAAAACAGATAAAAATAAATGAACATCTGATACACAGTTTAAAATGAGTGCCAGTGAATTCAGGACAAGTGCTTCATTCATCCCTAACGCTTCCACGAGCTGCATCATCAGTTAATTTTTACAACTTCAAAATGTGTATGCAAGTAAAGACTRCTGCTTTGCTGGCTTAGTCTCATATGCCTATTGGTGGGTGTGATTTTTATCCTGATTCCTACCATATACTCTCACAGCTTTATAAAATCCTCGTCTTTTACTGTGACAAGCAATTCTTAATCCTTCWAACCCAAGCTAGATCCTCAAGAAACTGTAAGCCTAAGAAACATTCTCTATTAATTTTACCCAGCCACAGATGTTAGCAAGGTTTTTGCACAATGCTGCTAATGCATTTAATGTAGGTTTTTTTTTTTTAATGGTATTTCTACTTAAAATATATAATTATTCTGTAAATACATCATTTACAAGATTATATCRACATGGCAATAACTTAATTGTTGGTATTTTTCATTGCTTTAACATATTCCCGATCATTACATCCTATATGTGACTTACAAAATAAGGGTTTTCATAATTTTTTTTAGAACATTTACTGTATTAAGGGGATCAGCTYTCCTCAAGAGATTTTTCACTTGCTCTTCACTATTCATTAATCTAACAGCATGACAGCCCAAACCAATCCATGACACACGTGTTWAAATTAGAAAGCATTTATCTTCTATGGAAGTTGAACTTCTATGTGCATTATTGGATGGTATGTATTAGAAAGTCCTAGAATATTCTCAGACCACCGATAGGTAAAATTCTCARCTTTCTCCCTAATGTAGAATACCTTACAAACATAAATACATATTGCAAACCAGCATCAGCTGAGCTGAGTTAATCCTGTATGGATTGGAAGCTGCTGAGCTATGACATTCACCAGGTTTCAGCTAAGAATTAATTAAGCTAATTCAGGTAAGAATCAGGATACAGGCCTCTCCTCCCAGTGGTACAAGAAGATCTATCCAGCTACTAAGTTTAAAAGAAGACTCAAAAGATAACTGCTCTTTCCTTGTTAAAACTAACCTGTTGTCCTCTAGAGCTATGGAAAAGATCTATTAATTTGTATTCTTTCTGGCWGCAGCCATTTGCTGTGATTCTTACACAACTCGTGTAATTTCTCTCCATCTGCATTTATGCACTCCTTCCAATCTGCTTACCAGATTCTGCTTAGCAAGTAATATATCTACTTAGGGTTTTAGTTTTACAGTAGTCCTTCTCAGGCCTTTGGAATTCTAGCAAGAGAATCACTTRTCTGTCAACTGAGGCATCAAAACAACTTTGTCAGCTCAAGTTAARGCAAATTTCAGAAGTCATTAGCTCAAAATTACTATTCTAGAAAAAAAAAATGAAGAAGGTTTGAAAAATTTTGGCCTTGTAGTATGGAAAACATATACATGAATATTCTACACTTCCCATTATGAATATCCAACAACAAACTAAGAAGCACTCTCAGAAAAAAATCTAACAGGTAGCATTTCAGATAAATAGCAGAGTTTGTCATGAAATAAAAAAAAAAGAATCACTATTCTCATCAACAACAGTTTTGGGGTACAAGTAAGTCATGCAGCTTTGAGATCCCTCACCACCTCTTTAGTGGAAGGCATTCAAATTAAATATTTGAACAAACATTTAAAAATCTATCTGAAGTCTATATTTCACTCTTTTAGATGCACTTCAATTTTCTTATCATTAGGCAGACTTTCCCTTTGCAGTACATCATKCATCTATGAAAAACATGCTCTAATTACTGAAACTGATCTTCAGAATRTAGCCTTTTATGAATTAGAAATACAGGATCTACTCAGTGTTTAATCAGCCAATTATTTCTATATTTCTCCCTTTATAACTTTAAAGACACATTATTTAGACTTGTAGCATTTAAATCTAGAAAGGTGCTATTATAAAATATTTGTTATTTGCTATGATCAATCATAAAATCAAGAGGAGAGTAAGTTGAAATTACAAAGAAAAGGAATTTTTTCTGTAATCTGCTGTATCAGATATAGCACATGCATTTTTGCATGGCTGTCTTGGGCTTGCCTGGCAAGGTTTTGGTAGTGAGGAGGTAGAAGGGTGGCTTCCATGAGAAGCTGCAAGGAGCTTCCTCCGTGTTCCAGAGAGCCAACACCAGCTGGCTCCCAGATGGACCCTCCACTGGCCAACACTGAGCCAATCAGGAATGGAAGTAACACCTCTGTAATAACAGATTTAAGAAGGAAAAAAGTTATTGTGCAAAGGAAAGCAGGGTGAGAACATGTGAGAGGAACAACCCTGCAGACACCCAGGTCAGGGGAGGAGGGGAGGAGGTGCTGCAGGCATTGAAGCTGAGATTCYCCTGCAGTCTGTGGTGCAGACCTTGGAGTGGCAGCTGTGCCCACAGAGGTCCACAGGGATGCAGGGATAAACCAGCAGCCCGTGGGGGAGGTGGATGGATCAGAGGAGGCTGTGACCCCATGAGTGGCCTGTGGCAGGGTCCTGCAGAGTCATGGAGACGAGTCCACACTGGAACAGTTTTTGTCATAGGACTTGTCACGCCTGTGGGGACCTATGCTTGGAGCAGGCTGTTCCTGAAGGACTGCACCCCACAAACCATGATCCATATTGGAGCACAGCATGAAGAACTGTAGCTCATGTTGGAAAAGTTTGTGGAGAACTGTATCCTGTGGGAGAGACCCCACAGTGGAGCAGGGGAAAGACTCCTTTCCCCAAGCAGCAGCAGGAAGAACGTGTGATTAATGGACTGCAAACCCCATTCCTTGCCTCCTTGCACTGCTGGGGGSCAGGAGGTAGAGCTGGGAGTGAGGGAGAAGAGATGAAGGAAAGATGTTTTAAGGTTTTACTTCTCATTATCCTGCTTTGATTTTGCTAGGCAATAATTTCAATTAATATCCCCAAGTCAAATCTGTTTTAGCCATGGTGGTAACTGGTGAGTGWTCTCTCCCTTAACTCACGAGAGTCTTTAACTCATCAGCCTTCCATTKTATCCTCTCTCCTCTGTCCAGYTGTGGAGGGATCAGCTTTGGTGAGCACCTGGCATTCAGTCAGGGTCAAACCACCACAATAAGACATAATTCTTTAACCTCAAATATTTTGTGCAGAGATTCTTTTTGCYGAAGTAAAATAAAGACTTTAACCAYAATCATTATTCTGMATGRCCTGAGGAATTCCATTCAAACAATACCTGCTAATTTTAAATTAAATTGGTCCAGTAGCTCATGAAGGTGAGTAAGTTTCTAAGCAGAAACATATAAAAATATTTTCTAATAAATACATTTTCCAAAAGGGTGTTAATGCTGTTTTATGTGCAGATAAGTGGGATGTAGCAACAACCCCAGTTCAGCCACTGAAGTTTTTGCTCAGAGAGATCATAGTTTGATTATAACTTTGTATTTAATCAGCAAATATGAATTTAGCATGACATTTATAAGTAATTTCTACTAACACAATATGTAGGGTAAAAGTAGTTGTTCATGTTTTTAAACAGCTGCCTGTCTGGAAATCAAATCCAAATCAAATCCAAATCAAATCCAAAATGCAAGAGAATCATTGCTAAGTGTTATTTACATTATTATTTTCTTATGCCTCTGTATCAGCAACAGTGCAGCCAGCAGGACAAGATATCCCCTGGAGGTATTTAAAACATGTGTAGAAGTGGCCTTTAGGGACATGGTTTAGTGGTGGACTTGGTAGTGCTGGGTTAACAGTCAGACTCAATGACCTTAAAGGTRTTTTCTAGCCTAAATAATACTGTGATTCTGTGACTTTTAAAATTGTCTTTCCATGTCAGTAGTAAGTGAATTTACTACCTACAAAAATAAAACCAGGGAGATGATAATTCATACAAGATCTGCCAATAGGGCAGCTWTCAAGCCATGTTCTCAACTGTGCAACACAAGAGGCGTTCTCTCCATCCCACTTTTCAATAAAAAAACCCAAACCAATTGGTAAGTCTTATGTGAAAGGATATCCTTACCAGTATAATCACATAAGTGGGCATTGACTGCTGGATCTCCGGCACATTGCATTGTTTTGTATGAAAAAAAAAATTTAAACTGCTTCTTTCTTGCCAATTGGAAGATCTGCTAGCCCAGAAAAATGCTGCTGGCCTATCAATTGTATTCTGTGAAGCGACACCAATTCTTAATGTGATAAGAGTTACTTGCATTAGGAATGAAATCATATAATGTAAACTAAAAGAATGACAAAATTAAACACACAGAATTGAGCTACTCTTACAATGATGACCGTTTAATGAATTTGAGATTTACAACTAGTCTCCCATACACTAYGGATTTTTATTACAGAAACACTTAAAGATGCTCTTTCAGAGGAGATCTACTCACAGATCTTGAACAATTTAGCAAAGATAAACTGAAATCCAGGAAGTGCAGAAAAAACACCTCCTACATCTTTGATGTCAGCATAGATAAAAAATGCTCTCATAATTAGGAATTTGTTAGCAGCAGCTGGCTGACCATGTACTTCATAGTCACCAAGGAAAAACAAAAAAAAAGGAAGATGTGACTTCCTGTAAGGTCAGTGGTGCATATACAGTTATTCTAGAAAATGGAATGGGAATTTTCTTCAGATCACAAAGCGGACGATTGAAGAAATACCAAACATTATACGAAGTGGACTTCTGAGATTTTCTTTAACAAAGAGTTCCAAGTCTGAACCAAAATTTAATGTACACAGCAAAACACATCCTCGATGCCACTGTAGATCAAGGTAACCCTTTGAACTAAGCACTTATATTTTCTGGTAACACCAATGAAAATTCTTAAATTAAAAATAAATAAATAAAATCAAGAAGCGTTTCAGAAAAGCACAGAAACTGGTATGAATTTCTGGGGAAAATAACCCCACAGTATTCATGACTGAAGAAGGCCCTAAGWTAATCTATTAGCTCTTCCTGAGCTAGCAGACAAAATGAAATACCAAACTGCACAGAAGAATGCAAAAACCTCAGAATTCTAGTCCTTAACACAGTGCCCCATCTTCACTAGTAACAAAGAATAAACACTGTCATTTGAGAAACCCTTCYTGGTGCGTTTACTGAACACACATGGCTKCTACCAAAGAAAACCAATTGCTACYATAGTGAGATCAGGTGGGAATGCAGAAAAACCTACAAAACCTCCCCAAGAGAAGGAAGGCTTAAGAAAACTACTTCTCTTTTTCAGAGCAAGCAAAGCAAGCTTGCTAACTCCAAACTTAAATAAAACATTTGCCAGAGGAGGAAACCAACCACAAAGGAAAGCTTCCAAAGCCTTACAAGAGGCAGGAAACCCCTGACTACCACACTGAAGGAATACTGGCAGTAATTGAGGCCAAAGTATTCATTTGCATAACAAATAAAAAACCATTTGAATAACAACCATGCTTCACAAGCTTTGAACTAAGCAGTAACTCACTGAAATMATTTTAAGTGTAAATTGTACATGGTGGCTATATAGTAATCCACGAAACACTGAAATAAGGTTTCAGTAAGCAGCAGTATGCAAACTGCTTTATTTGTACTTTTTATCAATGTTTTGATAGGTTAGGCTAAGTATTCACRTATTCAAATCACGAGCTGCACTCCAGAATATCAAGGGAAATAAGCCAAAAATCCAAATTTAGGTCATAAAGCTCAAGAGTTGTTTTCAGAGCTCAATGCACATCTCTGCACTTCATTATGCCGATAATACACTCACAAGCACTTTCTGTCAGGAAGCAAAACAGCACTAGTGCTTTGTTCATTCACATACTAATGTCTAGCATGGCTTAKGCTGACAGCTGCATTTAGTCCATGTTACTGGCTGCTCAATTCAGCTAACTGCAAGGTTTACTACCTCTAGAAAGGCCTTTAGAGTTTGCTGTGTTGGCAAACACAAATACTGCCCCATCAGAGACAGATGACAGACTYCTACTAATGTGTCTGAGAAAATTTTCTGAACACTACTCAACTACATTTATAGTTTGGGAAGACAGATTTATCTTCTCCATTTTTTTGCTACTTGGGGGCTAAAGGAAAAGTGCTTGCAAGATCATCTACATTTTCCCCAAAGGATTTTACAAAGATTTTTCTTAATTTGTAGTGTTTCAGAAAAATAAAAAATGAACACCCAATTACCACTAAYTTACAGGACAAAACAGTATTTATTAAGTAAAATTTTACACTTCACCCTAATTATTGGGCAAAATAGTTATAAAAAGTTCATKAAAAGTTTAGCCTTAAAAAATACTGTGTTTAAAACAACAAATAAGAATCTTCAACACACCAAAGACTAAAGAAAATATGTCCAAAAAAAGACAAAGTGCAACCCATGCAATATTTTTCTTCTGCTTTTAATTTAACTCAAACTTAGCATAACCTCCTTTGGGTGATGTAGTAATGCAGACTGAGTCACTTTTCATGGTATGGAGGAGCAGAAAGCAATGACAGCAGCAAAGGCAGGCCTTGCAGTCTATCTGCTTAAAATTCACACCCTTTCACCTTGCATGTGTGTGGAAGAAGTAAGTGGAACAGAAAATCACTTCCACCTGGACCACTGCTTCTCTTTATCTGTTAAAGGCACATATATCACTCCCATCAGAGGCTTCATTTTGACACTGCCATCTTCTAGTTTGTCATACTGTTCGAGCATCTGGTTTCCCCCAGCAGGGCCAACTGGTAATATCAATCTTCCGCCAGGTTTTAACTGGTCTATAAGCTAGAACACAACACAGAAATTAGAATGTAACCAGCCACTTCAGAGAAGCTGGACGTTGTTTGTTACAGTATATTAACAGCTTTGCCATTATGTGTCTATCTACTTTTATGCACTGAAAATGAGAGTATCACAGCAACATGGTACAACAACTGGTATTACAATAAAATAATTTCATTAACTGAGTTGGTTACAGTTTTATTTTCTATATATGTGGGGGAAACATATAAATCACAAATTATTTTTGCAGCAGGTTCAATCTTTTTAAACTGTTGTTTTAACTGTTCAGTAGTTATTGTGCATCAGTACAGGCCCATCATCAAAAATTTTGGGGGTAACTGATGTCCCCTTATGCCCTAAGATTAAGATTTGAGATTGGTGACTTTTTTAAATTTCTCTTCCTGGAATAATTTTGTCTACAACATACTCACTACCCAACAACTCCTCTTTCATTTTGTGAATGGAACAGCCTTTTATGAAACTAGTCTAAAATATATGAATATGAGTAAGATAAGTGACAGGTAAACAGTATGTGAGAAATGCTTGGAATTTTTTTTTCATAGTTAAAGGCAGCTAATCACAGTGGTCTCAAGGAAAATTCCATACTTCCCAGATGTCATGAAAAAAAACGGAATGAAAAAGTTATAATTAAGAACTGTTTCATTCACTAATAAGCTTTCCATTACATTTAAATTGTCAATTGTCAGCACTTCATTGGGAACATTCTCCTGTACCCACACAAAAAATACCCGAAACAAATAAACCTCCCTAAAAAACATAACCAACTTCAAAAAAAAGCAAAGCAAAACTCCCCCCTCCCSCCGACTGGTCCTTGTCTGGAAAGGTCCAGTCTGTCTATAGCACCTCAAGCTCCAGTCTTTCATCACTCATAAAGATGTAAAAACCTTAAATGGCAGCTAGCATATCAAAATCATGCTATGTACTACATGTGCCTGATAAATGGAAGAGAAAAGAAAATCTTATCTGCAAAAATGCACACTCTAAAGCTCCTAGTTACTCTTCATCTTCTCTAGCAAGAATTGCCCTGTATCCATTCTGAAAGCTACAAACGGACAGCACTGTTTGTATTTCCAGCTGAGTATTTTATTTTCAACAGGCTCAGTGCTTTGGAAATCAGGAAACACACTTAAATTTTGTAACTCAGTGTCTGACAAAATTGAATTATGTTATTAAATAAAATGCTCCAGTTTACTGTAACAGAGGGTTGCACACATGTAATTTTAAAACATGTTTATTTAGAGCAGAGTTATTAGAACATACAGCTTTATCAAAACAACAGGAAGCCCAATTATAACAGAGACAAAACCCCCACACCATACAGTAATACCACACTGCCCACTGATACTCCCAGCAGTGCAATCTACCAAGTATTTTACATATAGATGTAWGCAAAGCATTCTCTACAGCTAGGATATTACAGAAACACACACACAAAACATAAAGGCTTACTGCTTGGGGCACAACTGGGGCTGCCGCTCCAACATGAATCGCGTCATAGGGAGCTTCCTCTGCATATCCCATTCGTCCATCTCCCACTGCAAGAAAACACTTTTTAAAAATAATTTTCAAAAGGAGTGGAGAAAACAACTGATTTCCCATATCTATATGTAAAAGCTATACTCAGATTCCAACTAAGGTTTTGCTGCACAGTTATAGCATGATGAAGTCAGTTTAAAAAAATAAACACATTTGTAAAATAAATGCAACAAAGCACCCTCATATATGCACATGCATGCTTATAAAAGACATTAAATATTATTGAAGCACCTGAAATTAGAAATCCATCATCATGGATTTATGATGAAAGTGTTTGGAGAAAAGACACTAAAATACTTATGTTCCCTACCAATTCCAATGCAGGTGAATTTCCCCCCTCATTTACCCTCTTAGAACATACACTTTACTTTGCCTTGTCTTCATTTACACCATTCCTAAATTTAATGCAAAGTTTAAGTCCAAAGCATTAAACCTCAGAAGCACAGATCAGAAGACTGTAAAGGTAAGAAAAGACAAAGGAAGTGTTCCCATGGACTGTATGTCTACAACTACACTACCAGTTGGAATAAAAGCTCACACTTACAGCCATACATGAATGCAATACTGCAGAAACCTCTGCACACCCCACATTTGCCAGCAGATGGGCCTCATTCTTCTTCCTGCAGACAATCACTGGACTAATACAGAGAGCCAGGTCAGACCTATGGCTAAAGCTCCACGTGGCTGCTTGGAAGATGCTACGAGTAATTAAAGTTTCAGTTTTGATGGGAAACTCATGGAGAAGCACCCATCAAAGATGTCTTGTACCAACCCAGTTATGCAAAAGGTAAGAGTAACACTTTGGGTTTCTTAAGCCGATGAAATGTGACAAACTAAAATGGACCCTGAGTTAAGTTTTGAAAGGAGATAATGAACATAGGTGAAGAAAGAATATGGCATCCACAGTATTTAAAGGAAACCAACAGCAAATTCAGAGCAAGTTAGGCAGGCTCTCTTTGAAGTTATTTAGAACAAACATAATCTATGAGGCTGAACCATCCATGAATTCATACTCTGTGATAGCAGAAGTCCCAATAATGAGTCAAGAAGAAAAAAAACATGGAGGAAAAGGGGAATAGTCCTCTGCTCAGCACAAGTAGTTTGGGGTTTCCCATCTTCAGGCTGAGCTTTGACTTCTGTGCAATCAGCAGTATCACAGGTTAATTAAAACCAAAACAGTCAAAACAAGTTCTATGCCCCAGTCAGAGGCTGAAAATCTGTCAACTTTTTGCCTTCCAATAACTCAAGAGGCAGGAAAAATACATGGTCACCACAGTAGGTTTCATTTTGACCTCTGTCATAAGGAGGGCCATCTGGATTGCAAGAACACCCTTAGGTATCTAACACTGTACAGGAAGACCTGGACAGGTCCTTGAAACAATTAAAACTGGAGTGTTTGTCATCTTCCCTATGTGGTCCTAAAAGATGACCCTGGTAAGGACCTTCTAGACCCATGCTCTTTAAGAGTAGCTGAGAAGGTCAGCGACATAAATCCTCATATCATCAATTCTGACCAGCACAAACTCCAACCAAGGGCMATAAGCAAAGGCTGCCAAGCAAGAACTACCAGTCCTTCAAAAGAACTCATTCCTATTGATCACCATTTCCACTAAATCAGCTGGCAACAGAGAACATCAGTAATGAAAATTAGGAGTATTTTCCAGAGAGTAATCCCTTTAATTGCCAAAGTGGGTTCTACGGGAACAACAACGTCAGCGCAGCCAAGTATATAAATTATACTTATAAATCTTAGTAGCACTTAGTAGCTTAGAAGTAGCAATGATGTGTTACTATATCAAGTGGCTCTTCAATCAGARAAGGCAAGACAGAAAGATTTTTTTAGCTTATTCATATAGATACTGTTACAAATTATGCTAGTKACACAAGGAGGCAGACTCGCATTCCCCGGGGTGCAGCAGCAGGCATTAGAGGCAGTGGTCACCTATACTGCTGGCAAAAGAAGCAACTGCCAAGTTGAAGAAGTAGCTGTGAAAGAAACTGTTGTCATTTCTGAAGAAGAGCACACATGTTCTGAGACATAAATGTCCCTGCTGCACTGTCCAGAAGTCTGAATGTGACTTCTGCACATCTTACCACCTCACTGACAGAAGTAAAATAGGCCCAAAAACATCTAACCTCTGATCTTTGAATCAGTACTCCAAACCACAGCTAACATCTTAAAAAACAGCACACACTCAACCAAAGGGGAAAAAAAAATCACGCTCCTTTATATGCATCAGGTATAGGACAGCTCTTCCCTTTTAAAATCCACAAAAATTCTTATGGTTACAGACGAAATATATCCGCCCACAATGGCAACACACTCTTAAATACCCAGAAGATTTAAAAAATAGTTAAATTGGTATTCATATATTCAACGTCATTCAAATTATTATATTATTCAATGTCCAAAAGGAAAGAGAAGCCCAAATTTTCAGCTTGTGCTTACATCCTGGATAATATCACCTATCCTACTCACATCTCCAGCTACATGCAGCCTATTAGTGAAAAAATCATGGTGGTGAGTGGCACGTGGTGATGAGGAAAAAAGCAATATCAGGACTTTTTGATGTAAAAKGGTTGTGTAGCTTGTTTATGAACCTAGACCTGACCCGCTGATCACAATACTCAGAGCCTTCAGTGCCTCTAGACAGATCTGTTTCACACAGAAACAGAAGAAAATCACTTCCCTGTGGTTAGAATCCCACATCCCCACTGGCTATGGCTGCATCAGCAAATTGTGCAGTACAACGTAAGCAGATTTGTACAGCAAAAGTTTTTGCTGAGAACCTGGGGTCCATGCAACATATGCATTTCAGGATAATCACTTCAGTCTAGATCTAGTGTTATTGTCTTAATATCCACATATCAAACATATTTGGTTGTTATTGTGGCACATAATCTTGTCTAGTTTCATGCAAAAGGAATCAAAGTTTGTGGTTTCCAGGAKTACTCTCTTGTAAGCCAAAGTGTGGTAAGCAGGAGCACTTGAGAGATTCACCTCAAAGGCTTTCTCATGATATTAGGAGGAAACAAAACAAAAGTCAAGCTACACCCCAAAAAAAGGAAGCCAAAATACTCACAAAYCAACAAAGACATATTAATCTAAATACATTATTCCCAAATAATCTATTCCCAATTTCTCAGTGCAGTTCTATTACTGAGACACCCAAAAATAATTCTGGTGCTCCTGAAATGCAGTTATAGTATATGTAAGGTTTGACAAAGCTATGCAGAATGTCTGAAGCATCGTGTGAAAAGCCAGCAACTGACACACCTGGTCTTAATTCATACATCAATCTACTGGTTTTCATAGATTTTTTGTTGGTATGTTTGGGACAGGAGTATTTGGGTGGATGCTTTCTGTTGCTCTTTCTGTTTTAAAGAGCTGTTTGGATTCTTGCTCCACATCACAYAGCTCCCAGGAATCCAGGAGAGTTGAAACACTCTTCCTCACCTAATCCACAGAAGCGTTACTTGTCCATCTGTACTTTTTAAAAATGTAGCTCACAAGAAAACCACTCACAAGTGTCTTAGTCATCCTGCTACCTAGTCAAAGATAATACAGAAAATTATGTTTACTTAGAATTCCAGACTCACAAGAGCACCAGAGTTTATTTCAGGGACAACCAGAAGCATAAGTCCAAATTGCTTTTGTACAGCAACAATGGAAATTACTCCCCCATTCCCCCTCTACAGCCCTAGAAGTCTAACTTCTTTTCCAAGAAGTTCTGAGACATAAGTGTTCTCAGTGAGATACATGGCATTTTATGCATGAGTATGTGTTGATAAACTTATTTTAAAAATATTTAGAAAAGTCCCTCATTTACAAAAAAAAAAGACCATGAATCAAAATGGTAATTAAGCTAAGAGCCAAACATCTCATAATAATCACTTTTCCAAGTGTTCTTGTAAGAAGCCTCAAAAAACATCCAGACCTTCAACCTCTTTTTTTTAAACTTAATTAATAGAATTACATTACTGCCAGCCATGCATCTTCTAAGAAAAACAAACAAACAAACAAACAAACAAATAAAAAACCCAAGCAAACAAAAAATTTAAATCTTCTTCTATTTAGTAAAAAAAGCCCCCATTATTTAAAACAATTCAATTGTCCTTTTATTGTTTTGGCATTATTTCCTCTCAGTGACTGTTAACTGAATTAAAGTACTCTGGTGTCAATTAATCACTTCCCTGACATACAACTACTGTCAACTTTGAAAACAAGTGAAATAAACTTCAGTGGTGCATAATGCCAATCTAATATTTGAATCTTTGCATGCAGCTTTCTCAACCACTGTATCAGAAGTGTGAAGGCTTTGTTAAAACAACAAAATTTAGATGACAGGGTATTTATTCAAGAACAGTTTGAATTCAACCCCTATTTTAAATTGGGTATTTAACATGACAAACCTTCAACATATAAAGTATTTTCACCGAAAAAAAACCACCCTGTTAATCTTTTCTAGTAGAATGATTACATATTTTTTGAGATTACCAGAAGTCATATTCTCAAAACTGGAGGAAGATATTGTTTTTCACAGGCCTAAACACAACTTGGATTTTAAAGTTTCATTTGGCTCTTCTTTCTTTGGTTAACTTCATAAATTCAAACTTTTAATAACATCCAATTCAGTCATTTTCAAGCAGCTACTAGAAAGAATTTCAGTTTAATTAGTAAGTATGTCAGTCTGATGCTCACCAATCAGTTTGACTCTTCCTGAAGACAGCAATGTGGGATCATCTTTTTTGACATTATTTATTGAGTCATCTACTAGTTCTTTGATATGATCAATTCCTACAACTTGTCCTTTGGGACCAACCTGGAATAAAAATATACAATTGAACAATTTCTGCTAGTTTTATTTACATCATAATTATTTTCACTTCCTGACCCCATTTCCCTAAAATAAAAACAAAAACAAGCAAAGTGGAAGTATATTTTCCCAATGTCATTAAAAGTACTGCTTGAAAGGACAAATCCTGACGGCTAGAAGAACCTGATACTTAAAATGTATCTGCACAGCTTTATAAATACTTGTTATAGTGATTTTTTTAAGATGTGATTCAGTTGTGTCATATTGTTAGTGGAGATTTCTTCCTGGAATTTTTAGAAGTTAAATTTGATCATGTTTGTTTTTATTACCTGCAAAAGAAAGTAACAAGACTAGAACTACTCTCCTTTCACATTGAAGAAAACTTATTAAAGATTAAGGTTTTCTAAAGAAAACCTTACTTCAAAGATTAAATCATGCCTTTTATTCTAAGCTATCTCAAGGGTCTTATTCCCTCAGAAGTAAATGCTGCAATTACCACTCAGGGACAAATTACCTTCCACTTACCCTTGCATTCACGAATCTACTTTCAGATTTACAGCTCTCATCCACAGGAAGAGCGAAACTTCTGAGAGCTCATAAYTCAAAAAAGGTCACAAAATCTCTCTGTATTCTGAGGGGGAAAAAAAAGTCTACTAACAAAAGCTTCTCCATTACAGGTGTTTCTTCTAGCTATTTCTTCTGTCTAGCCCAGAAAAAATACTCAAAATTGATCCAAATCTTCAAAAATCTGACTACTTTTAACAGGATACAGCTCAAAGAACACAAAGGCAGAGTATGTCCCAGCAGCAGCCCATGTTGCCATACAATTGTCCTTGGACACATTTGAATGCATTGTTTGTGTTTGTGTATCTTACATTTTCTATGTSGTTAAGAAATGGAAAATTAAAACTAGTTATCCTGAAGAATTTTTTTTTTGGTTCTCCTATGAACAAATCCTATGTTAAAAACATTAGAAGAGCAGTTACTAGCTTTTCGTGTTTGAGTGGCAGACCACCAGCCCAGCCTTTGAAACAGAGCCAGACACAGCAAGTTTTCACTGACAGCCATAGGCTGCTGTTTGGAGGAATGCCTCGCAAACAGTTGTACTGTAAGCTGGCAAAAGGTCCAGCATATTCCAAACAGTAACAGAAATTAAWATTTAGAAGAATGGGCAGAGCATGAAAGAGCCTGGTAAAGTAAGAGAACMTCCTGCTGCATGTGACAGTCCATCATGCTATTTCTGAATCCTCATCAGTTACCTCTGCCTATAACCCTGGAACTGTGAAGCATGTGAACTTGAGACAACAGAAAGATGGCACAAGTTTTGTGATCTCCATGTTAGGAATAAAAATATTCTCCACTCTTTTCATGAATCCAGTACTGACAGGACAAAAACTGTAATTCATTTAATTTGCCAGCAATCTTCAAAAGTAAATAAACTTCATTTTGCAAGCTGTGTAGGTAAGTTTATCACAGAAGTTTAACATGAAAATCCAAACAAAAATCTTAAAGATGCTTTATTAGTCTAAGTAAACACAAAGCTTTCCCAAAGGTGCCACAAATGAGATTATCATGCTAAGACTAAAGTTGTCATCAATGTGCACTGAGGAGCTTGTGCCATAAAGGTAAGCTATTAATTCTASGTCTCAAGTAGACTGAGAAATGTCAACATAATCATAAAAAGCACATCCCCAACTTTTTTTTTTTTTGATGGCAAAACACTCTACCATTAATTCCCATAATATACTTCTTTCAAGTTTTCCTTACTGTCAGCAATGCTATCAAACAGAAYGAAAGCATTTACACAATTTTTCACAACGCACACATCTGTAAGGCACTCTACTGCAAACCACCAAGGAGGATTCATAAGAAGTACATGACATTTATAAGGCAATAAAGAAATAGAGGGATTATCTTCAACAAAATTGGAAAGAGACTTCCTTTTTGTGCTRTTTCTGACTTCTCTGCAGCTGTTTTAGTTGAAAAAAGTGCACAACCACAATTTAGCACAGGTCCTATTGAAAACGGCTTCTCMTTTATGCATTCATAACTTCAGTGAGAAATACACAAAGCCTGGACAAAAGTTTTAATGCTTGTAGGATTGGCATTCTCATGCTAGCACTCGATTACTTGACTACACCGTCAGACCAAAAATAATAGTTGAGTAAGTAACATTTAAGATTTCCTCTAAACAGATGTTTGGTAAACTTATTTCAACTTCACAGGATATTTTTTGGTTTTTTTTTTTTTTTTTTTTTAGATTTTTGCAGGTAACACTTAGAAACCCAAATACTTTTGCAAGTGCATTGCCTAGTCCTAAACTTTCTTAGCTAATTCTTAACACAGGAAAACAGAAGTGATTGCAGACTCAGATGAGTGCTTGAAAAAAGGAACCTAAATAAGAATTTATCATGCGTATCAGCACATTTCAAATTAACTYTGCAGAAAGGTAAAACCAAAAATCTAGTTGCCAGTTTAATGAAGGTCTCTGCTAGTCATAAAGCAGCTATAAAGCCCTGGAACAGAGAAGGAAGAATGTATTAGATTCTTCTTCATGAATCAGTCTAACAGTACTATAGCTACAGCCACCAAACCCCAAATTCTTTCATCCTTTTTTGCTGATGAAAGATAGGGCAGAACACAGGAAGTTCCTTAGGTACAGGTTCAGTTATTGGAAAAGATGTAAAATACAAATTAATATCTAAATTATAAAAGGTTAAACAGACACTTATAGTAATGCTTGTGCAATATAACAAGAAAAGAATGCAATTAAATTCAAAGACAATTTACATATTTTCCTGTGCAAATAGGATTCTTTTATATCTTATTAAGCTCTCACCATAGTAGGAATATATGACAATTTATCACAATGATTCATAGCCATACAGGATAAAAATTGAGCTGTTCAGACAAACATCTTCTTCCTTCAAGGTATAAAGCAACAACTGAAATGCAAACATTAAAAAAATACCCAATCCAAAATCCCCAAACTTCCTGTCTAGGCAGTTTCTTCACCATTACACAATTTATTGGCCSTTTTAACTTGAACTTCTTACTATCATCTACCATGAGAAGTTGGTACCAATCACATCCAGGAGAGTAAATTATTTTCTGTGTAATATACTTCAGTCCACTGTATGAAGGATACTTTTTTTTGCCCTGTAATGAAGAGTTACACTAGAGTTCAAGCAGTTCCAATAATCAAGTGATTAAACTAAATAACTCACCATTCGTGAAAAGCATGCTGTAAGGATTCCACTACCAGATCCTACATCGAGTGCTTTGGCTCCTTCRTGTAATTGATCAGACAGGAGTTCAAGAGCATATGCATGCTAAGAGAAGACAGAGACAGAAAATTTCAAAATACTTGGAGTGTCTATGTTAATTTCTTCACAGATTTTGGGAAATGCCCTAAGCATTTGTGTAAGAATTTTCAGAATCATTTCTATTACCAAAAATGGGGGGGAAGGAATTAGCTACACGATATAATCATTGTTATTTCATTGGCTTCAACAAATTTCAKGTGGGCTTTTTTTTTTTTTTTTGTTAGCATCCATATACATAGCCTCATCTGGCTATTCAAGTTTCTAGCACAGCCTCTATTGACATATTAGGAAAGACACTATAATCAATTCATTTCTCGTCAGGTCTGGTGACTCTTACCATTCCGGCCAGTAAGTAAATGGCTAATAAAGAATATAGCTTATCATTATACTAKATACATTGGAATAAGGTGGGACAAAAGCTAACTAAGAAGAAGGTAGCTCCAGAGCATCAAGGAAAATGGCTATTAAAACTACCTCTTATATTTCTTGCACACTTGCTGGACCAAAGTATAGGAAAAAGAAGTTGTCTTTTACAAAGGCAGACAGCCAGACTCATATGAAATGCAGTAGTCTACACACACACATAGGACTTCTGCTTGCCTATGTGGTGGACCAGTACACAAGCTCAGGTCACACACTAAAAACACAATTTGTTCTTTAATGTTTCAGAGATATCCACATTCTTTCAGGTTAATCCATCCTACCCGAAAACAGAAATAATTAGAACATTCCTTGTTAACATTTGCTTAGAGGATATACTACCTTCTTCCTCTAACACTTCATACGSTATCAGGGCTAAGCATAGGACAAATCAAAAATAATGACTTAAGGGACTTAAAATTTGAAACCATAATTAATAATTATTTTTCCCCTTAGCCACAGTACTTTTTTCTATCTTTTCTKGAATAATATCATTAACATTTCTATATAAAATTCCTGATTTTTTAATATTGATAAYGAAGTAAATTCTAAGCCAACTACACAGTTTTTAGTCAAGAAAAACAGACTTTTACTGTGTTTTGACACTTTCCAAACATTGCAGAAACAAAATATTTGCTTCTGTATACTGTTTATCTCAAATAAAGAAACATAGAAAAATTATATCCAGGTTAGATGCATGCACTGAAAACCCTACTGGAACACTCACCCTGGTCACAAACCACTTCGCAAAAAACCTGCAACTCATTACAATGTATTTTTTCTMCTGTCCAAAGATTTAAAGTCATTACAGCAATACCATACTATACAAATCACTGTCATCCACTCCTGAATTCTTTTATTCCTATAAATTACTGTGTAATTTACTTAGGAAAGATCTCTGGAAATCATCTGGTCCAGTCCTCTTCCAATACATGGGCATTTTAAATTAGGCTGCTTAGAGCCCTTTCAGTCATCTTCTTTGTATATCAAAGAGTAGAATTTCCACAATATGCAAAGCCTGTTTCAGTGCTTAACTAGGCTCAAAATGGTTTTTTTTACACTAGAAACTAATTAGCATTTCCTATGTTGCCTTTTTTTGTCTTCTACCCCTCATCCTATTACTTATATCTGCAAGAAAAGTCTTGATCAATCTTTTCTGTGCCCCCCAGTAGCCTGTTCACAGCAGTATCACTGCAATCAACTGCTCCTTAAATTTACTCGAGTAAATATTTTATTTCAAAAGCATCTGCATGTTTATAGAATCACCTATACTAATCACCTAGGTCTAAAGCTTACCATATGTGGAGCACTGATTGTTGCTTGGAAACCTGTAAAACAAGAGAATGGAAGATGTTCATTGTTGTTCAGACAGCAACCTTACAATCTTTATTAACTCGACTGTAAAATGTAATGCCCCCATTGTCACCCTCATTCRGGGTACAACATCCACACCTCAGCAGTTACACAGGTCACTATGTTAGAAGTGAGTTACAGTACATTGACTGAATGCTACACTGAGTCAGCTCTGGACAGGAAAAAAATAAAGGTTTTATCCTTGATCTCAGTTACAATCTCCATTTTGTCACTATACTGCCTTAATCTTGATCAAATACATTGAAGTCAGAAGGGTAATGTCTCCCAGAATAATGTAATTCCTTTTTCACTCAGCCCCTAGGTAAAACCTGAATTTGTTAGTTTGAGTTTCATGTCGTGGTGACTACAGCACATCTGAGAACAACCCTGTCTATTTAGCAAACAGCAAATGAGAACAAACACCTSTGAGAACAGGAGGAACGCTCATCTRTATCTKTTTTTGTGAAGATAYATACTCAAAAGCTTATGTATCTTAAAATATTTTTGAATTTTCCTATACAACTAACAAAATCCTAATAAAATTCACTCACTATACACTACTAAAGGGAGGGAGAAGATMAAGAAAAAAGAAATTAGTACATTTACATAATTCATTCTCTTGACTTGGAAACAACTGTCCTAAGCAACAGTCCTATCAGTAGACCTTCCCATTTAAAGCCTATTATTGTATTTTAAAGATTTCACATAAGGGTTTAGGAAACTTTGCATTGGTCCCAATAGAATAATTTCTGTAAAGATGGAGACCATTTCTATCATAAACTGGATGYAAATAATTTTAAAGTATTTAAACATCAGCTGCATCATCATAAATCACTGTGGTTTGAAAAAGAAACACCTATTTACACATACTAATATTGACTGAAAAACACCTCTCTACCTGATGTATCCAAATATGTCAACTGCATTCCAAAAGAAACTGAAACTTAGTTAAAAGGTRTCCAACTGATGAAGAACAAAACAACCTYCCAAATGAAAATYATTTTCACWCTGTTAACACATAAATGGCAAAAGCAATCACAGTTACACGAATGAAAACTATCTCTATCACTTTTGCAAGATGTTCTTACCTATTGACTGTGGAGAGTCCATGTAAGGGTTGTATTTTGCATAGTGGCAGCGGTCTGTAGCTAGCATTACTTCAAACACCTTGTCTGTTTTGATTATTCCATTTTCTATAAACAAACAAATAAATAAATTGAAGGCATTKTTTCGCTTCTGCAATGCAAGGGTCTGTGAAAAGGTTAACACATTCATAGTACTATGAGAAATCACACTGCCTTACACAGATCTCTAACACTCTYAACCTCATCATACCACCCCTGGCAGGGGTTAGACTACATCTGCATCATCTTTAATGATCCCTTCCAGCCCAAACCCTTCTGTGATACTAAAATTAAATCAAACAACGCTTAAGATACTGATTGTTGAACAAGACTTAACCAGCAGTTACAGATGCTTTTGTGAAACCATTTGCAAAGATCTATCACCTTGAAAAACTCAACTTCATGCACACCTTTGATTCTGGCAAAWGTCATCAGTAAGAAATCAGTATCACTATACACACTAAACAAGATACACTTCATATTTCTAAGAAGCTATAYAAGTAACTATTGCAAAATATACAAAAGCAAGTTAGAAATACGGAGTTGAAGCATCATCACTCAGTACTTCGATCTCAAGGTCTGTTTGTCTTGTATTAGCAAAGAAAAAACATTCTTTTGTAAAGAAACTCCAACACAATCAGAATTCTTATGCTGGGGGCAGACTGAGGACAAAAAGTTTTTATATCAAAACACTCTGAATCCTCAATCACTTTTCAAAATAAAATATAAACAGTCATGCATGTAAAATGTCAGAAGTAGCCATTTTTCCTTGCAATTTTATTCAAGGGCTTTGTAACAGAATGGAATTGATAATTCTATTTTTTTTTTAATTCTGAAGAGACATTCATGAATAACAGAAAACTTTGGAAAACAAATGGAAGAAATGAACTAATTACTTGCATTAAARTATATACTATAAACTACAAATAACTGACATTTCAATGATTGATTGCTACTTGCTTTAAATAAAGATTTATTTGCAAAATTATACTTAAAAATAATATTTTAAAAATTCATTTGAGCACCATTAAAATCTAATCCAAAACATGAAAATCAGATTTTGGAACTTTTTTAAGATTGTCCTGAAGTTGTAACAGTGGGGTTTTTTTGAAGTGCCACCAACAAAAGCACTGTGCCCGAAGTGGGCTAACTTCTGCAGAGACCTTCCTGACTGTTTACAGGCTGCTCCCAACTRCACTTATCAGTCACGGGATTTTCCTGTCTCTTTTTCTTATCTGCTATGTGTGTCCAGAATGAATTATCCTACATAACATAGGCTTGAATTCAGAGAGTAAAATAACTTTTTGCTCTGAAGACAAMGTATCATGAAAAACTGCAAAACGAATATGCTATTAATAAGGAAATTATTAAGGAAAACAAGTCCCTTTCAAAAAATATTATTTTTCAGAAATATTTTTGTATATGATAAATCCCAGGAAAAGCATACACTCCCCKTCATAATCCCCACACATTAAACATATCCTGTTCTTTGAATTAATTTTCAACTGAATTCTACAGTTCCAGTTAGAGGAAACTCATTTCAATGCAAGGTTTAAAGTCTGAGSCAGTAGGCATTTGCAGCAGTTCTTAAGTTTACTTACTGAGAAAAATCATACCCAAAAAAAACAAACAAATCAACCCATTAACACATTGGCATTACTAACATCTGATAGTAAGGAGAAAAAACCCAAGTTTTCACTGACCACTTGAAATTAATTGAATTWGTTGTACAGCAGTTCTGCGAACAAAGTATAGAAACAAAACCCAAAAATTATTTACTCTTAGAATCTCATTAGGAGTCACTAGGAAATTACTATCTCTAAATCAAATGTACTTTAAAAAAAGAGGAACAAGCAAGGCTGATTACAACAAAAGTGAAGAGACAAAGGTTCTGGGGRGTCGGAGGGATGTCGAAAAGCAGTAGCTGAGAAGCACTCAGAAAAGGTCTAAAATAGTGACTTATTTCTTGACATGAAGATAGACGCATATATTCTAAAACTATAAGCAGCCACCTGCTCTTTTCTTTTGTGCCTTGTAGAATAAATATGCAGAGAATGCACAGAACAAGCTTCCAGCTCAYAAGTGCAACTGCAGGGCCCTCTGGTAAGGGCAAGAACCTTCTCTAATTTCACAAAACTTTGCTTCAGTAGAAGTACATACACCTATGAAATGAGATGCTTACACTCAGACAAATTACAAAAAAAACCTTGAAAATAGAAACTACTAATATTCTACAAAATTTGAGCATTCAGGATGTTCTTACTCAGCAAACAATCATGAGAGCTGCTGACTGTTGCACTGTCTCTGATTATCATCATCTTTTTCATCAATAAATAAGAATTGAAGAAAGTTACTCAGAGTCCCCAGTAGAACCTGTAGAAGTTGAATCTGCTGTCAGCGATTTAATTCAGTATCAAATAACACTCCATCTTCGTTCAAAAAAATATTCTCAGCCACCCCCCATAGATCAAGTCTGCTTTTCAAATTTGCTTATTATACAATAGACACAACATCAAATTTTAGGTGGGAATTAAGAAAAGCAATCAAGCCCTAAACAGCAAAGTCAATACTGACTTAGTTTTAATTTTTATTGTGTTGATAACAATAAGATTTTTTTTCTTAGTCTCACATCAGAATACAGAGAAACACAGCAACTGCAAGGTACCGAACTCCAACAAAAGTCCTTTCTTTCCTGCAATAGTCAGCCCCAAGATGACCAGCTGCCAAGATCTTAATTCTGCCTGGAATACATCTCTATCAAATTCTCAATTAAGTCCAGAAAACAAGTATATCCCCTAAGGAAGCCAATAATAAAAGCTTATATTGCAAAAAAGACAGTACAATTTTGTGCCATCTCTAACTACCAAAAAAACAAAACAATCAAAAATAAAGTAACTATTAATAAAATGTTAATGAAACACATTTTGTAAGTCTTGAAATGAAGCGGCATTTTGCAATAAAATAATTCACAATCAAATGTATATAAATAGAATATCCTTTCCAATCACAACATGCACAGAAAACTCTTCTTGGGGAGACTGTTGAGTTTCAAGACCGATAATCGGTACTGCGAACAAATCAGATATTGAATTGTTTACAAGCAAAGGATAATACACAAACTCACTGAGAGCTTGAAATAGAAAGTAAACTCTAATAAAACASTTATATCAGCCCAACTTCCAAGCTTCAAAGGGCTGAATCCGAAAAGTAAGAACTTAACAGTGGAGCACTGCCTGCCAAGTTCAAGAGTTACTCTGTCAGAGGCTGTGGCAATGACAACTTGACATAATTGGAGCATGTTTTGAAAACTCTCTCTGGTCTGCCTCTTTTCCACAAATAACACCATGAAAACAGGAAAAGAGCCCAGAGCAGTCCTTGGACTTGAAGGTGGGAATATACCACTGTTGAATGTAACCTGGGAAACTGGGCAGTCGGCTGTCAGAGAGCAAGGAAAGAACAGTCTGAAAAGGCACCATGGACTTTCAACAAGTAAACAACCTATCTTTTTATTTTGTCTTTTATTTAGCAACAAATGCATTACTGAAGTGCTTACGTTTCAAAGAACTGCCTACATCACTAATGATACCCTGACTGTTGATCAAACACGTTTCTAACCAAACCATAAAATACTAGCAGTCAACATTTATACCAACACTGGCTTCCAGATCAGAAGAGGATGTGTCATTGCCACATGATCCAGCACACAAGCTTACTATACAAACTATAACACCTACTCAAACACCTCCCGTTTCTGACTTCATATATTAAGAAAAAAAGCTCTTGCAGATCCCAAAACCATTTACCATGCAACTACTTCAGCATCCACATAGTTCAGCTTCATCTCAGATTAATTTCTCCATAACCACTGCAAAGTACTTCACTTATGAAGATGAAYTTTCAGCAAAACAGTGATATTTTTAAATCATACAGACATCTTAAGRCATGATGAAAAGCACATACAGTTTTATGTTACAAAAGATTAATTCAAGTAGATTAAAATTACTAATATGACAACTCATAKAATGGTTTGCATTAGAAGAGAYCTTAAAGATCAACTAGTTTGAAATCCCCTGCCATGGTCAATGACACCTTCCACTAGACCAGGTTGTTCAGAGCCGCATCCAGCCTAGCCTTGAACACTTCCAGGGACAGGACATTCACAACTTCTCTGGATGTCCAATTCCAGTTTCTCACCACCCTTACAGTAACGAACTTCTTCTTAATATCTAATCTAAACCTACCCTCCTTCAGTTCAAAGCCATTCCCCTACATTGTCACTACAGGCCCTTGTAAATACAATTTCCTCTCCCGCTCTCTTGCAGGCCCCCTTCAGGTACTGGAAGTTTGCTGTAATGCCTCCCAGAGTCTTTGCTTCTCCAGGCTGAACAATCCCACCTCTCTCAGCCTGTCTTTACAGGAGAGATGCCCCAGCCCTCTTATCATCTTCATGGCCCTCCTCTGGAGGCCCTCCTCCAACAGATCCATGTCCCTATTATGTTGGGGGTCCCAGAGCTGGATGCAGCACTCCAGGTGGGGTCTCACCAGAGCAGAGCAGCAGAATTCCTTCCCTTGACCTGCTGGCCAYGCTACTTTTGATGCAGCCCAGGACAGCTTGCCCTCAACAAACTTGCTGGAGGTGCACTCAATCCCACTATCAATGTCAATGACAAAGGTGTTAAACAGAAGCAGTCCAAATGCCAACCCCTGTGGAACACCACTCACCACAGTCTGTACTTGGACATTGAGCTTTTGACTACCACTTTTTTGAGAGCTACCATCCAGCCAATTCCTCATTCATCTAATGGTCCATCCACCTAATCCATGCCTCTCCCTTTTAGAGACAAGAATATAATGCAGGACCATGTCAAATGACAGTCTCCATTGGCACCATGCAAATCAGCTAGCAACTTTCCAGAGGACAGTCAACTGGAACAGAACCACATCTTGATTTGTAAAYAATGTGAAGTTCATTGCTTTTAAGCACCCAATTAACTGGCATCCTTAAAGTTAGGGTCTTTTTCTTTGGGCAGAGGAATAAAAAAGATGGGAAAGAATGTGATTCAGTCAAAAGAATTTTATTTAAGTAATGAGCATAGGAAGATTTCACTGCAAAGCATAAACACAAAGAAAGCACTTTGAACAAGAAGTGATGCGTCAGCACCCTAAGATCCAATAACGAACTCTAAAACATACAAAGCTCTTTGTGCTGAAGAAACTGGAAGTTGGGGTTTGTAAAGAAGTGTTTTTAAACCACATGCAAACTTCTTGTGCTCTGCAACTTAAGAGCTATCTGCCTCAAAGATTCAGCTGCCCATCTATTGTCACMACGATTTGGATTCACAATAATACATTATCCAAATAAGATGTTGCACACAACGCACTGGAAGGAATCAGTTGAGAGTCTATTGTTCAAAGACACAACAACAGAAAGACTGAGGAAWGCAAGGGTCCTTTGGAGCTCATCTCAGAGTCCAGAACTTAAATACAAATATCAAATCCCATGAAAATCCCAAAGTGGCAGAAACTAAAAATACTAGGAGTAATAATAGTAATAAAARCAATAATAGTAGTAGTAGTAGTAATAAATATTCAATTACCATTTAAATGATACTTAAAACTTCCAAAGGTAAAATAACATGGGAATCATAAGCTAGGTTCAACCAGTAGACAGCCTCAAGCTTCAGTTAAATACAAACTTATCCATCAACATTTTGCTTTTACTTTAAGGTAGTATTCCTTCCCTATCTAAGAATAATCACCTTCAAAAACAACCTAACCATTTTGGTGTAATAGGTATGAGTTTTCTATTCATTTTCATGGATCTGAGAGTCTGCAGATAACTAATTTAGATATTTAAACCACAGCTGTATTGTCCCTTGTACTGTAGGCCAATGTTGCAAAGTTGGTATTAAACATTTTCTTCTCSGTGGGAGGAGAAAGGCCTGCTAACACAGCCTTCCAGAATACAGATTTATACAGAAGTTGTCTGTAATGTACTCACATTTATCAAAATTGGTATGTGGATTTTGTCTAAATCTGTATCAGCAGCTGAACTTTGGGGAGTTCATTAAAGAAAATAGTAACTTTAAGGTTGATTTCAGCATGCAAAAATATGGAATTACACCTTCCACTGAACTTTAACACCCCCGTGCAGATGAAGGAAATTTYACCTATGGGAACTCATCAATTCCTGAACATCAGAAATGGCTGATCTTCACTTACACATCATATGGAACATTAAAACTGAAGAGTTCAATCCGAACTGGCAACAACTACCAATAGTAACCGAAAAATGTTGCAGAAGTTRCAATAAACTTAGCTGGATTGGACAGATAGATAAGGAACTCTCTTCACAGCAAGGCTTGAGGCAAAACTTGTAGATCTGCAAAGAAAGGCAGATGGTGCACATCTCTCACCTTACTGAGCAGATTTCATGCAGATTTTCTGTAGTTCAGTTTTCAGAAAAACCACTTTTACTCAGACCAGCAGCTAGACCACATCAACAGTCCGTTATTATGAAGGTGGTTTCATTAAAATAGGCACTAGTACTGCACAAAAGCAGAGGATATCAGAAGATAGCAGAACATAACCCTGACTCTAGGGACAAAATGACAAAGATCTAGTTATCCTACCTGCAGAAACTAGGAAGAATTTCTGAAGCTATATTTGCCTGACCACCTCTCACATTTCAACAGCATAARCATTTAAAACTGTTTTGTGCTCAAGTACACTACTGATGTATTCAGGTTSTGAAGTCTTAAAACACAACTCACAAGTCAGCCAGCCCAGGAGAAGTCCAAAAGTTTACTGATCTCAAGCTCTGAAAGAGTTCACTCAGTTTTTTGTCAAATTCTATGGAATTTGTGTTATCTTGGTAATTTCAATAAAAATTTAAAGTATTATTAAAATGAACATAATAAAAACTTAATAAGATTAGTTACGTAAAATATGTAGCACTAAAGAACATTAATGTAAACAATCATTCAAAAGAACACRAACAATATGTGTTTCTTTCTATGTTTTCCAATGGCTCTTTGCAATCTCTTGATACCATACCAGGATTAAAGAAACAGTAGCATTAAAAGAAAAGCTTAGAGTTTTATTGAAACTAAACCATGGAGATTCACTCTTCTTAAAATGCCCAYACACAACAGTAATGACCTGGCTTGAACAGATTTGGAAAATCATTTCCATTTTGCTATGGATTACTAGGCAGCTTCAGACCACCAGGAAAAGAATCATATGCATGTGTTTATATCCACAGACAAAAATAAAAATGCATCTTCAATCAAGCAAAAGAACTAAACATTTTAAATTGAAATTATTTATTAAGAATTCTACAATTTGTGATGSAAATAATCAGAAAAAATTGCCCTCTTTCTCTTGAATGATCAAGGACTTGGGAYTTTAATGCACTGAATGGCAGTTTCTGGGAGAGTATGGGTATGTTTTTAACATTGACACCCTGTCTAAGAAAAAAACATGCCAACAACAAAGAAACAGTTAAAAACACAATCTTAATCTACACACCAACAAAATGAGACAAATGTTCTTAAATTTGGGTTGGATTTTTTCCTTTCTGTTACCATTTCCTATTATCTGGGATATTTAATCATCTTGATTTACTTGAAAGCCTGCCTCTTAAAAGATCAATGGTGTAAATTTCCTACAAAAYATTTCAYTGACATGGATAAATCATTAGCAAATACTTAAACTTACTTTAAAATAAAAAAGTTTCACAGCAATTCCTCTAGGCAATTATTCAAATTACTTGCTAACAAAATGTTTTTTAAATCTCAATGGTCAAAAAAAATCATCACAGATTTCAAGTCTGCCACCTGAGACATGAACTAAATGGAAGAAACTCTAGATATTCTTAAGTTAACAYATCAGTGAATGTCTTAATTTTTAATTTAAAAAACCAGTTCAATTTCACTACCTGGTCATCAGGTACAACACTTAGTCACTGAAGCCTCAATACWTTTATGATGAAGGAAATGGTGATCACTAAACGCACACAACAGGCAGTATAACTGCTTGTGCAGGGGAGTCATTAAATTTGGTCTAATTTTCCATTATTACTTCCMTTTGTCATGTTCATCCAAGTTACATTACTCTTCCTTACGCAAAATTAGATGCAGAAGAGATTTGGATAAATCAAGAGAAAAGAAATATGAGGAGAAAACAAACAAATCAAAACCTATGTTTACTTCTTGCTGAACCTAGCATAGGCTTGCTATATCCAATGCCTTCCCATTCATGGCAGTTCCCTAAGAGATTTCTCCTCAGCAACCAGAAACCTGCATCAAAGGTGCAGATTCATTGTAGATAAGCCTTCAGCATGATGAAGAACACCAAGCTGTCATTTTTAATCATTTAACATCCAAATAATAAAAYATTTGGGGAAATATCTTTTGCATGTTTAACAACAGAACGCTCACATCCTGACAATGTTTGAATATATACTGATATGAAGCATCATACACACTGAAAAATTAGGAATCTGGTCTTASGTGAGGTGTGAAATTCTATGGAATTAGTGTTATCTTGTAAATTGGAGTTACTAACTTTTGTGATACAAGTTTCTTAGGTAACAAAGGTAAAAAAATGTAGTAAGAAACAAATCCATAGATGGTTAATAACTTCAGCCACAGTCAAGTTAACTTGCCTTCACTTTTACTGGGAAATGTAGATTCAAAAGCAGGTATATGTGATGAAAACACCATTAACACAACATGATCAGAGAAATAGGCAAAGCAAGTTTGTCATACAGCAGCATGACATATTGACTGGAGGAGAAAAGTGAAATAAGGAAACATAATGAACTACAATGGATTGTGAACTGGACAGGGAATCAATTTTTCAGTCCTTCAATTAGGAAAGAAAAGCTGATTTCTAAGATGCTAGCGTGGAAAGTAACAGAACATGGCAAAAGCCCAAGTATGAAAGACATAAGGAAATCAAAAYGACCAAATAGTGACCTATCAGTTGATAGCTGAAGATATAGAAAGGGGGGAAAAGGTTACAGATTTAGAATCAAGACTTTCAACCAAGCAAGTTAACAGTAAATAATTCACCAATTATCCAGTCTTTTCCTCCTCAGCACCTCTATATGGCAGATTCATAATAAAAAGAAACTCWGGTCAGTGCTATTTGTATAAACATGGGCAATTATTTCTGTGCTTAGCATGATTTCCAACCCTACAGTAACCTGCACATAGACAGCTTCCTAGAAATGTTKTCTGCTAAAAGATCTTACTTTAAATATATTTTAGGGGGAAAACTTACTCTAGCTTGAAGACATGTGTTTGACTATTTTCAGTTTGGAAGAAGTGAAGATTTAAATAATTACTCTGTAAAGGTGAAAAATATTTGTTTTAATTAGCTTTAATGCAGAAAGAATAATTCTAGTTTTAAAAAGGCATTTTTAAACATTGACAAGTACTTTCAAGAATCACCAAAACAAAGCAGGTGAACACCTCATAGCAACAGCACATTCAAGGATAGCACTTTTGCTGTGAAGAGTGCATTTTAAACAAGTTTATTTCRCGTATGTCAAATTATGCATCTATAATACCTCAAATTAACAGTGCAAAAACATGTTTACAATGCAACAAGAAGTTAAAAATCAAAACAACAAAACAATGTACTGCAACATTCTTCAGTCACTTGTCCCTAAGCACATGCTGAAAAATATGCAGTTCCATGACCCTCTTTATTAGTTTGTCCTTTTTAAGACATGAAAGCAAAGATATGGCTTATAAAGAATACTTGCCTAAATCTGCATTGCAAATTCCCAACATCATTTTTTACTGCCCTAACACAATAATCGTTACATTACAAAAAAGTTAATTTTATAGTTAAGGCAACAGTGAAGRGAGCAATAAAGCAAATGTCATGAATGGAGAATTTCATGGCCACAAAACTGAAGCACTAGTAACTGTCAATAACAGCTTATACTGAAGAATAATCTTTATAGCTGTTTTAAAGGAAATGAGTATGTAGCCTACAGGAACCTTCCATTTATGYTTTTATTTGGAAGCAAAACCAACTAATAAGTTCCCATTCTACCCAGCCCTCCAACCCATAACAAAGTTCACTGCTTCTCTAACCATAATACTACAACTTAGAGACACTGAGGAGTTAAAATCTTGGTGTTTCACAAGTCATCAGAAAGTGACCCAGTCTTGCAGTCTTACTGCCTACTTCACAAGCAATTCTACAAGAACAGTCAAGAGAAGAATTGTGGCATAAGCGCAGGATCAATAACCCCTCAACCAGGATTTGTTACARAAGAAAACATAGTGTCAGTACAACCTGCATTATTTTCTTTCAGTTCTRCAAAATATACACTAAGTTACACACTTATTTACTAAGTTACATAGAAGACAAACACTGGACAACATCAAATTAACCTCCTCCAATTTGCGTTCTTATTTCTAGTATATTACTCCAAATGAATTTTCTGCAACATTTAGTCTTCTGTAACCAATAATTTTAAAGTCTGTTAAAACATACCTGGAAGAATTGTATCACATTAAACAGTACTTTCTTCTAAAACTATTCCCAAATTGAACAACAAAGTATCATCTTRCCTGAGGAACTCTGACTTAAAAGTTATTCAGTTATTGGTCTTAATTCAGCAGCTGCTCTGCAYTGATAAAGCCCCACACCATGGCCGGAGTCCCATGAAAGCTGACAACACAATCTTGCCGTAAGATCAAAGCCTTTGTGCTTCCACAATATTTTATTGCCAATCCACTATTTCCCTATTTCATACCYCTCAAAACATTTTGGCCATGCATATGCAAAACAGAGAGGGGGAAATTACAGACTGTAACTTTCCAAGTAATTACCATCACTGCATGCTTTGAGATTAGAATATTAAGCACTTTTATTTTACTTTCCTCTTCCTATACTACTATTGCTGTGTACTAACTAAAACGGTTTTTAGCTTTGATATTATTATTTACAACGCCCTAAACAGTTTCCATGTGTTGAAAAACTGTCATTGTCTTCCGCAACAAAGAAACTGGTTTTGCCTTCAGGTTCTGAGTGCCATAGACAATTCTGGCAAAAACTGCTTTTTGGATATTTTTAAAGCTTAACATTGATTTTTACAACAGAAAGTTTTTTCCTGCTGTGTAAGAGAACAGTATTTCACTAAAACAGTGTTTCCTTCCAGTTGCAGAGCAAAACAAAAAAAAATGCATTGCAACTCTTGTAATTAGGTAAGTTATTATCTAGTCATTAAACAGTTTACAATGAAACTGCACAATGTTTAACAGATTTACAGCAAAACTCAAAGTCACTTCAACAATATATTATTCTTCTGGATATAACAGTTTTCAAAAGAAAATACTGGAAAAGACCRCAAAATCAGATGATCTAACATAAGCAGAGAAAAGGAGAAAATAGAAAACAAGGGTGATTCTCTTATGACTCCAGAATAAAGGGGAGGCCATACAGCTGAAGTTGTGTGTGGTGTTGTAGCATCACTAAAATAAGAGACAACTGCCATAATACAGGCTCCAAATCTACATCATTTTACACCTAGTACACGGACTTCAGAGGAGGAAGGGAAAATCCAGGAGCAGAGAAGAGAGACACTTCTAATTAAGACAGGTTAATTCTATTCCTAATATGAAAAATGGAAGCTCTGAATACAGAAGGTGGTGTTGCTCCGTCCTCTCAGGACCTGCAGACTTCAGGATGTACTSAAGTATATCGGCAGAGAAACGCCCGCCCAACACTTTCCACGTTCAGCACGGGGACAGCACAAATCCTCGGTGAGCACAAGGAGCGCCCAGTGTCGAGCAGCCACCGCAAAGCTCGGCTGTCACGGCWCGAGTCCGCAATTCCGACAGTTTTTCCCTCTCCTCTCCCCGCGGTCCATGCCCACCCCTTCCAGCGGTGCCACTCCGAAGCCCGCCAGGGGAGGAGGGACTGCTGCCACACGCCCCCTTCTCCAACACAAACAGCCGCGGCCTCTTCGGCGCGTTTCCCAAACCCGGGCGGCTCCCGCTGCGTTGTTCAGCCCGGGCCTCAAGGACCGGAGGGCGCCCGCCGACACCAGCACTCCCGCCGGCCGGAGCGAAGCCAGACGGACGCCGATCCCGGTGCGTGCGGGTGATCACGGGCCCTCCGGCACTGCCGCCGCGGCCCCGCCTCAGTTCGCACAAGGCAGACAGGGACGAGGCGACGGGAACGGGGCCGGGGAGGGGGGAACGCGGCGAGCCGGGAACAGCCACGGCCGCCGCACGGCGCTTCCCCTCCGGGACCGCCATCGGCGCCGCCCCGCCCGCCGCATTGCCTCCCGCAACAACAGCCCGGCCGGCCCTGCGACACCGGCCGCCGCCTGGACACACACACCCCGTGCCCGAGCACCCGGGCACGCACGGACACACCCCCGGCCGGACACACAGACACGCACACGCAGACACGGGCGGACGGGCAGACGGACGCACAGACACACCCTGCCGAGCGCCGGCGCCGCTCGCTGTGACAGTTGGCGGCGGGTCGGACGGGCGCCGCGGGAGCGCGCGGTCGGTAACGGTCACCGGTAACGGCCGCCCCCCTGCCCAGGGGCCCCGCCCGCCCGCGCCCCCGCCCCAGCACTCACTGCGGAGGTTGTGGATGAGCTCGGAGTGGCTGGCGCCGCCCGACTTCCAGGCCATCGCTAGGCACACTCTGCGGAGCAGGTACAGAGCCGCCTTCAGCGCCGCGACTGCGCACAGCAGCTTCCCCAGGAAGGACACAACCTCCAGCGCCGACACAGGCGCCGCCTCCTCGCCGCCTCCTCCCGCCGCCGCCGCCGCTCCGCCGGCCCGTGCCGTGTCCCCCCCTCCCCGCGCATGCGCGCCCACCGCGCTCAGGGGCGCGCGTGGGGAGATCCCCGCACGCCGGGGCGGGGATGCTCAGCRGCTGCTCCCGAACCGCGCGTGTGGCTGCTGGGACCCTGCATCCCGCGCTGGCGGCGAGACCCCGGTTCTGCCCTCGCCCGAGAAACGGCGGCGGGGCGGGACGGGTCTGGGGGCGCGGGTTTGTGAACTTGGGCGTTCTGTTAATAAATGAGATAGCGAAGCGGGTCATCGGTGCACACACACTTTCCCCCCCGCCCCGGCCTTGGCCGCTCCCATGACACCAGCCGGCACACGCCGGGTACCGGAGAAGGCGCTGTCGGGACTGGCGGGCCCCATCGCGGCCCCGTTGGGAGCAGCTCCCGGCTCCGGCCCAGCGCGCGACCCGCCGCCCTTGCGACGGAGCCAATTAGCGGCGTCTCCCGGCGCGGCGCTTTGCATGGTGCGCGCCTATTGGCCGCGGCCAGCCCGCGCGGGCCAGGCCTACGTGTCGGAGGCCGCCATTGGTCAGGGGGCGCGGGAGCTGCGGGAGCGTTGTGTGGCCCCGGCAGATGGTGAGGGCGGGTGCGACCCGGCACCCGGGAAACAACGCCAAAATTGGAGCGGGATGGAAGGYTTTGGAGAGTTGGCATAGCTGTATATTGGCTAAAAGCTGCCAAAGTACCGACGCTCCGACAAGAGCATCTATCGGTGCAATGCCGACGACATACGACAGAGTTGCAAATTAAATTTAATTTAAAAGTTGTCCAGGTCAATAGCTCAGTATTTAGTAAATGCCGATGGGCCTGTATTCTGTCCCAGCACAGGAACACGATGAAGTAGCAATCTGAAGGGGAAAGTAGCACCTTCGATTCCTCCCACAGCCTGTAGCATAATGAGGAAAACCAGAGAATTCACTTCCTACAGTCATGTAGTATTCCTGCCTACTCTGAAACTCCTTAATGATTATTTTTGCCACCAATATTTATTTGCCACCCRTTATTTATATACGTTTCTGTTGCTTAAAGGGAAAGCGTATACCATAATTGCAATTTCAAGGAACCCATTGTCAGTGCTGTGAYTTCTGCATTTGGTGTCACCTTCTGGTCCCTGCAAATGGGCTTCATATTCCTGGGAATAGTTTTACAGTGCTTCCTTTCTTAACCAGTCCCACTGGCACAAGTATTTTATCTATTTGGTACCAAATGGCAGGGTTTTCAGTTCGTGGGTTTTGAAACATGAGGATAAGTACTTGATAGGTAGGCCCTATCAATAGTATATTGTATAARCATTGGAGAAAATAAGGTGTCATCCAGCAGACATAATTTCAAGTATATTGTTTCTTGAAAGCATTTCTAATACAAGGACACAGCCTAACATACCATCATGGGAAACACAGATTACATCGTCTGTGAGAGAGCCCATATTGGCTGGRAATGTTGAACGTGTTCCAGCTCCACACAGCACAGGTATTTCATCCAATCATTGCTGGCTCAGGTGAAGAAAATGAGGTGAAGGTGGGAATCTGCTTCTCTACTTTGCAGTCCGTTGCTCAATGCATATGCCAKCTCCCATCCATAGACTTCCAGATATTTCCCATCTGATTCTTTTAGTCCTGGAGACAGACCTGCTGCTTCATTCTGTATTCTCCATCTAACTTCTCCTAGGCACGATGTGGCAACTGCACAGCCCGCCCCAGAATATRAAAGGTCTCCCTGTTACATCCAGTGGGCTGAGAGAGAAGGAAAGAAGGCATGGAGTTAGAGGAATTCTCAAAGGGCAGCAAGTACAGAGAACAGACAGACATTGTAAAACTACAGCACAGAAATACTTAATTGTTTTAAATGCAAAAGACATTTTCTGTTGTCAGATGCAAGCAAACTGCATTGCTTTCACATAGAGAGGCTGTTGGCAAGAAAATAGCTGGACCATGTTTAAAAGCATTCCAGGGATACTTACCCCCTTGGGAGACCAGAAACRCAAGAGAAGCCATTTACATACAAAYTGATGCTGCTTACCATGACCAGCTTGAATTAGGCTTAGGCTGGTCCCAGAGTACCAAGAGTGAGCCCACATTTCTCTCTTAGGAATTTGCAGTTCTTGCTCAGTCACTTTCTGACTGAATGTACCTATTTGCCATGTGCTTGGCATGACAATTCAGAGAATTAAAACCAGTGTGTGCCTTCCTTAGCGATATCTGGAGTGTCTTGGATGGATACCAGGCCTGTGTGAAGGAAACAGCATTTGGCTTGGCAGGCTTCCAAGAGCTCTGACAAGCCAAATTGCTTCAAAGGGCCTTGGGAAACTAACATGCACCAATAGTGGCAGGATGCACCCATTTATGCAGAAAAAAAAAAAAAATAAGAGTCCTAACGCTTTCAGTTCCACAATCCCAGACCATTAGTCCATTTTTAAACCTGCTAGGAGCACATCCATTGAGATAAAACTAAAAGCACCATAGACAATCCTTACTAGAGTAAAATACAAGCAGATTTTTTTAAAAATCATGTTCTGGCCATCATCATCTATGTGGAACCTCTCCATTTGCTCTGATACTCAGGATTTCTGTATCCTACTTCCCCTCACTTGTCCAAACCAGTGTGAGCACCTTGGTCCCTGGATGTCCACTGTCACTTGCAGGCACCTCCATCTTCCACAACTACAGCCATCTTCCCTAGACTCTCCAGGGAGCTGCTGCATGGACAGTCCTCTTAGGGAAGAGGCACAGGAATGCCAGCAGCCAGAGTGGGCCATCATTTGATTGTTCTGACATGAAGATCCCACTAACTGTAAGCAAGTTGGCTTTTTGCCTTGCTGCACATTCACCCACATCCTCTAGCTGTACTTTCATATATTTTATATATAAACCTCTCCAAGCTACTATTTCTGTTTCATCCCTTCCCTCCCACTTCATAAACCCATTAGATTTTTTTTAATTCTTTGAATTTAGAAAGAATTTGAAAAATTGCTCATCACTGTCTGCTCCCATCTGCTTCTGCATATACATACCACAAGCAGAAATTTCCTTGTGAAATGTTCCTGCTGTACATTTCCGCAGTTATGTCCCAAACCCTACACTAATTGGCTTTTACACCTACACTCACTCCTCTCCCTGACTCCATTCTGTTTTTTAACTTAATCACTCTCCATCTCATTTCTTTTCCTATAAACTCAAACCAATTTGACATGTACCTTTTGTATTGCCATTTTAGAAGTTTACATTATTTTGAACTCTGCATCCATTATTTTGAGCTCTGCACTCAAAGATGAGGTGAGAAGGATATASTCACATCAGTGACTTTCCCCATTAGGGAGCAGCAGAACTGGGACTGCTTCATGAAGGAAGGTGAGCCTTCCAAGGACACCATCCCACAGTGTCTGAGCAGAGCAAGCAGAGCAGAGTTGGGGACAGAAACGGTTTTGCCATCAAGCAAAGTGACAAGTCAGACCCCAAGTCAAGCCAGCCACTAAGTCTGGGCAACCTGGTTGAGCACAGGCCCTCCTAGACCACAGCTCAGGCCACACGAGCAGGGTGCCCCAGCCCAGATGGGAGCCTCAGCCAAGGACGAGGCTTCTGAGCGCTGTTACATCTGCTCTGCAGTACCCTGCACAGTGACTGTGCTTGTTCAAGAGACTGAACTGGGCACAACTCCAGGAATTCTTACCASCTGTAAACATTGTTTTGGTATCTCCAAATAACTTGCTTTAAATATTGTCCAATGATGATTGGAGGAAAGCAGATTGTAAACAAATCGAGTTCAGAATTAGCTTTATCCTGCCCTGGTACAACCACTGATCTAGTAAGTGCCKTTATTCTCAAGCCCCCTATCGTCTGTCAGAGAGACAGACCTGCTTTCAGTTTTCTTCTCTTTCACTCACACTCCTAGCTTTTGCCATATTTAAGGGTAATCCATAGATGCTCCGTATTGTCTCAGCTGATATGTTTGGACCCAAATCTTAGAGTCAGCTTCATCTAGACTTAACATCCTTATTTGAAAACCTTAGAAATATTAGATGACACATATTTTCTCCTGGTGCTTATTTCCTCCTTTTCTATGTTTATTTAAATCTGTTATTATACTGAAATATATGCTGATGTGCTGAGGCCTGAGCAGCAGGCCTAAGCCAAAGCTAACTCAAAGATGGATCCTGGGCGCTGTGTGACTAACACTATCAGTATTATTTAACTAAAAATAGATGATGAAGATGCTTATGCTAGCTGCTATCACCTTGTGTAGTTATCTGCAAGAAATTGATCATTTTAGAAACCTTCCTGACTGACATAATAGAGGCTTGTTTGTAGGATATGTTAGGAGAAACCCTCCCAGCYGAAGCTTGGGCTCTGGCCAASCCCTGGYTGTGGCTRGTCAGGAAGTGTGCCATCASATCCAGGTGTTTCTGTGCTAAAAATATAATCAAGTCACTTGAACTTGATGATTTGGGACTATAAAAGCTGGACCCACTTCTGGGGTGAATTTGGAGAYCTCACCTATGGGTAGACACACCACATAGGATTTTGCCAGTTGCCGGGAAGGATTCTCCRGGTCCTCACTGYGAAACAGAGCCCCCGAGCATTTGCAGGCTCTGGATGATGGTAAAGTATTTYGGCAATTGGTGCTGTGTCTTTCTCAATCACTATCCTGTCTCTTGTGTAGCAATGATTAGGTGCATTGCCTTTCTTATTTTTGCTTGTTGCTAAAGTCACACATGTAGTTTTATTGGCTGTATCATTTTACTTTTGTGTTGCCTTAATATTCATAGTAAAATAACACCAGTGTTTCCATTGGTGTCTATATCCTTTAAATYGCCCCTGTCAATTGGCAGAACACACACTAACACAGTACACATCTTCCATAGTGACCAAGCACAGAGAATATATTTAAAGGTTTACAGTGCAGCCTAAATCTATCACAGCTCTCACTTCTGTCACATAACATGCTGCCAACATTTTCTTTAAAAAATGTAGGACAGGGAAGAAAAACTGTGACTCTTCCTCTAAGTGAAAATAAGCCTGTAAAATAAGCCAACTTACTTCCCTTAATACTTCCCAAATCCCTTTGAACAAGCACTCCTGAGTAAAGAAATAATCCAAAAACACAAGGTAAAAAACATGCACATAAATCACAAATTAACCAACAAACATATTAGCCTAATAAAATTTTTCAATAAAACCAACATGTTTTCTCTTCAACTTTTATCTGACTAGTCTGTAGATATATTCAGAGGTTGCCTATTGACATATCTTAAAAGTATTATAAGAATAAGCTGGAAATACCCTGGGAGTCGACAGTGACTTGCCGAATTGCTTTTAGCAGCTTATAAAGGGTGCCAGAACCATTTGCTACTGTAGAATAACAATGCTATCACTATGTGCAACAGAGCTGTTTTAAGGAATGTTTGCAGTATGGTAGACTACTATAGCATCCAGCTTTTGGAATATGTTCAGTGTTGGATTCTGCTGAATGTAATTAAGGGGGGAAAAAGTTAAATGAMGCTCAAATGACACATGAAGCACAAAAATATCACTGATTTGGTATCACACCTGAGGGACTGCAAAACAGCATAGCAGAGTTGATGAGGAACTCAAAAATGCTGTAGAGAAGAAATCTGACAGATGCCTTATCAGGAAAATGCAGTAACACAGGCAACAGTTTGTCCAAGTAAGTCCATCTGACAGAACCTCTGACACCTGTCAGCATCAGCTTTGGAAAGAAATGCAGCAGAAAACAAAACTGTAAAAATCTTCGTGAGAAAGCACCTTAGTGGGCTGTCATTCCCCTCGTAAATGAAAACTGACAACATAACTATGTTAGCCTTTAGGKTTTTTTTTACAACTAACCTCTGAACTTTTTATTACATAGTTGTTTAGGTCTCAAGTGAAATACTAGAAAGGAAGTACATGCGTGCTTCTGTTTACCATACTATTTGGGACAAAAAAAATATTCTGTTTATTTCTGTACAGGTAGGAATCTGTCAGAGCAAGAAGACTATCACCCAGAATTACAYTAGCATGGTTTAACCCTAGCCAGCAAGCACCAGGAAGATATTTGGTCACATAAGCTCCACGAAACCCTCAGCTGAAATGGGAGAACTGGAATAAAACAAAGGTAAAAAACACGGGTTGAGAGAATAATAACATCTCTTAATAATTTTAATAATTGAAATTAAAGAGGATAAATAGCCTGTCCCTGGGCAGCAATTGGTCCCTCATAGCCAACTCCCTCCAGTTTATATACTGCRTGTGATATTCKATGGTATGGAATATCCCTTTGGYCAGTTTGGGTCAGCTGTCCTGGCCACGCTCCCTCCTGGCTTCTCGTGCACCTGCTCACCGGTAGAGCAGGGACTGAAAAGACCTCGACTTAGGAYAAGCACCGCTCAGCAACAAGTAAAGCATCAGTGTGTTATCAACATTATTCTCGTAACAAATCCCAAAAAAAAGTGCTGTGGCAGCTACTAGTCGGAAAATTAACCCTGTCCCAGCTGAAAGAGAAGCATAGTTAAAAGCAGGTCTAGACCACAGATGCTTAGTCGCCGTGCATGTCACTCATTTTGAGCAAACAAAAGTTGATGCATGTCATGCAAAGGTGACACACAGGTGGGCGCGGCCCAGCCAAGCAGACAGGCAACAGCGGCACGTTCACTTCTTCCTGCATTTCCTCCTCTCCGGACCCGAACTGYAACCGCCGCCGAGCCGCAAGGCGCCAGTGGAGCGGCTCGCAGCAGCCAGGCAGGGCACACTCCCCGCCCCGGCCTGTCCCGGTAACCGCGGGCATCATCCGCCTCCGCCGCCGCCGCCCCGCTCCCGCCACGGCCCGTCCGCGTCCAGCTCGCCCGCGCGCCCCCGCGCCCCTCCGCGCCCCCGGGCTGTCCCTCCGCGCTCGCCGTCGCTTCGCAGCCAATCAGCGCGCGCGGCGCGGGGCGGGCGGGAGCGGGCGCGGGGCGGGCGCGGCCATGGAGGACGTGAGCGCCAAGTTCGTGTCGCAGAAGATCAGCCGGACGCGCTGGCGACCCCTGCCCCCCGCCGCGCTCCAGTCCCCCGACGTCTTCGCCACCGGCTCCTGGGACAACGAGGTACCGGCCGGGCGGGCCCGGAGGCGCGGCGCCACCTTCCCGCCGGGGCGCGGGGCGGGCGGCCGTGGCACCCCACGCCGCCTCGGTCCCTTGCGCCTCCGCCGCTTGGTGCGGGACAGCGGGGCCGGAGCCGGCCGTGAGCATTGTCCGGCCCGGCAGTGCCGCCCTTCGCTTGATCCTACGGTGCTCGCGTCCCTAAGGAAGCCGTGGGGCCGCCCCGCCGCGCGGCAGCGTTATCCCCCTGGCAAGCGCTTCCCTCCGGCCGGCGGCAGCTTCCTCAGGAGCGGTGCGCAGCCCGCAGCCTATTGCYTTCCCTGGCTGAGGCGTATTGCTAGGTACTTTCAAAAGCGTTTTCGAGTAAATGTGGCGGTTTTGTTTCCGTTCAGGAYAATAGGATCTCCATTTGGTCTTCTGGCGACCTTGGAAATGCGGGCCTCAATGGTGAATATCATGGAGARCCTCGTCTGCTGTGTGACATCCAGCACAACGGTGATGTTATGGATATGCAGGTAAAATAGCTGTGTTGAATAGATCCGTATTTTTTAAGGATTTGTCCGTTAGGAGAAGTGAGAGTGAGCTGCCAGAATGCTGAGATTGGCCAAATAGTCTTATGAGGAAAAGTGACAAAACTAATCAATATTGCTTTGTGGGTTTGGTTTTTTTTTTTTCCCCTCTACCTATCAGTAATTTAGTTTACTCTAAAATCAAAATTATTACTTTGGTACTAACATTGACTAACAGCATTCTTTCTTATTATSTCTCTCTAGTTTTTGGATCAAGAGAGAATTGTGGTTGCCTCATCRACAGGAACTGTAACTATATTCCGTCATCATCAAAATAACCAGGTATGTAACATGCACTGGCTTTAAGGTGCTATTCTGTGTAATACAGGTCACTTTGATCTAAGCATAAGAAACATCTGCCTACTTTAAAGTCTGTTAGAAAAAGCTCTGACTTTATTCATACGTGGAAAGAAAAAAGCATTTTGCACACATGCTACATAAACTAGATACCAGAGCGAGACAGACTGGGGTATCTCCTTGTGTGTAGCTGTAACCAAGCAGCCCATTCAGTGAAAACATACTTCAAGAGATTAGAGTGTTTTGAGGGAGTAGGCATTAATGGACTTGTACCTGCCTTATTAGAGTTTTTGCATTCTTGGACTAAATTACTCATGTTTAATTCTAACAAATTTATGAATGAATTCTCATGAGTATCACATGAAGGAAGATACATAAGCTCTGTAGTCTTTTGCTTTGATTATAAATCACTGAAAGTAAATGCATGATTACATTTTTATATATGTTCACAATTACAGAGTAAAGGTGAATGGCTGTTAATAGTTTGGTGTTGTATCTAAAATAAAGTAAATTCTTTGCAATCAAGATGTGATTCTAACATTTTCTAAGGGCCACAGTTCTTTTCCYCTGTCCCGAGGAAAGATTGAAGGCATCAACCTAGTGAAAGACATTTTACAACCCATAGTGTTCTTTCTAATGTCTAGGTCATATGAAAACAGTTGTTCATAGAAGTGATTAATGTTTTGTGGAAGGGTTGCATGCTCAAGAGTTGATGAAAATTCARGTCTCTTGATTTGTATTGGTATAGGAGGCTCTTGTTCCCATGAGTTAGGGTGGCTTTCCTGGTGGTTGTTTCTGGTTTCATGAGTATTCTGGAAGCTTTTCTTCATTATTTAAGACCRTAATTTGATGTCTGGTTACTACTTAGACGTTATCTGCCAACCACCGGTGGGAGAAGGCCCATTATCACGTGGATCAAGACACATCTTGTGGTGGAGCAGCCTGTACCGGAGTTGTCTGCAGCAATCCAGAAATTGTCACTGTTGGAGAAGATGGCAGAATAAATCTCTTCAGAGCTGACCAAAAAGATGCAGTAAGAACTATAGGTATGCCAAATAACTGTTTAAATTAGTCTGGTTTGGAGGAGGTTGTTTGGTTTTCAGCTTATGATAACAAAAAAGTTAGTTGAGAACTGATTTTAGTRTTTCAAGTTGAATGTATTTGTTCCAGATTATTACTATATCCCTCCAGAATTCAAATACTTAAAGCATATTTCAGATGTATTTCGGTATTCATTYGGGTATTTATAAGTTCATGGTTTTACAGTAGAATTTGGAGAGGGAAGAGAGAGAACATCATGGAAGATGCTCTCAGGTTCTTCAGGATGAAGTTCTGTGGTGTAAGAAATCTGCTTTACTGATTCCCAATTCGATGACACCTTGACAGTTCCCAGACRCTGAGCTGAATCCTCAACATGTCCTAACATGAAGATAGAACTCCTGTACCTCATTCAGTAGTTAATTCAAAGGAATGCCTTGGTACTTYTGTTATTGTTTAGTGGATTTAAGAGTACAATACAAAGTTGATAGGTTTGTAGTCAATTAAAGCAGGAAAAAATCTCTAAAGTTAGAGATTATGTAAAAGCCCTTTGGAGCCACAAAGATGTATCATTGCTACACCACTTAGTGTTAGTCTGTCATAAAATTTTAAATYCTCTAGAACCTCAGTATTCAGTAATCTAACATTTTAATGGTATTTTGTTGAGTTTTTTCTTCCCACATGCTTAAATTGAAACAGTAGGCAGGAAAGTCATTCAAGTATGTGTAACCAGGCATCAGTGTAAYTTTTTTGGTGTCAATATCTGAAAATGTTTCCATTTATGCAGAAAGATAACMATTCAGCTATATTTTCAGTATGGGCTTACACAAAGAATTTTAAAGTATTTGAGGTGAAAGTAGACTTAACGAAGTTAATCATAATCAAGATGGAAAGTTTATACATAGTAACAGAAATAAAATACAAGAAAATAGTGTGGGTTTTTTCAGAAGGCCTCAAAAGTTTCACCTCAAAGATGAAAATTGCTTGATACTGTAAATTACTCTGACCAAAAGAAGCACTGGGAGAACAGCACCAGAAAAAAAAGAGCCTTGCTATTTTGTTATTAACAAGCACACCATAATTTGGATTTAATTTGATATCACATTGGCWGTTCAGAAAAGGTCTACAAATTGGTGAATTAAGTGTTTCTGTATAAAAGTGCTTAATGTTGTCTGCAAGAGTTACTGTCTCTTTTGTTTAGAACTTCATAATTGAAAACTCCATTGTTGCTTCCTGTCAGTAGGTGCTGGGCATTTAAAAAAATTTAGAAAATCATAAACTTTGCTGAGCTGATTCGTCTTCTAGGAACTACAGAAAGAAATCTTACAAATCAGCAAGTAGTTCTGTGTTATCACCTGAGTTAATTTAATACAGCTTCCTACAGATTTTTCTCAGTAGTGTTTGATACAATATGCAAGGGCTCCTTTTTCATAGGGTGTTTGCAGATACTAGTCTGTCTCTGACTCTGAAACTGCAGACGTTATGGACATGTTTAAGCAGCTGTTTTATGCTCTCTATTTAAGGTTATTTTGTTGCAATTAAATGGAGACCAGCATTCCATATGTTTACCTTAATGTTTTCCTCATCTCTTGCAGACAATGCAGACAGCAGTACACTCCATGCAGTGACTTTCCTTCGCACAACTGAGATCTTGACAGTAAATTCAATTGGACAGTTAAAAATATGGGACCTCAGACACCAAAGAAATGAGCCATCTCAAATATTTTCTTTGTAAGACCTCTACTTTTTTACTTACTTACTGAAAAGCATGTGCTACTGAATAGTATATATATATATATATATATATATATATATATATGTATATATATTCAGATTATATATATATATATAATCTGAATAAAATCTCTCCTAATAGCTTCCTAACAAGAGGATGGTAAATTACTGACTTTTTAAAAAGGATTTTCACTTCTTTGGTATTTAAATAATCAAAAGCAGACTGCTTAATGACTGAACCATTGTTGTGAGTAAGCATTGTGTTTAGCTGGTCTGTTCTATGATTTAACTTTTGAAGGACTATTACACGTGTACACTTGCTCTTTTTTGAGAGAAAAAACCTTCAATCCTCAACTCAAAACTTTTTACCTGTTTATATTTGCTTTTCTCCACAGGCCTAATGTAAGTTTTCTGGCATTTGGAATGTATTTGAATGGTAGCCTTGTGYCTTACAAGGTACTGTGAGAAAACATAATGAGCTAGATTTCAATCCTATTRTTGTCTATGTAATAATTCCCATTGCTGTTAATAGGCTGTAGTCTGCATACCTGATTTTGTTAGTGCCCAGTCTCCCCTCGTAACTTTTAGTGTATACTGAAACTGTAATTATATCATGYACTTCAGAGTAATATTATTATTGTAGGTATACATAGAGTATTATTTGCATGCAAGGCTCTCTCACTCCTGTAAAGCTGTCAGTGCTGTGTAGAAGTCAGATGTGTACCATAGGGCACAGAACCTGATCCTCATCCGACTGTAGCTTCATGTTATTGCTATACCTCTGGTTTCCAGTAGATGTCATGTGCCTTCAGCCTGGGGTGATCAGATGCTACAGGAATTGAAGGTGCCGTCAATACTGATACCTTGCTTGTCAATACTCCTCGGAATTAAGAAGGGGGAAATAGAAGCTAAATAAAAAAATGCATGTTTGCGTTATTTGGTTGTTTTATTTTTTTTCTCTTTGCAGGGCAGGAGACAGAGTTCCATTGCACTGTGTGGATAGGCATCCCAATCAGCAGCATATTGTGGCCACAGGRGGCCAGGATGGGATGCTGAGTATATGGGACATCAGGCAGGGTACTATGCCAGTGTCCCTGCTAAATGCTCATGAAGCAGAAAGTAAGTATATGAAATGGAGGGGGAGAAGGAGGTGGCATTTTAGAGAAGTTCCTGATTTCTGTAAAAATAAGATGTTATAACTATGGTATAAAATAATCGCATGCTTGCTACTTTATTGAATCATAGAATGATTTGRGTTAGAAGGGACCTTAGCGCTCATTTACTTYTAGCCTACCATACATGCCAAGGATAGGGGCACCTTCCACTAGACCAGGTTGCTCAGAGGTCCATCCAACTTGGCCTTGAACATTTCCAGGRATGGAACATTCACAACTTCTCAGGGCAACCTGTTCTAGTGCCTCATCACCCTCACAGTAAAGAATTTCTTCCTAATATCTAATCTAAACATACTGTGTCAGTTTAAGGCCATTCCCCTTCATCCCATAATTACATGCCCTTGTTAGAAGTCCCTCCAGCTTTCTTGTAGGCTGAACAGTCCCACCTCTTTCAGCCATTCCTCCTAGGAGAGATGTTCCAGCCTCCTCATCATCTTTGTGTCCCTCCTCTGGATTCACTTCCAACAGGTCCATGTCCTTATATTAGGGACTCCAGTGCAGGATGCACTCCAGGTGTGGTCTCTCAAGGGCAGAGCAGAGGTGCAGAATCCTCTCCCTCACCCTGCTGGTGACGCTGCTTTTGAGGCAGCCCAGGATGCAATTGGCCCTCCAGGATCCAAGTGCACTTTGGTGGGTCATGTCTAGCCTCTCATCCACCAGCAGCCCCAAGTTCTTCCCGGCAGGGCTGCTCTGGATCTGTGTATCCCCCAGCCTATGTTGATACTGGGGGTTGCCTGGACYCAGGTGCAGCACCTTGTACTTGCTCTTGGTAAACTGCATGAGGTTCTTACGGGCCCCTACTCAAGCTTGTCCAGGTCCCTCTCAATGGCATCCTGTCTTTCAGATGCATCAGCCACACCAATCAGCTTGGTGTTGTCTGGAGAATTGCYAAGGATGAACTGTCCATATAATTGATGAAGTCATTAAATTGCACTGGTTGCATTATGGACCCCTGTGGGACACAGCTTGTCACCCATGTCCATCTGGACACTGAGCTGTTACTACCTCATGGATGGGACCATCCAAWYAATTCCTCATCCACTGAACAGTCCRCCTATCAAACCCATATCTCTCCAGTTCAGAAGGTTGTGGAAGACTGTCTCACAGGCATCATAGAAGTCCAGATAAATAACATATATAGCCTGTCCTTCATGTGTTTTAGCCTAGCTTCTAGGAGGGTTTTTYCCATKTTTTTTTCCAGGACCRGAGCTGAGGCTGAAAGGTTAGTGGTTCTCAAGTCTTCCTTTCTAGTCTTTTTAAACATGAGTTTGTGCTCGTCTTCCCTTTTTCCAGTCCCCTGGTACTTTACCTGACTGGCGTAGATTTTCAGATATGTAGAGTAGCTTCACAACTGCATCATCCAATTCTTTCAGGACGCTAGGATGCATCCCATACATCTATGTACATTCAGGTTCCTTAGGTGATCATGAACCTGAGCTTCTCTTACAGTGGGAAGGACTTTGTTTCCCCAGATCCTGTCTTGCAGCTCACGCACTTGAGAAGTATGGGAAGAGAGGTTGCCATTGAAGATTGAGGCAAAAAAGTTGTTGAGTAGCTCAACCTTGTCCTTGTCCAKTGTTACCAGTTTTCCAGCATTGATTACTGGGGGGTGTACACCTTATCTGAACTCCCTTTTCTAGCTGACATACCTGTAGATGTCCTTCCTGCCATTCTTTTCATCCCTTGCACTTCCAGCTTCTCCATCGCCTTCCTCACTCATCCTGTACAACCTTCATCTCTACACTGTTTCCAAGATACCTACTACTACTCCATGTATTTTCATCTGTTTGGCTTCCTYCTCTTTATATGAGACTGTTCTTAACTAAAATTGAACTCTAGATAAAGTRAAAGTAGAGTTAGTAGGCAATTYAWTGAGCTGTTARATGCTCATTAAATGATYAGATGATTTGATCAAAATGGCTSTGTTTCTAGCRGGGTAGGTGTATAAACAGTYATGGAAGCYGTGTTAGACAGATACAGTAAAGCASAATGCAGATTCTAACAAACTTGAAAACGTGAAGAGGAAGGGGAGACGCAAGATACGACATTCATTCAGTTCCTCCACAGTGCTGAAGTAGCTCATTTTCCTGGTAATGACATGAACAAGAAAGCAATTTTATGCTGAAAATTTCTTGATTAGATGCTGCCATTATATTAAAGGAGTAAAAGTACTTCTTGATATAAAATTTTGCTGACTTGAATGTCTTCTGCAGTTGTGGTATTTAGACACAAAATAATGTCTGTCCTGGGAAAGAATGCCTGCTGTATGCAGATTTAAACTTAATAGCAGGAAAGATGATGTGAGATAGTACGCTGAATGCCTGAATTCAGATAAGATTTTAACCTTTAATGATTTTCATAATACTGAAAATGCAACAAATCAGGGTCTTTTTCTTTTTTTTTTCTTCTTTTTTCTTTGCACCCTTCTCCCTGCCAGCAGAGGGAGAAGTGCAGTATATAACTAATGATGGGGYTTTGGGTTTCCTACCCACACACAATTAAGAATGGAAGGTTTTGATGAAGGCATCATTTCTTGTAAATGCATGTCTACATCRTACCATCCAAATGCATTGATTGAAGTACTTGAGACTTGTTCTGAAGTGGTTTTGTTTGATACTTCCAGTGTGGGAAGTTCACTTCCATCCTTCCGACCCTGATCATTTATTTACATGTTCTGAAGACGGATCTCTTTGGCACTGGGATGCTTCCACAAATGTATCTGAAAAACCATCTTTTCTTCATCAAGGTAAGARTGTTTGAAGTCTGTGCACTGAATTTTTCAGCTGGCAACATCATTACTGAGTCAGTGTTCTCACATGATCCAATTAATAATATAGTCCTAATAGAGAATTAAAARCCAGTTTCTTTTCTTAGAAAGCAAGCTCTGATAAGCACTTGAGGAAGACTGCTTATAAAGCTAACACTTGTGCAGGGGATTTTGTGGTCTGATTTTGTTTTTTTCAATTTGCTACCCTTTGACCAATGTGTGAAGGGACACATCTATGATTTCAAACATAGTGTTCACTTAAAAATCATCTGTATGTAGAAAAGACACAGAGGCAGACTGACTGACAGTATTATGAGTCTCTGAGGGAGATACACTAAGTTAGAATACCAAATTAATTGATAGGTTAATGAGATAGTGGAATTATGAATTTATAATTCAGGGYAATAATTGGAACTTTCATTGAATGAAACTGGATCCCTTTGCATGGTGGCAGGATTTTRATGGTATGATACTGATTTATTATAGGCATTTATTTTCACATTCTAATCACAAAGACTACTGCTAAGTACTTGCYACTTCAGACTGTAAATAGTGAGGAAACTTTCAKATGTCACCTGCAGCCTTTGGCTTCGAAGTTGTCATTCAAAGTAAAGTTTTATGTATGGAAATGATAGGATTACTGATTCAAATTGCAATCTGCATGTTYTCAAGTATATGAAGTATAAATCCTTTAGCATCACTTCAGACACCTTCTAATCTTATGCTGAATGACAGTTCTTATACTGCGAGACTTCAGTTTGAGTGTGAAATGTTATGTGGAAAAAATTCAAAGTCAAATATAGGTATATCACTTGCAACAGAGTAAGTAGGGAGGAGGAGCAGTAGAAAATAAGTGTTACTGAAGCAAAGCTGAAAACCCCCAATAGAGCAAGACACTCCATAAACTGACTTGTGTTCTTCTGTCCTTGSTTTAGTATCTGGCTAGAAAAACTTGCAGGTACTTAACATTGTTCAGTTAGATGAGTTCATAGCTGTTGTGATGTATATGTCTTAACTGAGGGCAGAGCTGGTAGAAGGTTTCAAGTACTTGATTTTTTAAGCTACTTTTTCCTTAATTTACCAAAGAAATGACATCTCAACTAATCTGAAAACTGACTTAAATATAAAATTGTATTTCCATTATATCTGACCCGTATCTACTGCGTTTCTCCAAATTCTGAGAATATATAAGCTAAATTGAAACTTATTTCCTTGTTTTCCCTGTTTCCTTTCAGGAGGAAGAAGCACTGCCTATCTTTCCCACAGTACCATTAACCAGTCTGTAGTAAGTGCCTGGCTAAGCAATGATCCTACCAAAGACCGCATGGAAATCACCAACTTAATTCCAAATCAGACTTTGTCTGTGAATAGTTTAGATGTTCTAGGACCATGCCTAGTATATGGTACTGACACAGAGGCTATTTATGTGAACAGACAACTTTTTGCATGAAATGACTGCAGTATCCCTTTGAATTATTGATCARCTTGAACTCTGCTGGGAARTGTCAGGTTCATCCTTAGTGCTACTCATTAGTCTGTTATTGCCGTGTGTGGGAGAGACCTCAGCTTGGTCCTGGTGCTGCGGGAGAAGGGTGAGGTACCTCAGATTCTGACGGCTGTCACTTGATGCTCCAGGATGGGCAACTGAGCAAGCTTAGGTGCCATTTCTTCCCTGCTGCCTGCTTGGTTTTGACAAGCAGGAAGGTGGTCACTAAGGGCAAGATCTCTGCAGTAAAGTGATGTCTGTAATACACATGCACATAAAAACCCAAGGAAAGGTAAACCCTGGATTTTTATTTTTCCCTGTAAAGGTATTTTTCAAGTATCATTTCTAAAGCGAAACTGTGGGCTTCTTAGTAATTCTTTTTATGTCACCTGAGAGAGGTGGGTTTTTTTTTAAAGCAGGTTTTTTATATATCTATATATGTAGGGGAACATAAGTTTTAATGTTAGTTCATTAGAGAATTGGAAGAAAAACTGTTAAAGCTATGAAATGTGAAAGGTTCTATAGGAGTCTAAGCATTCTAGCAACATTATTTTGAATTATTTACATCTTCATCATGGATGCTGCATGTTAAAACTTGATAATGCACCAATAAATCTCCCAACAGAACAGTGGATTTTATAATTAAGAGGTTATWACTGACAGATATGTTGGGTGTGTTTTCAGGTGTAAGAATAAGACTTTGTTAACTTGAGACATAGTCTTTGTCAAAAATTCATATCTGGTTTATTGAAATTTTTGAAAAGTTAAATTTTATTATTACCRTTGTACCTCCCTTTTGTTACAAAGAACCCTTTCTCTTTTTAATAAAAAGTTTTACACAAGAGGAGTGGTCTGACTTACCAAAATACTAAAATATTTAGAATAGATGTGCTTGCAGGAACTTCCTTGGATTGATCGTGATCTGAAAGACGGAGACACCTTTGCATTTGGGCAGGAACAAGTTTGCTCTGAGGTGTTACCTGGCAGTTCCACCATAACCACTCTAGAAYGTACTTTAATTGGCGTCAGCGCGAGTGGCTTTGCTGTGCTGTGGCAGGAACCCCTTACCTGATCCGCGTTGCTTGTGTCTGGCTGCAGGAGCTGGATGGTGCACTGGGGACAAGGCTGTCCTCCCTTTGCAGGGCAAGGTGCCAATGGGCTCCTTAGAGGAGCCTAAATTCTGCTTCTCATTTGAAATGCCAAAGATGGGAATGAAATGGCTCACTCCTGCTAACCGGTGGGTTTTCCTTCCTGTTGGTCTAACGAGTCCATCGTTCGGGCATCAGCTGGATCACGAGGTTCGGGGGAGCTTCCCCCCTCGTCCCCCCCATTAAAAGAAAACCGGAGAATTAGAAAATCGGAATTTGTCCATGGTGCTCGGCACTAGCCCGGTAGCGCGGGGGGCAGTGCTGTGTGTGCGGCTGCCATGCCGGGCTGGCAGGGGTTACAGGGCGCTGCCGCTCCCCGCCGGGGCGGGCGGGAGCTGCCACAGCTCCATCCGGGAGCGGCAGGAGCCGCGCGGGGCAGGCCGGGATCTGCCCATATCCGGGCGGCTCCGCGGCGGGGACACCGACAAAATGGCGGCGCCGAACTGAGCGGCCCGRGGCGGCGGCGGACGCTGGCGGAGGGACCGAACGGGAGCTGCCGGCATCGCCGAGGGGCGGAGGAAGGAAGGGAAGGGCAGGGAAGGGCCGCGGCCGGTCGGCGCCGCGCGGGCGGGGCCGAGCTCCGAGCGCCTGGGGCGCTGCCGCCGCCGCCGCCTTCTCAGCGCAGGTAGAGTCCGCCGTGCGCGGTGCCGAGGGGGTCGGGGCGGTAACGGGCCCGCTCCGGCTCGGCCTGGCGCTCCTGGGCCCTCTGCGGGACGCGGCCGTGGCAGGAGCCACCTCGGGTCACGGCCTAGGGCTGGCGGGGCGACAAGAGCGCAGGTGTCCCAGCGGGGCACATTCGGGATACTCCTCCCGGCCGTGAAACCGTCCCGGCCTGCGTGATCCTTGGGAGGCTGCGGACCTGCAGGGATCGGGGCCGGCCTGAGCCAGCGCTGCGGGGCTTAGGTGCTCAGAGGCTGCCCTGCTGTTTGAGCCGTGAAGATCGCTCCGAGGGGCGCCTGAAGTAACTCTTGCTGCTCCTGGGAATACATACATGCATACGTAGAAGCGCTGTATCCTGCTAAAGGAGATAGTAGAGCGTAAGAATGGAAACAAGCCGAGCGAATGCACAATGTTCCTAGTTCCAGCTGGCCTCTGGTTGTTTCCAGCTCAGGGTTTTCTGTTCGTATGTAGTTGTGCTTATATGCTAATTTCGTGGTCAAGTTTTCTCCTCATCCTGTGGAAACTTTTAGCTTTGGAAATGCATCCTTTGGGAAATTGCTATTGTAGCTCAGTGACTTGTTACATGAGGAATAGCTTCTTTTTGTTGGTCTGAACCAAGCCCCTACAAACTTAATTTTATGACTTCTWAAGTCTTTATTACTTACTTTTTCCCTAGCAGTAAAGTGTTGTGATTATGTATAAAATAGGCTGTTAGAATAGCTACATGAGAGAGGGTGTCAAAATACATTAATACATGATGTTCAGAACTCAGTATTGAAAGTATTGGATATAAGGAATGCTAGAGTTGTATTATAAAGTTGTGTATTTTTTCTCTCAGAAAATCATGGGAGTCATTGACAGYTGTGTGTTGCCATTCACAGAATCACGGGCTGCTTTGGGTTGGAAGGGACCTTAGAGATCATCCGGTTCCAATMCCATGCCWTGGGCAGGAACACYTCCCACTAGACAGATTGCTCCAAGCCTCATCCAGTCTGGCCTTGAACACTTCTGAGTTTTTTCATTCAAGTACTTATATAAATAAGTCCAATCTTTCATGATTACAATGCAAAAAACTGAGGTGGGCTTTTTCCTCCTTACAGTTTGACCTGTAGAGGGAAATACTGTATTCWTGTGTTTTGGAAAGAAATAAAAGATTTTTTTTTTCAATTCCTTTAGGGAAGAGAATTTAATCAGCAAAAGCCAGCTTCATTAACAAACAGATCATTTAGGGACACAAAACTGAAAGGGGGAATAAACATCAGTTCCCTTGGATACAGTTGGTGTTTGCTAGTTAGAAGTAGAAAAGTGAGATACATTTCTTACTCAGCAGCCAATGCTTTCTTCCTTTAAAATGTATGCAAATGTCTGTAAGCAGAGGTGACTTGTGAATTTTGAGGTTCAAATCTAAAGCAAGGTGAACTGTAGCAATTCCTGCTCTCTGGAGGACTAATTTGATTTGTTTTCTGAGAATTAAGACTTAATTTCACAKGTACTTGCTGGTATGCATCAGTGCTGCCAAAAGGAACAACCCACCAAAAAAAGTTAGTTTATTTGAGTAAGTTGCTTAGGGGTGTTAGATTTGTCTATCTCAGCTACCCAAGGTGTAACCCATAAAGTGAATACTGAAATACCTGATGAAATTTGTAAAATATTTAGGTGCAAAACCCCGATTTTCTCCTGAATTCCAGGCCTTTGGAATTTGTTTAAAACTTCTGTATGGGTATTCTGTCAAGTTGTTACTTCATTTTCACTGGAAAAAGTTTTTCACAAAGTATTTTCAATGTGGTCTTGAATATGRCATATTTGGAAAATTACTTTGAAAGCAGTCAAAATTAAATTACATTTTAATTACTCTCATACTGTACTTTTTGCTGATTTCTGGATTTCTTAATACTTTGAGCAAAATTTCACTGCTAATTACTAAATTCACTCTTATGTCTGATGAYTTTTTCCTTATTCAGTGAGCACTGAAGGATTATATGCTATCAGACAGCGTAAAAAATACATAACTACCCAACTACACTCATTTAAGTTTTTAAACCTATTACAGTGCAGAGAAAGTTTGTGAGTGCAGTTATACCCCTTAAGATTTAGATAGTTTCATAAGAGAAATTCTTATTATTATAATGTTATTTCTAAAATTGTTCTCCAARGAGAATGGGATTAAGTGTGTGTCCCATGTGTTTCTTTTTGCAGTCCTCATTTATATGTTACTTCCCAGCTTTCAGGTTTTATTCATATATGGGTAGCACAGGTATTTAATTCATATAATTTGCATGTTTTTAAAGAGTTCTTCGTATTAACTTGTCATATTCTTCCTCAATTGTTGAATCACTAATTCATTTATGACAGTGCAAGTATTATAGAAATGAAATGTGAATGAAGAAAGAGTGACTTTTTTGAAGACTGTAAAATTTAGATACTTGTTTATGTCTAATATAAGAAGCATTTATCAACACATTAGTAAAGAAACAGTGTGAGTTGAGCTTCACCATTTTTGTTGCCTGTGAAGAAAAGACAGCACTGAAGCATTTTGTTTATCTTGCACTGTCTTGGTAACTGATCTTCCTCTATGAAGCAGTAGAGATTGAAAAAGTTTTATGATACTCTAAAGAGGCAAATGCTCTGCAATTTCTTCTGTGTTTCACTGTGGTTGCTCTACCCTTTGCTATGGCAGTTGCAGTACTAACTAGTGCCCAGCCTGGACACAGAAATTTGAGTTCTCTGCAGACACGGGGCTCTTTCCCTGATGAGTCAGCGCCTTCAAAATGCAAACGTTTTTTATTTGGCTTTTGGCAGAAAATTCTGTTTCCCTTACCAAATGTCATAGCTATGCTCTCAGCGAATTTGATGCTTGAGTTGTTAAATAATTTTACAGTAAAAAAATAATCTGATTAGGTTTTCTTTGTCTCTATTCTTGCTCTCATCTTGCCTTACATAAAATAAATTTTAAAATTACTTAACTATTGACAAAGACTGGTTCAAGCATTCTTGAGCTAAGAGACTGTGACAGGCTCAGAATCTGAGCCTTTAAACAGGTACAAGTGGCAGATGGTACAAGAAATCATAAAGTTGCATGTGATGAGCTAGACMAGTATTTACTTTTACCTATGTGACTGCTAGAGAATGGATAAAATCACTGTAATCATGTGCTCTTACTGGTGTACTTCTCACTTCCATCTTTTTGTGGAGCTTGATGTCATAATCATTGAACAGCAAAGTTATTTGACCCATATCCTGGCTAACTGGGTAGTAGAGTTGGCTCTTCTGGCTGGAAAGGTGTTGATGGAGAGAACATAGGTGACAAATGGACATGGGAGAGAGGGGTGGCAAGGAAGCAGTGGGGGTAGCACCCACCAGTGGTTCATATCTACTCTTGAAAGCTTTGTCCACCACACGGAGGAGTTGRTTTTTACTCTGTCCGCATCCTTTCCAATTCAGGACTGTTTAGGCTTTAGGCACCTAAAACATTTATTGTTGACAGGCTGTTAAAAATCCAACGTAGTTTATAAATTAGATTGAATGAAAACTGCGTGAAGAATTTGCTTAGCATGCTTTTACTAGGCAGGGTTGCATGTGAACGTTTCACTTACACCAGTGCTACATTGTGAATTTTTCTGTTGCTCTTTTTAATGTGATTTTTTTTTCTCTTGTTAACAGAATAGCAGTTTTGGGTTGTGACAAACTCCAGCACTACAGGAAACAAGGTGTCACAGTGAAGAGACACTGCTTTTGCAAGTTCTGACATCAGCCAGTCTTCCTTGAATTCTGGTGTGTGCGAGTCCTTGGTGGAGGTTGCATATATACATGTTTTCATGAAGAGAAGTGAGAAGCCAGAAGGTTATAGACAAATGAGGCCTAAAACTTTTCCTGCCAGTAACTATACTGGCAGCAGCCAGCAGATGCTACAGGAAATACGAGAGAGCCTCAGGAATTTGCCTAAACCCTCAGATGCTGCTAAAGCTGATCATGGCATGGGCAAAATGTTATCTGAAGATCCTAGACAAGGCCGAAATCCTCCCAAATTTGTAACGTATCATAAGGTTTTGCAGGAGATACGAAACTCACTTCTGCCTTTTGCAAACGAAACGACCTCAGCTGTCAAAGGAACATCAGAAGTTAATCGACAAATGCTGCAAGACTTACAAGCTGCRGGCTTTGATGAGGTGAAGTGTTTTATTTTGAAGATTTGGTGTCCTAGCTATAAACTATTAATGCATGTTGGAGGAGGTGTTGGTCAGGGAATGTTTGAACAGCATGGTAATAAAAAAGCTGCTTCAAAATCTGGTAGGTTTCTGATTAGGACATGAAACTGTTAATAGTAGGGGATGTAGAAGAGGACTAGAAGGATTTAGAGAGACTCACTTTGGTCTTTTAAGCATCCTGTCCAGATTGTTTTTATGYGGTAGGTTGTTTTAATTATTTATTTAATTTTAGGCAGAGAGGAGTGGACTCTCTAGAACATGGATATTGCCTCTGATACTCAAAGTAATTTTGGATCGTGTTCAGTTAAAATAGGTTGATAAAATACAGCCGTTCTAAATTGAAAGGCAAAACCAAATATTTTGGAAAGTAAACCGAAATGGGGTTTCCAGGAAGAAAAAATGAATACACTTAAAACTGCCGTGTTTTTGCTGGGATCTGCACATCACAGTAAATCACATTTGTTTTCATGCCTTCTTTGTAAACCTGGATACAAAAGCAGGTTTAAAAAAGAGCTAGCAAACCAATCATCCTTCCAAAGGAAAAAGGCACAGTACCAGAACAGGGATTAACTTAACAGGAGTGCACTGCTTGCAGTAGTGACCAGCCCATGAGTTCTGCTGTCTCTGTTGCTATGGTATTTACAGAGAGGTCTAAATCTACCAACAGTGAGTGAGCTTCTCCAAACTATCAGCTGGCTTTTCCWAAGTGTCCCAGTGTCAAGTGCTGATAGTGGCTTTTCATGTTCCTTTCACTTGATCAAATACACAGTCCAGATTGTGTGTCATGAAGAGCAGAAGGATTTTATAATGATACATTATTTTTGTTATAATTTCCTCCTGCTCTGGGGTTTGTTGCTGAGGTTGAGGAGATTATTTTGTTGTTGCTTGCGTGCGAATTTGGGGCAAGGAGGTGCTGCTTTTGTGTTTTTAAAGTAGATCAGTTCTCAGATTCATTTTTGCAGATTGAACCTGCAGCTGGTTTTGCAAACTGAAGTTTGTGGTATGTGGCTGGATAATAAACTAGAAAGGTATCTTAAGTTGGTATTTTTCTTGGATCCTTTGTATCCTGAAGCCTTTTGCTCCTACCCTTTGTTCTTGGATACAACTGCAAATTCCCATGACACTTGTGATTATATGGAGCTTTTTCAGGCACAATGCCAGCATAAGCCCCTTCTGCCATGTGTTAACCTACAGTTGTGTTGCCACAGTAGCCCATATGGCACTGATCCACATATGCCACTAGGAACAGATACAGCTGAAGTAGCAAAGCATTTTTCTTGGTCATGAAGTTTCAAAATGTGTTGAATTTCTTTTTTCCCTTTTAAAAAATATATATTAAATGTCACAAATATTCTGGTTATTTCCCGCCACCCCTCAGGCAGTGTTAAGAGTTAAAGTGGAACAGATAGGTATCAGTCAGTATCAGATGTGTGTAAATAGATAGCTTTATATATTTATGTATATGTATAATAATCATGGTAGAACACCATTTATTGTATTTGGGTTTTTTAAATCCTAAGTAGGTTACAGAAAAATCTYTTGCTTACTATGATTCAAGTTCAATTTCTCATTTATTCTGTGTAAGATGATACTCTTTAAAACATCAAATATTTCATGTCGTATAGGCTTTTTAATTTAAAATCCTTTTTTATTTTAAAATCGTTTTGGTTCTGTTTTGTTCACTTAAAATAATTGTTGTTTCTGAAGGTTGTATGTAATTTTGTATGTTTGAGTGTTAAAAATGATGACAGTAGAAATGTGGTTTTGAATTTGAAGTTGGTACTGACAGCTTCCCTTCTGAGCCCTCTTTGATGTCCCATTGGCTTGAGTAGGAGKTGAATGCTGTCATATGTTTGTATAACAGTTCAAACATCATGTGAACTGAAATGATTGCTATGATATGGCAAAATATGGCCATAAATMCTTAAAGAGAGGGTGCTTTAGCTACAGGGAGTTACACTGTGGATTTGTCTCAGAATTGTTGGGTCATCTGTACAGGTCCCATTCAATATAAATGGGAAGCAACATCTCTGCAGTTCTGCCTCTGTTGCTTAACCTTATCTCATTAAGTCAATGGAAAAGCCACTGRTCCATAGCACATTTTCCATTGACCGAGATGGGTTTGTCTATCRGATCAAAACTTGTGGTTTGGATCTCTAAGAACACAGAGCCTAAATCTACCACAAAAGTAATAAACAGAGTTTCTGCCAATAATGTAGYATTCATCAGGAAGAATTTTTGAGCAAAAAAGTTCCAAATTTCAYGTTAGGCTATCTATATTTATTTATATTTTTTATAAAATAACTTAGGTTGGAAGGGACCTTTGGTCATCATGTAACTACCTGTTAACTGTTACTGCAGTAAAAAATGCTTGTACAACAAGCTTTTGTATGAATAGCAAGATGACATGATTTGCATCAAACTACGGTGCTTCAATAAATTAACTTTTTTCTGAATATTGAGACTGCAGTACTGTTTTGGAGGATCTGTTTTGTAGAAAACATTTTAAAATTAGTTTTAAAACAATTGAGAGGAATCAATACTTTCATAAAATTACTTTCATAAAATTACTGGAGGCTATTTGGCTAAATAACCATGATTTTTGGTATTTTTTGTGATTTTGTTGTAAATTACTTTCTGTATATAATTTTCTCTTTAGGATATGGTTGTACAAGCTCTTAGACAAACTAACAATCGTAGTATAGAAGCTGCCATTGAATTTATAAGTAAAATGAGCTAYCAGGATCCTCGTCGGGAACAGATGGTTGCAGCAGCAGCAAGACCTGTAAATGCAGGTATGAAACCACCAGGTAGGTGTATCCATGGTGACTCGGTAACTCACTGAGTGTATTCTTATCGGTGAAAAATAGAACAATAAATTTAGCTTTCATGTGCTCACAGTGGAACAGAGATGCTGAGATACAGGTTTTTTCTTTAAAAACCAGCATTTTAAGCATCTAATGTAATCCTTTTGAAAGATAGGTCCATTTGACATTAATTTCTTGAGCATCATTTTATAACTGTGTAGTTTTATTACTGTGTGTACTAATTTTATACAAGGAATGGCATTCGGATCTCATTTGGTAATTTTTATCCCTTGTTGATGTGGTGCCTGTATTTTGTTCTGTGTTAGGTGCCATTTAGAAATAAGTGCTGCGCATTGAATTCTTGTTTTAATTTTTTGTCTCTCTTCACACACACTCCCACGCAACAGCACTCTGTATGTGTATTGTTGTGTATATACGTGTGTGTATATTTATATATCATAAAACTACAATATTTATATTTTAGGATGTTATGTTTCAGCATCTCTCTCTGTTCAATTTCCTGCTTGGTTCCAGGTTTTGTTTGTGTTGTTTTTAAGGAGGGCTTCATGTGCTTATAGATGTTAGAGGATAGACTGTGTCTTTACTAGCAGTCAGAATTTTGCCATTTGCTATTATTGCTTTCTTAAGAGATGCTAGCACATTTTTAATACAGCTTGATGCTGCCTTTTTAGTAGGTTACACCTAAACAAGTGGTAACTTTCAAATGCATGGAAGAACTGAACTTTTATTTTACTGAAGTTGGGTGCTGAGCTGCTAGCATTGGAATTAGATTTTAAATTAACACTATAGGTAGGAGGAAAACTTAGTCAGGAGTAGCAAAAAGCAGTGTTAYTTTCCCTTAGTCTGTTAAGCAGGATTAGTTGGTGCTTGTATGAAGTTTGTAGGTAAATTCCACCATTTACACATAGTTTTTGTTGTTACTTGCAAAAATGTATAGTAATTAACACATTCTTTTCGCGAGGATAGAGTGATTTTCAGCAGTTAGAGTATTGTATGTGTTTACACACATCTTAGTGTTAACATTATAAAAACCACATTGAGACTGCCTGCTCTAGCAGTTCCTTGTAATTTTGTTTATATGATGCAAAATAGCATCTGCAAAGTAAATATATAGCAGGGTTTTGCTCTGTAAGTTTTACATTCATACAGTTTTACTTCTTACCTCGCTACCTACAGCACTTTTACTCAAAATGATACAACTTTTAAAATTAAAATACTTTGTCAAATTCTGTTTACAGGGAATGTAACAAKTCTGGATGATCTGTATGCATACAAGGGTGCAAGCAGGCTGCTTGATTTTACACCATTCAGTTGAATTTTAGTTTAAGTGTGATTTCTAAAAAGTCTCTTTCAGACATTGTAATTTCAATACTTCTTTTTTTTTCTCTCTTATGTGTGCACTAAGCATATTACCATGCTGTGCTGTGTATTATTAGGGAAAGTTTCCATGTGATGTACAGTGGATTATATTRTGTCAGAGAATTCAAGTTCTGTTTCTGTAGTAATTAACGCAGAAGAACAAAATTCAAAGCAGTAAACACGAATAATTTCTAATCATGTAAATGCTGTGTTTTCTTGTCATGGAAGCAGGGGCTGTGCAGCAAGTTAACCGCAAGCAGAGCTGGAAGGGTTCTAAGGAGTCCTTGGTTCCTCAGCGGCATGGCCCTTCCCTGGGAGAGGGTGTCGTTTATCGCTCAGAAAGTCCCAGCTCCCAGCCTGATGTAGGAAGGCCATTATCTGGATCTGGCATTGCGGCATTTGCTCAGGCTCATCCTGGCAATGGACAGAGAGTGAATCCCCCACCTCTACCACAGATAAGGAGTGTCACTCCACCTCCTCCACCWCCTCGGGGGCAGACACCCCCTCCAAGAGGAACTACTCCTCCACCTCCTTCCTGGGAGACAAATTCTCAAACAAAGCGTTACTCTGGAAACATGGAGTATGTGATCTCTCGTATTTCTCCAGTGCCACCAGCGGCATGGCAGGATGGTTATCCACCTCCACCTATGAATCCTCCTATGAATTCATCCACACAGGGTCAGAGAGGCATGAATGCTGTCCCCATTGGCAGGCAACCAATAATCATGCAGAGTTCTGCCAACAGCAAATTTAGTTTTCCCTCAGGAAGAGCTGGAATGCAAAATGGCAATTGTCAGGCAGAATTCATAGTTCACCAGAATGTGGTGTCTGGGAATTCGGTGAGTCGCCAGCCACCCCCATACCCAATGAATCCTGCTAACAGGCAGAGCCCCACAGCACTGCAGATGCAGGCAGGAGGATCTGCTCCTCCTTCAGCATACACCAATGGGAATCTCCCTCAGGCAATRATGGTGCCAAACAGAAATAGTCACAATCTGGAACTTTACAACACAAATGTAGCTGGAATACCTGCATCCTGGTCACAGCCTTCCCCCGTGCAGCCGCAGTCRTCGCCAGGCAATGGGCATGACTTGCCTACATGGCAGCCCAATATTCCCGTGCGGTCAAACTCCTTCAACAACCATCATGGCAGCAGGCAGACTCACTCTGGCAGCTCTCAGCCTTCGGCCACCACRGTGACAGCCATAACACCAGCTCCCATTCAGCAGCCAGTGAAAAGCATGCGAGTGTTGAAACCAGAGCTACAGACTGCCTTGGCACCCACTCACCCTTCCTGGATGCCACAGCCCGTGCAAACTGTTCAGACAATTCCCTTCTCCGACAGTCCCTCTACAAATATGGCAGTTATGTCTCCTGTTGCGGAGGCTCCAAATTACCAGGGTCCCCCACCACCTTACCCAAAACACTTGTTACATCAGAATCCTTCTGTCAATCTATATGAGGCAGGACCCAAGCTCAACAAGGAGGAGTCACCTCCTTTATCCAGGGACGATGAGAATGAAAAGAATTATGAATGTGTTGATTCAACAGATAAAGAAAAGAAACAAATTACAACCTCACCTGTTCCTGTTAGAAAAAACAAGAAAGATGAAGAAAGAAGAGAGTCTCGTATTCAAAGTTATTCACCTCAAGCCTTTAAATTCTTCATGGAGCAGCATGTGGAGAATATACTSAAGTCACACCAGCAGCGTTTACATCGGAAAAAACAACTAGAGAATGAAATGATGCGGGTAAACGCTTCCTTCTTTCTAAATCTATGACTGAACTGTGCCTTTATTAATTTTATGCGATAGGTTTGTAGAATTAAACAGTGCGGATAAGTAGAACATTGTGGTATGCTGTGATATTGAAGTCTATTTTTAATTTTGGGTTTGAGATGTGGCAAGTTCTTCCTGGCATTGTTTATGTATTTAATTTTCTTCTTAGCAATTGATTTTTAATTAAGTTTTTTGCATGTCTAAATGTAATTTGTATGGCCTATTTACAGTAAGGCAACAGAAGCAAAATAATTGTTGCATGAGTGTAGGTACATGGCTCATAGCTTTTTGTTATGAGTTCTAGTTAATCCTGATTTTTGAGTTACATGCAATWTTTCTATTTTTTAAAAATAAGTACTGCAAATACAAGCAAAGTGGGGATAAGTGCCAGGCCGATTAGTGCACTTATATAGTCACCCAAACAGTGATTTTTTTTTTAATTTTTTTTTTTTTTTTTTGCATTCTGCGTTTGTTACCAGTAGGGCTAATTTTTATAAGTTCAAATAAAACAAACCAAGGTTACTTGGGTTTTTTTTTAGAATGAAAGAGACATGCTATCTTTTGTCTTAATTATTTTGTAAACCACGCTGTAAATGTTTGTTTTAACAAGAGCAATTGAAGGGTATAATTATAAAACAGATACATGTGAAATCAACTTTTTTGTTCCTGCATGGAGTCAGTGGTCTGTTTCTAGTATTTCAGTGTTCTATTAACCATATCAAAAGGGTAAAAACTGGAACTTACATAAACATATTTCAAAAGAGAAAATAAAGAAGTAGCATAACTAAGATTTGCAGAAAGCTGAAATTGAGATGTGTCACATATATATTTCTTAACAATTGTAGTTGAAAATTTGACATAAGTATGATGTACCTTTATTCTAGGAGAGTATGTATTTGGCTTACACYACTTTGTTGACATGCTGTTTTTTAAATCTGTGTTTTCTTACTCTTTGAAAATTCTTACTGTAAGCTGTAGTCTTTTGTACATGCTTGCTTRATCACGAATATGTAAATGTTAGCAAGATTTCATCTTGGAACTCTTACTAGATCTTTATTCTTAGTCTTCTCTCTTTCCTTTTCACTTCACTAACAGCTGATTTAAACTGTTAAGGTGTGGGAAGCTTTCCTGAACTCTGTAGCCTCCATCCCTGTATAGACAAGTAAGATTCTGAAGCAACAGTGTTTCTTAAGAATAGCATGATCCATTTTTAGAGGGCTTTGCATGCAATCCTGCATCARAATTAAGCATGAATTTATTTTGGCTATTTTGAGTACTTAAATGTGAGATTATAATTAATGTTGGTTTGCAAACTTCACTTTCCCTTCTTACTGTGTTGTGTTCTGTAGTATCTCAGAATGACTTACATGAGAGCACTGATATAACTTTTCTTGGTATTTTTCTTGTGCATTTAAAGCATCTTAAGAGGGTTATTTTCTTACATGAAATGCAACTTATAATATYTGTGTTAGTTTTAAAGCTGGGATGTTAAATTACAGGCTGAAAGGTGGAGCATGGAGTATTATGTTGCAGCAGAACTTTCTGTTTTCCTAAAGGATAGCAGGAGGTACAGGAGAGGAATCCCTTAACAATAAAGTATATTTTGGGTCTTCATGAGAAGGAGAAAAGGAAACATGCTTATTATTTACTTTCAGAAAGTTTTAAGAAGATGAAGCAAGTATTGAATTCCTTCTTTTCTCCCTTTTGAATTTTGAAAAAAAAAAAACCCAGAATGCATCCCTGTGAAAAAAACTTCTTTCACAGGATGCTGTATTTCTAACATAGGTGACATATTTCTATGCTATCATGTTTCCTAAGAATGAAGTGGTCTCAAAAATGTGTGAGTTTGGCCAAGAGTTATAATAGGTGTCTTTCCTGCAAAGAGAAACTTTTGCCATCCTTTAAGGCACAGCAAGAGGAGAWGAAATCGTGTGATGATAGAGAGCAAGTCAGGAAACTCTGGTGTCCRACATTTTCTAGAAATCGTTGGAAATACATGTGCAGAAGAGTTTGTGCAGCTGGCAGAGTTTGGTAATTTTTGCTGAAGCTGAGGAGAGTTCAAGGGAAAATATAGCAATTCAGAGATAAAGTTTGTAATTAGTATTTGTCTAGTGTGATGGCATAGGGAAAAGTGAAGGTGGACTGAGGGAAGAGGTGACAAATSGCAGTACTTGTGCTAGTCTTTCACAATAAAACTGTTAGGATGCAAGAGCTAGAGAGCACGTAGAAGAAGGCAAAGCCACAAGGGTTTTGGAGACTTGTTTGTATGTCTTGCGGGGGTTAATTACTGTATTGAATCTCACTCCTGGAGGTTGTTGCCATCTAGGTTTTATTCTCTTCTAGTTTTGTAAATGGTCAGTGGGGTTCAGTTGTGTCAAATGGGTCTGTCCTGAGGCAGACGTTAGGGTTCAGATGGGCCTTGAGAAGGTGACCCCACCATTRCCTGAACTTTAACAGGCTTAGGTCTTCATTTGTCTTAAAAAAAAATCCTTCCTTCTTTGTTGAACCAAAAAAAAAAAAAATCCTTCTTCCTGTGCCTTAAGCCTGTTCATTCATAGAAAACTTAAGATGTTTCTGTCCTGGAAGACAGATATTCCCATAGTTAGACCATTTTTTGATTCAAAATAAGTAGTTGAACCTCCCACAGCAGTCTTGAAACTACTGCTACCCAGTCCTAACTACTGCCTGTCTGATGTTTGCAAAAAATTTTGTCTCAAATTTGAGACAGCTTTTCCCACTTAAATCCTACTTAATTTTCTATTCCTTGTGAAGTTTGTTTGGGTAGACAAGCATTTTCCTAATTGCATCATCTTTGGATCCATTTTTTATATGATGCCAGTAAGAAATTTTCTGTGTTCTGACAGTATTTTCTTTAATAGGCAAAATATAGTAATCACTGAAAGCATTTTTAAGATATTGAATGATATCTAATTGTTTTTTTCTCTCACTTTTTTTCTCACATTTATTATGTTTTGTTTTAAATTATGCTATAAGTCAGGCAAAGCTGAAATGATCTATTAAAATACAGTTTATACAGGCCTAGACTAGTTTCTTAGTCCTAATCATGGTCCAGAGTRCTGCTATGCAGACAGTATCTCCAATATTTGAGGCATTAAGGAAATGAAAGCTGGCAGATTTGGTATCAAGGATCGATAAGTTGTGACAATAAGAAATGGGAAGCTTTTAGAATAGTGCTTGAGTACAGCTGTGATATTTGCAGGGATGCAGTGTGGCCATGTTTGAATTTGTGATCAAYATGTCCATGAAAAAAAAAGGAAATATGCTGTAGGTTGAACTTGGAAATCATTTCTGTGGGATGGTGATTTCAAGCCAGGTAGGCAGATAAAATAATTGAGATGCTATTAGAAAGGGAGCATATACTAACTTGAAAATGCTATCAGAAAAGAAAAGAAGGAACGAAACATCAGGCTATATGGGGATAGTGTCACAGAGAAAAGAATTAAAAAAATTGAAGACAGATTCTGTTCACATTAAAACAAGACAGGAGGATTATCCTGATTCCAGACCCTGAAATCTGTCAAGAAAAATGGCATCAAAATTGAATGAGACTCTAAGGGAATTGAAACCAGCAAAAATCACCAGGAGTCACCCAACTTGGAGAACAATGAGAATGATCAATGTGGTTCTTGTAGATAAGGGTTTTCCATGCTGTAGGTGATGAGTTGTTTGTGGCCTGTKAGTGTTTCAGCTGCCAGAATGTTGGTGTCATTCGCTGGAACACCAGGGATGTTCAGTTAAGATAGGAATATGTACACAGATGGGAGCCAAGAAAAGATACTGTGGGGAGGAGTGAGCCACTTCAAAAGAAAGTGCTCTGCTCAGYTGGTTGGTACGTAGAGTGGAGAGTGGTGGTGAGAATGTGAGTGAAGTCATGTTAGAAAGGGGTGGGTTATGTGATAAGAGGGAATATCAGGTCCAGGCATGTGGCAGAGGCATGGGCTTGGTGTGGGTGCACAGTAGGAAGCAGTGCCAGTRCAATCTGGTTTGTGTAGCTACACATGGAAGTGTGAGACTGAGAGCTGAATACTCACTCCTGCAGTAGAAATTCTACAGCATGATCAGGAAGTTCCGTGTCTTTTGCTCTAGCTAGTCTAGAGAGGGGCAGCCTTTCCCGTGGCAACTCCTTTGCCCTTCTCAACTTACAGCTCCTAGGCATGTCTTGGCTTTCCCTAACCCTGTAAAGAGTATCAGGGAGGTAGCTGGTGCACAGTTACTCAGATATTATTTGCAGTRGTTTTTATCAATAGTTTGTAAATTACCCTTTCTCAAGAATGTAGTCCSTCCTGAAGAGCCTCCTGGTGCATGGCACCTTGTGCATTTTGCTGTTGAAAATGATTACATTTTGGTTTTTTATCACTCCTATATGTTTTCATATAATTCTGGTGTGTAAATTAAAATCAAMCCCCTTTAAGTATTATTTCCTGTGCTTTATATAAGTATTTGGTTTGCTTTGCCTAAGCCTTGTAATTAATAATGAGAAGATCACCAAGAATTAAGAGTACTGYTCACTCTTAAGATTTAACTCTGTTTGCTGCACAGGTTGGATTGTCACCAGAAGCCCGRGATCAAATGAGGAAAATGTTGTGCCAGAAGGAGTCAAATTACATTCGGCTAAGAAGAGCTAAAATGGACAAGTCAATGTTTGTAAAAATTAAAACCCTGGGAGTTGGTGCATTTGGAGAAGTTTGCCTAGCAAGAAAAGTGGATACTAATGCTTTATATGCAACAAAGACACTGAGGAAAAAAGATGTCTTGCTTAGAAATCAAGTTGCTCATGTTAAAGCTGAGCGGGATATCCTTGCTGAAGCTGATAATGAATGGGTGGTTCGCCTGTACTATTCATTCCAAGATAAGGATAATTTGTACTTTGTAATGGACTACATTCCAGGAGGTGATATGATGAGTCTCCTAATTAGAATGGGTGTCTTTCCAGAAAATCTGGCACGGTTCTACACGGCAGAACTGACGTGYGCAGTTGAGAGTGTGCATAAAATGGGCTTCATCCACAGAGATATTAAACCTGACAATATCTTGATAGACCGTGATGGTCATATCAAACTGACTGACTTCGGGCTCTGTACAGGTTTTCGATGGACCCATGACTCAAAATACTACCAGAGCGGTAAGAGAAGTACAAGTAATCCTTACAAGGAACTAAATGATAAATGAGTAGAAAAAATGACTGTGCTGTTTTGTTTTGTTTTTGAGAAAGTTTAAGTAGGCTTTTAAAAATCCTGCTTGATTACTTAAAACAAAGAAAAAGTTGGAGCAAAAGAAGTCACAGTTTTGGGAGTGATAGAATAGAGATCATGTGATAACCTGTTTCTAATTTTCAAAAATTAAAAAAAAATCTTCAAAAACAAGTTCTAAATTACTTTTGATTAGTTTTTATCAAARCATCACATGTTTTAGGGCAGACTGTTCCACAGTCTGTGGTGAGAAGATAAAGATTTAAARTCTGATTTTATTTTTTGATTATTTCAATGTTAGAGGTTTTATGTTTACATAAGTGTAAAAACAATACACACCCTGTACCCCCCAATGTGGTTAAGAAAAAAAATGAAAAACATCAAGACTGGTATTTTCTGATAGTTAWGTCAARAATTAGCTCAAAAAAATTGTGYCCTCAGTGGTCGGTATTTTATRTTGTAAACAAAAATCRACATCTAGAYGTTGATTTCTGTTTTAAYGCTCAGGTTGAGTGTTCAAACTGAAACAGATTCTGTCTTGTAACACAAAATGCTGACAGCTAAAGAAAATTTCATAWTAAATAAGAACTAAAATAATCGTCCTCAATTTGCCATCCTTCTCACTCTGTGGTAGGTGATCATGCCCGTCAGGACAGTATGGATTTCAGCAGTGAGTGGGGTGACCCAGCCAACTGCAGGTGTGGGGATCGGCTGAAGCCGCTGGAGCGCAGGGCTGCACGGCAGCACCAGCGCTGCCTGGCCCATTCCCTCGTGGGCACACCCAACTACATCGCACCAGAAGTGTTGTTACGAACAGGTACTCAATGCATTTTTGTACTGCAGTCTCACTGCAGAGTCACTGATATTCAGGTGTCCTGTTTCACTGCTGCTTTTCCCAAGTATGCAATATTTTAACAAAAAATGAAGAGTTGTTAATATGGAAATATTAAATAAATATTGAATTCTCTCGTGAACTTTTTTATTATTAGAAATTCAGGATTAAAATTATATGAAGGCTTGACTATTATTTGAACTTTATTTCAGGTTACACACAGTTGTGTGACTGGTGGAGTGTTGGAGTAATTCTCTTTGAGATGCTAGTAGGACAGCCTCCATTCCTGGCACAAACACCACTGGAAACACAAATGAAGGTAACTTTAAAAGCCTGGTATTAACTGTATGAAAAAGGCTTGAAATTTTTATAGTCTTTCTAATTTGTAATGGAAGCAAAGGTGATGTTTGAGAGCACTCCTATCCAAGCATATTATAAATGATGGAAATCTTAAACTTTACATTACTATGAAGGTGCTCTCAGTTTATAAACGGACTTCTAGGATCGCATTCATAACTTCTATCTGGTCATGCAGTAAACATGCCAGCTAGAAATCACGTCACATCTCAGCCTTTCATTTTTTACATCTGTTTCAGTTATTGTTTCCATATTCTTTTGCTCTCCTCTTCCAGTATCTGGGTGTTCTTTTCCCACCACTTGGCTTCCATGCCTGCTTGCCTGCTTTGGTGATGTACCTACAGGTGCTTAACATGGGAAGGTGGAGGAGCAGCAGATGACTCCTTTTTCAGGGCTAYTGACAGCTCAGAGCCATTGGTCCTTTCCTTCCTGAGCCCCTKCTCTTTCAGAGAAAGCATCAGGGCAGTCTTCTGCAGGTGTTATTTTTGCAAAATTGCATTCAGTTGGCTCAAATGTAGTGCAGTATTGATTTGTTTGGGTTTTTTTAACTTGAAATTTGTTAACCTTTATGGTACATCATACAAATCAAAATTCATTGGTCTCACATTTTTAGGATTGTAAACCATGTGCCTAATCTCAGGTTCCAAGTGCTGGATTTTATGATATTTTCATTGGTTTATAGCAGGGGTATTCCATGCTAGACTCTATCTTAGATTTGGAATGTGGATAAACTTCACCTGAATTTTGCCAGATTTCCAGCTAAAGTATTACTTGTGTATGTGAAAGAGCAGCTTCAGATCTTCCCCCCTGCTGTGAAATAACTTAGACATACTGAATTATTTCTTTGTGGTCATTTGTTTGGTTGTTTTAATGTGTTTTTTTCCTTTTTATGAAATTATAAATTAATAACACATCTTTTTGCTTTTAAGGTTATCAACTGGCAAACTGCACTTCATATTCCACCTCARGCTAAATTGACTCCGGAGGCCTCTGATCTTATTATTAAACTCTGCCGAGGGCCAGAAGATCGTTTAGGCAAAAATGGTGCAGATGAAATAAAAGCTCATCCATTTTTCAAAACAATTGATTTTTCAAGCGATCTGCGGCGACAGTCTGCTTTCTACATTCCCAAAATTGCTCATCCTACGGACACATCAAACTTTGATCCAGTTGATCCAGATAAATTGTGGAGTGATGATGATAAGGAGGGGAACAGAAATGATACCCTTAATGGGTGGTACAAAAATGGAAAACATCCTGAACAYGCTTTTTATGAGTTTACCTTCCGAAGGTTTTTTGATGACAATGGCTACCCATACAACAATCCAAAACCCATTGAGTATGAGTATGGCAGTTCTCAAAACTCAGAGCAGCAGTCAGATGATGACGATGATGATGAACAGGCAGGTAGAGGAGTTCAGAGTCGTGATCTGGTTTATGTTTAGTGGAGGAATAAAGATAAAAAACAAAAGACTCAATTTTGCAGCTGTAGCTTTTGAAAAGTCTCTTCCTTTAAGAGAATTGAAAGAAGATTGCTAGGGTAAATATGTGCATGCTTTATTTTAAATGCTAAAAAAATTATGTCTTCATGTTCCCTTTCTGTACATTTTGTTTCCCCAGAGTACAGCAAAGCCCTTCTCAAAAAGTAATTTATTCCAATAATGTTAATTGTTTGATTTAGAAGAGATTTGATGTTAGGTAAAAAACAAATCACTTGAATATTGTTGTTGGTCCTCTGTACTCTAAGTACTCAAAATAGGAAATAGTGATTTTTTTTTTCCTTAAGATGATGCCTGGTATCTATTTGTATATATATTGAATAATTTTAGAGAACAAATCCCTGCTGCAGAATTTTTGATCACAGTTTTTCCATTCATTGACCAAATATAAAACCTACTTTACATTAATAAAATGCTCTGATACATTTCTGAAGAGGAAAAGAAAAAAAAGAAAAAAAAGGCTGCTGTGCCCTCACTACTCACTGTATTTAGCCTTATTATTCACAGTGTTGGAAAAACAGCACTTACCTGGTGAAATGTTTCCAGCTGCTGTGGTACTGGCCCAGTTCTCAGCTTTGAAACAAGAAAGTGTCAGTCTTGGCTGTAGAAYGACCTTAAGAGGATAAAGCATTAGAACTAGTATTTTATTAAATAGTAATTGGATTTGATATTAGTAACACTGTAGCGTGTCTGATACTCCCAAAACAGGACTGCCCACTCAGAAACAACTTGATTGTCTTCTACTTTCAGTTCTATAGATGTAAGAGGAAAAGAAGCTTTAGAAAAAACATAATTTCTGAAATCTAGTTTAATTTTCTAACTACAATCAAACTGTAAAGTGTATACAGTGCTGCTTTAGTTGGAATTTTTAGTTTGAAAAATAAATTATAGAATAGTGTCTTTATTATAAATTTGAGATAGTAATGGGAAAAGATTATAAATTATGRCTTTTGAGACTTCTTGTGGCGACCCATTTCTCTTGGCTGGAACAGTTTTCCTTCTGGTTACACAGGCAGTGAGGAGAAAGGCTGTCTTTCACRGTCTGGTTCAGAACAGAATTAGCAACTTACAGCTGTGCTTGCTGCCTTCTGCTTTACTGTTTCCATAATTTCCAGCAGCAGAGGATCAGGTATCTTCTAGGGTCTCTAGGGGTGCAGGGAGGGTACTGAGCCTGTTGAGGTTACTGGGAGCAGGGAGGAGAGCATCACTCTCAGCAGCTTCACTGRGACAAGACCAGGAGTTTAGAGTTGAAAGGCAGAAAGAATAATTTGTCTCTATCCTTTTTCCTAAAGTTAACACGGTGATAAAAAAATGCACTATTTTTAGTCAACTTCAWGTCTTTTGAAACATTTCTTCTTCCTTGGAATTGAATTCCAATGGGTATCCTAATAACATGCATGTAAGCATTACTGCTCTCTTAAATTATTATTTGTGTCATTGCACTGGCATTGCAAGTGTCTAAACATTGTGAAATYGGTGTTCATAGCTGTTCTTGCAGCAAACATTAGTAACTAGTTTACTTTTTTCACCAAGCTGGTTTGTTTGCTTTATGGCCATTTGTTCTCTTTCTGTGCTCCAGTCCAGCATCTCTCTTTATGCCAGTGTAACTCTCCATAGTACTGTCCTAAATACTGGATCAGCAAAGAAAGTGCTTGCTGTTTAGCATTTGGAGTTTCCTGGCTAAGTGTGGTCGTTTGAGTGATCCAGTTTCTAGTGTGRTCCAAAAATTATTTATATTTACATAATTGAGGAACTATAGCAGACTGGCAGAGGGAAACTTCTTAAAAATACTCTGTCACAGTAGAAAACGTTTGTGGAAGTTCASCTCTGTGCTATAAAGTGCTTATCATGGTTAGAAGACGGTTATKAGAAGCTGTTTTCTCAAACAAGTAGTTAGTTGCTTTCTATAATGAAAATGAATTTGCAGCTTAATAAAATTATTCCCTTTCTGTCTGCCTTTTCCACAGCTGTTGAAGTAGAGTAGCTTCTAAAATGAATTTCATTYAGCTTAAATGTATAAAATGGCTGCAGCGCATAACTACTCCATTTTCTATATTATGTAAAAAATGCTTTCCATGTAAATAAACTTTAAAAATGATCCTCCTTCACAGTAAGTATCCCAGTAAAACTGGTCTATTTGTTTTGAAGTAAAGTATAATATATTAGTGGTTAAAGGTAATTTAATCAAGCCTGCCTCACCATTTGTGAAGTGTGCAGAGAAAATAATGTCAATTCATTAAATTGACTCTTAAAATTGCCTTTTCATTTGAGTATATCTCTCCTCTGCCTACACTCTACTATAGTGTATTCCTGTTTAATACTGTTACTGATCTTAAGCAATTAAAAAATAAATTTAAAAAAGGATAAAAGTGTCCTGTAAAGGCACTGTTGCTCTAAAAAGCAAAACTGATTGCTTTTATTAAAGGAAATAATTGATCTTTTTAAGGACATGTGCAAGTACTGAAATACTAAATACTCTTCTGCCTTTTTTAAGCGAATACAGAGGGTCCTCACTTCTTTAGAATTTGGTTGGTGCTTCTGGCATTTTCTAATATTATGTAAGGAGTTGTAACATACTTTGAATTTTGCCACCTATATGCTGCAGTATTATGTATTTAATTAGAAAAAGTGCAGTTTGTTACAGTCCAGGTTCTCCTCTGAGGAAGTTAGTTACACATYAATGTCACAAGTCTCCAGCATGCTCTGCCTTACCCATGTTTTGAAACTTGATGTTTCATACATAGATTCAGAGTCTGTTGAGATTCTTCATAGTTGCTGCTTAAAACATGGGCATTTCACTGTTGACGTATGATGGGGATTGGTTTGTACAGGCAGTGGAGAAGAGAGGCTCCTAGCCAGCAGCTGTGGAATTCTGCAGTAAAGTTTTAGTGCAGGTTACTTTCACTTTGTAAAGCATGAAAACAAGTTTCTCTTTTATGTGCCCTTGTATACATATTAATTGTATTTATAAAATGTTCTATAATCCTATAATGTACTGTAAATACTATTTGATATTCAGTGGCATTCTATTCTCGGGCAGGTCCTCTTGCTGTATCTTTTCTATCCTTGATTTGTAATAGAATCTATAGAAYATATGGCTAGAAAGTCTCTTTGAGACTGATGTATCTTCTGCTGTTGCAAAGCTGTGAGTGGGAATGATTTATGTAGACTCCTTTTAATATTTTTCAGCTGATAGGCAGTGGAGTGGGTGGGTTTTTAGATGATGCTGCTGTCACTGAAGATACTATTAGGCTTTCATTTCAAATGTTGTGGGTGTTTCAGATCAGACCTTTAAATCTGTTTGCTTTATTTCAGCCAAAGCAAAAAGATAATAAATTGGGTCAATGTTGTAGTAAAATGTTTGAATGCCTTAAGATGCTCATGATAAAGGCACTATTCAAGTTTACTGATTTATATATATCTATATAGATATATATATAGACATATTCCATGTGTGTATATGTATATATAATGTCTTTTTTTGTATTATAAGACTGTCAGTTCTTTTGGATTCTCCAATTAAATACATAGACCATCCCACAATTCTGCTTAAGTGGATCATTTGTTTATTCTGTGCCTAGCTAGTWAATTTAACACTCTTGCATTATCTCATGGCCATAGTAAGTTATTCASTGTCTTTTTGAGTGTTCTTTACTTGTCTCAATCATGACCTGGGCATCCCCTTTTGCCAGAACTCTGCATCCCTGCAGCCCAGCTACATGTGTGATGTGTGATCTCTGAATGCTCTTTGGTACTGTTGGGTCTTAGAGGGTTATGGGGACCATAATCTCTAAGTCCCCTGATGTTCATATGAAAACAGTGTGCATCTTTGCTGCCTTTTACATTGGAGCATCCATCCCCTTTGTCCAGGAGTGCCAGGTTTCCAGTTGGTCAGTACCCAACAGTTGAGGAGAGGAGGCTTCCTTGCTCCCACTGACTGAATACACAGCATGTGTTTGACCTGTGCGATGGGATAGGAGGGCGTGGTTGCATTGACACCTTAATAGTTACTTCAGAATAAGACATTCCATCTCTTGTGAGCAGCCTAACTGAATTACCAGCTACTGGTAGTCGGTGGCATTCCTGAGCTGTAGAAACTTTCTGTTTTCTCAGAATTGGTTTCTGTAGTGTAATGCTTGAAGGAGTAATATACCGCACACTGAATCTTTATAAGAAGTGAAAATCACTTTCCTATTCTGGTCAATCAAACAAGAAATGTWAGCTGCCCAAATGCATTTATTTTTCTGTCCTCCTTCACATCCCTCTTCTACAAGTCCCCTCTGTGGTGCATCAGCTCTGCTGTTTAACAATAAAATGCACAAATGTAAGAGCAGAAATGCTGTGGTACTTGGCTGTCACCTCATATTTGTAACCTGTTCTCAAAAGTGTACATTTTGATGGTAAAGAGTTCAATTTGTTGGTGTTCTTTCCATGTCCTCTGCTGCCTCTTTCATCACAGTAAGTAAATCTTATGAATTACTATTATTATTTATAAAACATACATTATRTGTTATGAAGCTGTTCCTTAAGAGAAGGACTCTGTATCACAGCTTTGATCTATATATATCTTTGTGCAAATCCCCTTCTTTAAGTGCACATCTCAAAGTGCTAAAGCAGAAATTAGTGTGTTATTGGAGGGACTGAATTTTATCCTACTTCTTCCCCATTTGGGAGGGGGTTGTGGGTGTACAGCACCATTTTTTATTCATTAGCCCACTTACAAAGGGGAGAAGSGAAATTCCTCCAGCTCTCATCAACCAAATGCTGTGATACACTTAAAATTTTAGAAACTCAGCAGCTGTGTCTCTGCAGCTGAATAAGGTAGGAATGACTGTTTTAAATGTAGACACTCATTAAAGGCATAGACTAAAATTGCCAGTTTAAGAGTGGGTAGAAATACAAGAACAAGACGAGTAAGAATGAATGTGATATACTTAATTAAAGGATCACATACTGCTGTGGGTGAACTAAAGGATGACATACTGAGTTCACCCTGAAGGACTATCATAAACCTCMTGCATTGTGCCCAACCTTTAGATCCTATTTGTTGCTAAGCAGCTGAGTCCATTTAGACAGGTGACGAGGTACTGCTCCCTCAGGGACACTCAAGGGCAGTTTCCTGGTCTGACTACACTCGGCAGCAGGTTTTCCTCAGCATCCTCAGATGCCTTTTCTTCTCCAGAAGGACATCTATGAGATTTTGAAGCGCTGCAGACAASTCACAAGCAAAGAACATATAAAGTGGCTGCGTGCTATTCACTCGTCAAAACTCACATCTGTGAGTTACGGGAAGAAAACAGCGGAGGGAAGCCTCTCGATCACCACGGCGGGATCACAGGTCGGTATAACACAGCGGGCGAGTCCGACCTTATCAACTTCGAGTAAGGAGGTTAAGGAGCAATTTTCGCACAAGCATTGGTGGTTCAGTGGTAGAATTCTCGCCTGCCACGCGGGAGGCCCGGGTTCGATTCCCGGCCAATGCAACTGCTCTTTTCTTGCTTGCTTTCTCCCCGCTTTTTAAAATTGTTTTTTAGCAGCTCCTTAATATTTTAAAACAAACCAGCTCTTCGCTTTTAGWAATAACTCTCAAACAGACACCAATTTCTTGCCAGCCCGGCTGGGCGGACCTTCTGCCCCGTCCCACCAGGCTGGAAGTGACGCAGCCGGATTTGCCTTCAAAAATTGCCGGCGGCGGCGGCGGGAGGAGGTGGTGGGCAGGGCCGGGGCGGGGCCAGCGCCGCTGGGGGAGGAAGGGGGCGGAAGAAGSGAAGGGGTCGTGGCTGGCGCCGCTGGGAGCTGCTGCCGCCGCCGCGGGTGCGAGCTCTGGAGAGGAGTAAGTGACCGAGAGGGGCCAGCGATGTCCGCCCCGGGCCCGCCTGTCCCTGCGGCCCGGGGCGGGGGGCGATGGCCGCGCTCCGCCTGGCGGGGCCACTCTGAGGGCGCCCGGGCACGGGCGGTTCTCCCGCTCCTCTGCCCCGCGGCCGGAGGGCGAGGGGCCGCGGTGGCCGCTGTCGGGACAGCCGTGAGGATGAACACGRAGCTCGGCGGTCTCATGGCAGGGCTGTGTCTCACACGTGCTCGGCGCCGCACGGGGCACCGCGGTCGGGGGCTGCTGCTGCCCGCAGGTGCTCGGCCGGCGCTCCCGGCCCCTCCATCTGCCGGGGTGGGCGCTGCCGCTGCCGCCTCTGGCCCCGCACGGAGCTCTGCTTTCCACGCTACTCTCTTCACCCTCCGCCTCTTTTGTTGGTTTTGGGGTTTTTTGCTAATGCACGGTAAACTGCGATGATGCAAGTTTTCTCTCCAGACAGAGAAGCTGGAGGCAGCAATTTCAGATATCCATTCTGCCGCGGACTTCTCTAAACTTTCAGAGAAATTTGCTAATTTAACATTGATCATCAAAAAGAATGCCGCCCCCATGAAGTGGGGAGTAAGTAGCATGTTTAATATAAAGTTCTTTGAAAGACTTAGCCCGGAAAACATAAAATCGTCTGCCACCAGTGTATCTCTATCTAATGATTTATTTATTTATTTTGCACAGCCAGGCATGCTTATGTTTGTGGCTGCTGGTGGTTCTTTTGCTACCGTTACTGTTAAATACAGGAACTGGAGGAGAACCAGTTTGTTTAGCATCCAATAAGTCTTGGCAAACTCTTCTTCCTAAGCTRTTAACATAATCGCTCATCGATACCAAATGTTGCTGGCCGTGGATGTTATAAGGAAGAATATTAAAGCTGGAAGGGAGCTCAGAGGTGATACAGGCCATCATGTCATCAGTAAAAACTGATTCCTGAAAGCTGTTACTTTGKGGTGTTTTTTGTTCATCTGGCTTGCCAGGAGAAGTTTGCAAATATTACCTGGTTGCTTTGATGTCAGAGCCTGTACAGCAGGCTGAAATAATGGAAACATGTGCGCTCTGCCAGAATTCAGGCTCTGAATTAATCCAGACATTAAGGTTGGACTGAAGAACTCCTTGGAAGTATTTTCCATGTATGGCTTGTGCTGTTCGAGTCAGCTGGTCCACCCCAGTAATAGGTAATTCTGGTGTTAATCTTCACTTTTATGATCTGCATATCAATCTCCTTTATTTTTTAAAGTTTGGGGGACTTCTTTGTGGTACACAATTGATGCAGTGTTCAGTTACAGTTTCCCAGATTCTAACATAACGACTCTGAGCAGAAATTGCTTACAGTCATTCCTTGTGATGATTTCTTGAAGTTRTGGAAAACGTGAAGTACCTCCAGTGTTTTCTTGATAATTGTCAGGCTGTTATCTTTCAAATGAAATAGAAAACTAAGTTCCAAAACCTCATTCTCACAAGCTGTAGAGATCTTGAACTTTTGTTAAATTCAGTYCTCGCTGGACTTGGCTGTTGCCTACTCTAGAAATACATTAGGTCCTTGGAGCAAATGATAAAATGTACTTTGTTACTAGAGATGGGTTAATTTCAGGGAAGCTTATATACTCACTGCTAGGGTGAAGCGTGATTATTCTTGTTGTGAAGTATGTGTGTTTGTACACAGTGAAGACTTAAACTGGCAAGACAAAGTGTTTAGGTTATTTGCCTTATATGCTGTTCTCTGTAACCTTTATGAGCTCTTTATGTTTCGGTGGCTGTTGGAACATAGATAACTTCACTGGTCATGATTCACGGAAAGGTTGTGGCTGATAAGTGCAGCCCTGCTGTTTTGACATCCTGTTACGTGATAGCACCAAGTATTTGTAAACACGTGATATTGCTAAGTATTTGTAAATACTTTGAAAATTATTAAGTAGTGCAGGATTAGTTTTGTGAGAGTTTTAATCCCTTCAGTTGYGGTTTAGCTCTGGATTTGTGCCTACTCACACCTCTCATATGTCTCACTCTACTAAGCTGTCCCAGTATATCGTAACCTTCTGCTGCAAACTTCAATCTGAAGTTCTTTCAGATTAGTACTCTTCTTTTTCCCCTTTAAAACTGATTCAGCATCTTCAGTTACAGATGCAGCAGATCCATGGCCTCTCATTAGTGTATCAGCTCTGACACTGCCTGAAGTCAAGTGGCAGCAGCAGTGGCTTGTCCAGACATAAGTGGAGACAGCAGCTTTTTCTGCCTCTCTTGTACTGAAGAGYCATGTATTTGGAAGCCACTTCAAGCTCTTCTGCTGTTATGAGTCAAGATGAAGCAACAAATTACATTGGTTTTCTAGTTAAAAGAAATTATTTTGCATTTTCAATACCACTGATGAAACAGGTGGATTCCAGTAGCATTATAAAGTTGCGTGACCACCTTCTTTTTTCTTTTGTCCACGTGAGTTGCTAGCTCATTCTGCTTACATGTCTGTTTCTACTTTGTCGTGACATTCTCTGCATTTTCTAACCTGAAAATCACATTTACTATTTTATTAAGTGGAGAGCTATCCTTTTCGCCCCAAGCTTTCATGTCTTTCTGATTTAGTCTCTTCAGTTGTTTTTTTTTTTTTTTAATTCTAGTTATTTTCACATTTCCAGGAGAAAACTATTCTTACAAACTTTTTTTTTCTGTTTCTGGATGCATAAACAGATTTGCTGTTCTGCTTGGATTGCTCTACAGTATTCAGTGGAAAAAAGTTACCTATGACTTCTCTCTGTATTTAGAAGTCTGGTTTAGTTTTAGTAACTTGCTATTACTTGATTCTTAAAATGTCTATTAGCATCTTGCTCAACGTGTGATTTCAGTAGTATTAGTCATCGGTTTGAATTCTCAGGACAGGCAAACAGGTGTATCTGGTAGGATGAGCAGGAGTGGAAAAGCTTGCTCCTAAGTATAACAGGGAAAACTTTGGTAACATCTGTGTGATGATCCATATAGCACCTGACAAACATCTTCAGGCTCTTTCTCCTAAGGTTAAAACCAACAAAACTCCCAAGGCAAACCATGTCTCCAAAGCCTAATTAGGCTGGGATGTGTTAGTCTTTGTAGTTGGTGGTCACATTAACTGTATCAGCCTGTAGACATCATGGCCAGCTCAGCGCCCTGGCTGGAGGGAGATTAGGTGGTGTAGGTTCTGTGATAGCAGGTTTCCAAGCTCACCCCCACGGTTCCCCTTTGCAGGGGTGGGTGTGGGGTCTCAGAGGCCTCTCTTCAGCTCYCCTGCTCTCTGAATGTCTCTGTTTTGGACTGAAAATTTTGACTGCAGCTCTCTGCTCCAAGGGAAGCTGGGGAAGGAAGAGGAAGGAAGCAGAAAAAAAGAGGATGTTGGTTCAGGAATGCCTGAGCTGTGTGTCTGTGCATAAAACTACTTGGGAAGGGGACAGGAAAAGGAGTGAAAGCCCTAAAATGTTTGATTTGTGCTTAGCAGCCCCTCTTAGCAGAGAGCTCACATTTTAGCAGTAGGTTGGCAGGTGTGTGCAAAGTGTGGCTTCTGAAACCTCTGATGATGTGTCCGAGCTCGACCCTGACCTGGTCTTGAAATATATTCAGTCTTAAGTCTGTTTATTGCGCATGTGAATTTAGTGGCTCTTACATTCTTTAAATAGTTGATCTGTATCAAGTGTGCCTCATCCCAGGGCTTAGCTGGAATTGCTTGTCTGCAGTTGCTTCTTCCTAGCACTGGGTACAGGTACCAGTACAAGAGCAGGATGACGCTCTTGCAGGCATGTTTATTTGCTGATTTTGATGTTTTCTCTGCCTGGTTAGGAAATCAGGAGGAGAGTGGGGAAATTCTCGGTGTGTAAGAGACAAGAAAAGACAGCACCAGTATCTTACAGAAGAAGGGGCTGGGGTTTATAAGACACTGACAGTAACATGGGACTACTGCTCTATGGACAGTGGTACTGTAAAGAATGAGTCTACTACTTCAACTTCTACTGTATTTATATAAATAAGACTTGTGTGCTATTCTAATCTAAAAGCACAGATTCTGTTAGTGCTACAAAGTGGAAGTGGTCAGTCTATGATGTGTRCTCCAAAAAACCACAACCAACCACCACTGGGTTGGTGGGCAGGCAAATATTTATTTCAAAGAAACATTAAATAAATTTGAAGAATTGTAAAATCAAACTAATGGAAGAGTAGTGTTTTCCACAAGGCAAAATCAAGACTATTAAAACTCATGTGCATGGAGTGACAAAAGGCAAAAAAAAAATTACCGAAACATAATGCATTAGAAAGAAGGGCTTTGATTTTTTCCTTGTTTGTTTTTTTGGGGGGATTTTATTAAACCACACAGCACACACCAGCTCACTAAAATACTGATTTATCTTACCACAGAATAAAGAGGCAAGGAGAGTATGTGGTTGTGACTTGCAATAATGCATTTAAATCTGCACATCTTATATGGGTTTTTTGACAGAATCTCCACGATAAGAAACAAAGCTGTGACATGAAAGGTATAATTTCTAGTAATAGAACTTCAATTTTCTTTTTGTATGTATGACATTCATTTTAGGCTTTTTTTCTTTGTAACCAGTATTTTTTTAGCTTCTATATTTTGATATGCCAAATGAGGTAACAAGCATATGAAAATACTTCCCAAAAGTTGTTCCAGTACTGGGTTGGTTTTTTTTTTTACTTCCTTAACATTTCCTGTTTTCTTTCAGCTTCATGTTGAACATGAGCCTTGTTATGATCATTGAGAATGTGAAGTTGGCCCGTGAATATGCCTTACTGGGAAATTATGACTCTGCGATGGTCTACTACCAGGGAGTTCTTGACCAAATGAATAAGTATCTGTACTCTGTTAGAGATACCTATCTGCAACAGAAATGGCAGCAGGTAAGTAGCACTTTTCTGGGACATATTGAGGGAAAAGCATTGAAGTAGCAAGAATTGCCTATCTTATTGTGAACAAAAATATAAAAAGACTTATCCCATTATCTCATAAACTAGAACTGTTATATGGACCTCTTTTTAGTCCAGTATGATTCAGGTCTCACTTCCACCTATGTTTTAGTCGGACTAAGGTCCTTAATATTAAGTGAGTTGTTAATTTGTGCTTAACACAAACCATTCTTTTTTCATTGTTATTCTGTTTATTAGGTTGATACTTTTGATTGATATTTAGTCTGTTAGGTTCTATCATACCTGTTTAATCTGCAAAATTTGTCAGAAGTCTCTTTGATGTTAAATCCAAAATCTCTTTGTTTGTTCTTTAAATGTGCTGAGGAAGGCAGGAAAAACCTTCTTAACATCTAATGTGTGTAATTCTTGTTTATTGAAGTAGAATTAGGTAGCTTATTAAACCTAGTGGAATCCATCCAGGCATTACATGGGCTTGAACAGAGGACTGTTACAAATTTATTTCCAGTGTGCTTAATCTACCTTCTTTATTTTTTTTTTTAATCAGGTTTGGCAGGAGATAAGTGTGGAAGCTAAGCATGTGAAAGATATAATGAAAACACTGGAGAGTTTTAAACTAGACAATACTCCATTGAAAGCCTCACAACAAGAATTACCAGCTCATGATGCAGAAGTCTGGTCTTTGCCAGTACCTGCTGAACGTAGGTAAGAGGAAACCTGAAGACCTAAATTAATATTTATCAGGACAAAGTGTGCTTTGACTTCAGCCTATTTTGGTAGTTTTTATTCTTCAGCTTAGATGTGTAGCACTTGCACCAGCAGCTTGACACTATTTGTGGTGAAGGAGATGTCGTTTTGAGGAAGCCTAGTCCAGAATGTTCTAGGGGTTTTATTTTACATAGGCCTCACTAATGTCAAGCTTGTTCCCCCCCACACCCACACAGAGTTGCACAGTTGCCTGAGTTGTTTGGATTTTGTTTAGTTGGGTTTTTTTTTTCACTTTTGTCTTTGTTGGCATTTTTTAGCTAGTTTGGGATGGAACACATTGTTCTGTGTATTAGGTTTTTGTTTGGCTTTTTTTTTTTAATCTGAGCTGCTTAACTGGTGGTTTTAATACATGCCAGTGGTCCCATGAAGGAGGGAACAGGAGTACATGAAAAGCAGACACAGAACTGTGCATTTTGGTAGAAAGTGCAGCTAAAGTAATCTAATAGTCACTATMAAATTACTGTTTGAGGCTTTGAACTTACAAGCGTTTTCTCGCAAATGGTTACGTTCAGTCATTATGGGTATATTTTAATGTTTATTTTTAAAATTGATTTATTTTAAGCCTRCATTCTTAGAAATGGGTSTTGTGTGATCACACTGTTTCTGTGYATCTCATTTGATAACTTTGGAATCGCCAAATTAATTCCAATGTTATGGAAGGATAAAGTCTGAGATGTAGAACTTTCCTAATGTTTTGAAAGTTTCTAGAAAAAAGATACATAACCTTATGTTTCTAAAAAGGGAAAAGATACACAAACKCATGTTTCTAAAAAGGGTAAGTCTTGAGAGAACTGTTCCTGTTCTGTTTATCTTGCCAGCTKCTGAAGTACTGAATTGTGGCAGTATAAAAAAGCCACACTGAAATCTTGGGCTGTGTTGCATCAATTCCCATCCTGAGACAGCAGAATTCAGTGGAAATTAGATGTAGAATCATGCTGTTAATTTATTTTGAGCTTTAGGATGGAATTCATAGGTGTTCATAAATCTAAGTATAGGCTGGAAAAACTCCATTTGGGGAATGAAAATACTCCTATAACTTATGGTCTTATCAGCATATTCATGTAATATAATTTGCATTTTGTCCTAGAGAGGTCTGTAGTGTTCTGACAAACTTGCTGCTGTAAATCAAAGACCATTTCTGCAAAGGTATCGTGTGAAGGATCCTGACACATCTTAAATGATGCATGAAGACACATAATTTTGTTTCAGTAAATGCTCTCCAAATGAGAAATTTTCTGTTCTCTGGAAATATCCCTGAACTTAAACTTGACTGGTCACTTATTCATACAGGAGTTTTAGGGAGGCCCATGGAAAAATTGGTATCTGTGAGAATAATGGACTTGTATGGGGAAAGAAACTGCATTTTAAAGAAGAAATCCATAATACCGGTTTAGTCAAAGGTACTTCTGAAAGTAGCTTAATTTTCAACAACTGGAGGCCTGACATACATRTTTTCTTTCAAAGGAAGTGGGAGCAAAAGGAAATGAAAGTAAAATTGTCATTCACAAAAACCCTTGTAAGTAAATTAATTACATTTCTTTGTGTAGASAAGTGAGGACCCTAGTGATAAGGAGAACTTTTTGCTGGTTAGTTTTTTCTAGGCTCCATATTACTTTTACTCATAAAACATACAAAGGAGCTTGTTTTAAGCAACTAGACCCTGATCTTGTGGCAAAGGGAAAATGGATTTTTAGTGACTATCTAAAAATGACTGTCTTGTTTCTGACATACAGATTTTTGAGCAAAATGGCTTTTCAGTTTGTGAGCAGTTGCTTTGGTTATGTAGTGCTCACCAGTGGCTTTACACTGAGGCTTTTTGCATATGTTACAACTAATTAGACCTTCGCCAGGACCCCGGAAGCGTCAGTCGGCTCCGTGCAGTGATTGCAGAGGTCACAACAATCGTGTAAGTGCYGCTGTCAGAGGCTCGCACCGTCCGTCCTCTCGGAATCCCAGCGATAAAGGRAAGGCAGTCCGCAGCCGGGAAAAAAAGGATCAGCAAAATAAAGGAAAAGAGGAGAAGGTAAACTTGCAAATMACTTCATGGACTTGCAAAACTCAGTCACGCTTTCTTACTGCTGAGTGTATTATAAAGTGACGTGCCTATGGAATATTTCTTCTGTTCACATCAGCATGCTGATTTGAATATCACCTTGTGAGGTATCTTTGCTTTATGCCGTGTTGGCTATGGATTAATGAAAAACAAACAATCGCTCTGGAAGTTGGGATCTGGTAAATGTATCTGAAAGTGGGTGCCAAGAGGATKTTTCCAAGCTCTTCTTGGTGRTGCCAAGTAGTAAGACAAGAGGCAACAGGCAGAAACTAATRCACAGGAAGTTCCACCTGAGCATGAGGAMGARCTAYGTTACTGTGCACTGGGACAGATTGTCCAGAGAGATTRTGGAGTCTCCTTAAGTGGAGATATGMRAGAACCATCTGGACACARCCCTGTGCCATGTGCTCCMGGATGACCCTGCTTGAGCAGAGAGGTTGGAGCAGGTGACCCACYGTGGTCCCTTCCAGCCTGACCCATTCTGTGGTTCTGTGACATGTTTACTGCAACTGGAAGACAGTTTGATATGATAGCACTGAATTTCTGAAATTGAGCCTGGTGGAGCTCATTCAGATGGGACATCCTTCTGGCTTAATAACTTTGAGTAGAATTCAAACCAAGATTGACTCACCTGTTCCAAAGCATTTCAAGATTTACTTAATCGTTAAGTAAATCCTTAAACCTTTGATTTTTCTTTTTTTTTTTTTTTTTTTTTTTTTTTTTTTTTTTTGAGATCTGTTATCTCCATGCTCTTTTCAGTTGTAAATGAACAAAACCCCAACATATTTACTGAGAGACAATGACCTATGATCTGTTCTTGTCAATCAGTGTGCTTTAATTTTTGCTTTGTGCTCTGGTCCCCTTAAATTTAACTGATGACCAAAATAAGAGACCATACAGAAAACAGTAGATTCATAGTTTTCCAGGGTCTAAGTAAATCAAATATCCATGCAATAATTTGTTAGCTTCAGCAGCCTTTAGTTGTGGCAAGGTGTCATGGCCTGTGSAGATAGTATAATCTACAAGGGTGAATTTTTTAGCTGTGTAAGCTAATGCTTGTATTAGGAACTAAATTAGATTGTCTTTGAGTGATAATCCTCTCTCCATCAGAATATACCCACAGAGAGATAGGATAGGTCTCTTTTTCTCTTTTACAGTTGTTCTGTCATCACTGTTATGTTAACATACTGTTAAATGTATAATATCAGGGTATGTCTAGTGYGTTGTATTTCCTTTCAGTTGCATGATCTCTGCTGTTTGAACCCTTTCAACTGTGTAGCTTCTCTGCTTTGGTTGCTGCAGAGCTGCTTCTCTGCTGTTCGTGTCCATGCTTCTGTATCAGTTAATTAGCTCTGGTTTTTACCCCTGTGGTCATCCTGCAGATCACCATTGCTCATTCTACATGTGGAAATCATGCTTACGTTTTTTTGTGTCTACCATACATGGCATGTTTATGACACTTAGAGAATTTGAAATAATCTCAGTGTGACACTTTGTGATCCGGTCTTACACATAATTTCCCCCTACCTAGCTACTGTCTCAGATTGTTTTTGATTTCTCTGGAAGAAGAGACAGAACCTGTTACACTGGGATAGATATATGCAGTTTGGATTAGGTACCAAAGTAAAGAAACTGCATCAGTGCAATGTGCTGGCTTTGGGGAGAAGSAAGTGRAACCRGGGCAGTACAGAAATCCAGGTGAAACATACAGATGTGTCCTGCAGTGCAACTTCAGAATACAGATGCTTCATAATTCTCATGCTGGTTTATGTTGCCACCTTTGAAAAATATGATACTATTGTGGACTTGTGATAAAAATTCATTAGTAGCATAACCATTGTTATGTATTTACATTGTTATATCCTTTATATATAGAACAAATCCACATCTGAGATTTCAGAGTCTGAACCAAAGAAATTTGATAGTACTGGATATGACAAAGATTTAGTAGAAGCTTTGGAAAGAGATATAATTTCTCAGAATCCCAACATTCGATGGTAAGTTTGAGAACTGCTGCTAGTCTCTTGAATTGTTGCTTCTGTTTCCTCTTATGTGATACAACAAGAATTAAGTATTTTAACACATACATACATATAAAAAGTACCTACAGGTTTTCCTTACTGCCTTTAARTAGGCAACTAAAGTTCTTATGTAGTTAAATACTTCTGAGCTCCATTTTTTTTTTTTTTCGACACATAGATTCTTAGAATAGTTTGGACTGGATGAGACCTTTAAAGATGAGCTAAAGTAGTCYCCCTGCCATGGGCAAGGACATCTTTCTCTAGATCAGGTTGCCTAAAGTCCTATCCAACCTGGCCATACAAATCTTCTCATAATTTTCTGAGAGTGCTAAAATCAWTTTTTGAGATACTCATTTGCAATGTAAAAGTTTCTAATGTCTGTCAGTGTCTGTTCATTTGAAAAAACTGCTATACTACTCTGAGGCATATCAAGACAGAAAACWGGTTAACAAAGAAGTTATGTCAATATAGGAACCCTTTGAAATGTTGCTGGACGTGATGTGGCCACTAGTATAAAATATAATCCTGTGCCAGTACCTTTACATAAATGTGTTAAATATTAAACCTTATACAAAGGTTGTTTTGTATTTCAAATTTTTCCAGGCTTAGGTGRTTTTGTGAGGATTAAATGAGCAAAAAATTTTCTGGCAAATAAAGTAGGCTTTAAAAAAAACCAACTGAACAGTCCCACAAAACACTGCATGCAACTGTCATGTATTTCAGTTTAATATTTAAATATATGTTTCAGTTTTTACCTTGAATCTTAAATTACTACTTCAGATTTGAAACTAATTCTTCATATAGATGTGTTTTGAAACCAAAATGTTACTTGGGTACACGCTGATAAGAGGAATGCCCTGAGAGTTACCCTCCAGCAAATAAGACCAGCCTATAAGGTATAYAAGAATTAATACATTTGTAACTCTGAAAAAGTAATCTAAAAAATCTATTTAATTCCACTCCATTTACTAGTCTTCAGCAAGCTGTTCTCATAACCATAAAAKATGATATTTAAGTTTCAGGGACATCCAACTTGTCATCAAAAGAAGAAATCATAATCTGTAGTTAGCCTAAATTTAACCAGCCTGYTTTCTTCCACTTGTCTTTCTGTGAATACCAGCAGTAGTGCTCTGCTGAAGTAGTTTTTTTGGTTTTGCATCCAGCTGGAGTCTACCAGCCTGGTGTCAATTGTAGTTGTTACAGGCTTTTGCCATTAGAACGTAAATAATTCAGTAAAATGAATTGGATTTATGGGAGAGCCAATGTGTAATAGTAAGTTTAATTGTGCATTTTTTTGAGATGTGGATTGATTCTTTTGGGTGCTGTATCAATCTGTCAAACACCTTTCTCTTTCTTATCAGGGATGACATTGCTGATTTAGTAGAAGCCAAAAAGCTGCTTAAGGAAGCTGTAGTTTTACCAATGTGGATGCCAGAGTTTTTTAAGGGGATTAGAAGACCATGGAAGGTATGAAAAAATYTGCTYMTATGATCRTAAGTAGGATTTTGAGATTGRAWYTTSKCAKWMTGMSAARWTYCAAATGTTTTACAGTTTAAAGAAATTCTTTTCACATTTTAGTAACAAAATTTATGGTAAATAATAACAAAAGAGATTTCAGCCGGATGCATGCACTGTCTTCAGCTACATGTTTGTGTAAGCAATAGTAACTCATTACTTACCTTTCAATAACTTTTCAGGGGAAAATTTACATCCAGTATTTGACTATTAGGCTATTAAACAAATAGTGAAATTCTCTGTTTTGATTCTTGTCCTAAAAGTGGTTCTTTTTCATTTTCATAGGGTGTACTGATGGTTGGTCCTCCTGGTACTGGAAAGACCCTCCTAGCAAAAGCTGTAGCCACTGAATGCAAGACTACTTTTTTCAATGTTTCTTCTTCCACACTTACYTCAAAATACAGAGGAGAATCTGAGAAACTTGTTCGTCTGCTGTTTGAAATGGTGATTTAAATTCTGAACATGAACAGTGAGATAATGAACGAGAATCACCTCTGGAACACTGAAACCTTGCCAAGGTTTCAAACTCATAGCACACATAAACAGCTGTCCAAGCTTCAAATGTATTAAGCCTTTCTSATTTGGGCATTTGCATTTCAAGATTATTCCTAGATGGAATTRTAGAAGCTGAAAAATTTGGTTGTCTTTTATTTTCAGAGTTAGCTTGCTACATTAGAGGTAGCTCTCTATAAGCTGGTGAGTGCTGCAGAACATACTCAAATGTAAATCCAGGGATGGAATTAATTGCTTTCTGGGTGAGAACCYTATTTAGGCTGTGTGTGTTTTGTTGTTTTTGTGGGTGGTTTTTTGTTTGTGCTTAAAAGAAGTGGCCTTTGATACTGTAGTTGGTTTCAGAGCGTGTAACACTTGAAATGGGCACAGAAAATAGTTGTCTTTTTTGTCCATGTGTTACCAGGTTTGCATACAGTGTTTGTTAAGGTGCTCAATACTGGAGGGGACAGCAGATTACATCAAATTACTGCAATTACAATAGTCAGAAAATAAAAGATCTTTTACATTATAGTTGATTACATTATATATGATACCAATTCATTTGATGTGATTTGTCAAAAAGGCAGATATGCAATGAACAGCATCAGAACTGCTCTAAGAGAATAGCTTTTATTATCTTTTATCCTTGTCTTTAAATGCTCTTGTTTTCAGAAAGGTCAGAGTTATTTTGCGATTGACCTATCTCGTGGACAGATTCCATGTCATGGTGTCCCAGCTGAACATTCATCCTAGCTTTAACTGAAATCTTAYTCAAGTATTCTGTGATGTCTTTCAYAGTTAAAAATGTTACTCCTAATGTGGAAAACTGCCTTTAACTTCCCAAATGTTTGTTTATAACCCTAACAGCTACAGGACTTTGGCAAAAGCTGTTCTGTTCAAATGCTCTTAATGATTGCACAGCTGCTCTGTGCCAGAGTKCAGGGGTCTGAGAGAGGGAGGGTAGGGATTGTTTGATACTTATGAGCTGATGGAATYATGGAGTAAATACGTCATTATTCAGCTCTGAATATGCTGCTGCTTCTTAAATGGGAGTAGACTGTTATTTCACCTTCCACTTTACCTTTTGCTTTCATTAGGCTCGATTTTATGCCCCGACAACCATATTTATTGAYGAGATAGACTCCATCTGTAGCCGTAGGGGAACTTCAGAGGAGCACGAAGCCAGCCGACGTGTGAAGGCAGAACTGCTGGTTCAAATGGATGGTAAATAACCTGATCACTGGGAATTGCTGGACTGGAGGAAACTAGGGACAAAAAAAATTTCAAAACTGCATTTTTCAGAAGCAGTTTTGTGAAAGCCTTACATGAAATTGGGGTTAAAAGCTACAAGTGATGTTATTTAACAGTCTTTTGGCCGCTGAGCTATGACCTTGTTGTATTAGTGACCTAGAATAATGAAGATTCAGTAAAAAATACAAGATTTCAAAAGAGCAGCAGAAAAACCCTGCATCTCTGTCTTTGCCTGGCATACCACTCAATTCTTGAAAATAGAGTAAAAAGTAGTTCAAAAGAACTGTTACCTGTTTTAATTTAAACTTCAAWGACAGCATTACACTTGGCTTCTTTGGGATGTCTTTTTCTCCTAAAAATAGAAATAAAAAGTGAAGMTCTTCCATTTTTTAGAAGTGGTTGGGAGAGTTTTCTTTTTAAAACACTACATAAACTACATATATGGAGCTAATATTTAACAACTCAACAAAATTCAAAAGTAGGTAACAGCGCAAAGTTGCTGTAGAGGCATCCTTTTTATATTCTGGTAAGCAGAGAGGGAAAAGAACTACAGAAATGGGCTAATCTATGGGCTGATTTGTGATAGAATTCCATGAGTCAGAAGATTTTCATACTTCCTTCTCCGTCTCCGATGTTAGAACCCTTTTATTTTTGTCTTCAAAGAGCAGGAGAGCTGAGCAGTAATACTGTTCTCATATAAAGTATGTACATAATCTGATTTTATTAGTAACAACTATCTGAATCCTTTTATTTAGGCATTTATAAATGGTGTTTTATATGCAGATTCTCAGGCAGACTAGGTATGATGGCTATGCCACAGGAAGTGATGCTGCTTTTCTGTGGATGTTAGTGAATGCTGTGGGAGGTTGTCTGTTTTTTGGTGTRGTGATAGTGTTGAGGGGTTGTTTTGTTTTTCCTCACTTGCTGTTACAAGATGTTGATGTGAAAATTGAACCACTCTTGTGGCAGAAGTACAAACAACCCTGCTGTAAAAGCATTCTAGCCATGATAGAGAGGAATTTCCTGGTCTGAGCAGTGGCCTATGTGCCTGCTCCTGTTTAAACCAAGATTCCATTTATGCTTGCAGGCTGTCACAGAGATGAAAAAGTGAACTCTGTTGCGCTTGGTGATTCTATTATGCTTGGGCTCATTAAAGTGCAGTAGAGTAGCTGCTTTAATACTACAGAACTGTTCTCTCTGTACATGAAATTTCAGAAAACATATRTATATTTTACAACCTCTTTTCTCCATTGCAGGTGTTGGGGGGGCTACTGAAAATGATGACCCTTCTAAGATGGTCATGGTACTTGCTGCTACTAATTTTCCGTGGGATATTGATGAAGCCCTAAGACGGAGACTGGAAAAGAGAATTTACATTCCTTTACCATCAGGTATGAAGAATTGGGGAGAGGAGCAGCTAAAAATTTTAAAATTGAAACGTTATCAGTATTCCTCTAGTTTTGATCACTTGGTTTAAAAATCTAATTGATACATGTATGCAAATTCACTTACAGATTCAGGACCAGATTAAATCTAAACATGAACATTTACCTTTGTAGCAAGTACAGTGTCCTTTTTCTCATTCTTCCCTCTTATCCCCCTTCAATTTATTATTTCTCTTCAGAAAACAAATTGTACAGACTCAATTTTCTTTTCTYTGATTAGCCAAAGGTAGAGAGGAACTCCTAAAAATAAATCTGCGGGAGCTGGAACTGGCTGACGATGTCGACCTTGCAAACATAGCTGAGAAAATGGAGGGTTATTCAGGTGCAGACATTACCAACGTATGCAGGTAAGCTGACATTGCWTCATTTATRTTACTACTGTTGCAAACTCTGGGAAAACTGTAGGGTAACTAATTTACATGATTAAAGTTTTTGGAGAAAAATGGACTGTAATTTCTCTAATGTATGGCTAAAAGGTGAAATACTGCATTAGTATTTACCTAAATTTCCATTTGAAGGGCAGTTGCAACATAGTAATCTAAATAAGCTGGGATTTAGGTAAAATTCCACCTTTCATGTAGACTAAATCCCATGCATGAGGTATATCCAGAGGATGGTAAAATATAACTTGTAGAGTTGCAGTCATTCTGCTGGGGTTACATGACTTCTGCAGAGATCCATGTGTAAGAGGTGACAGAGAGAGGCTGGAGTAACTGGAGTAAAAGCACGGAGTGTTGTTCATGGCATGGCAAAGGTGTAGAGTCTTGTGTGATGGCAACAAGAGCTATGTACTCAGCACATTGGCTTTTGTGGTGAGACTGACTCAAGTTTTCTGCTACCTCCCCCATGTCCCTGTCTCCTCTGTACTCTAAGCATGCAATCGTGAGCCTATTCTCTAGCCTAGATTCCTGAAATAATGGACTGAAAATACTTTCTAATCTTTCCCTTATATTTTCTTTGAAAATTTGGAAAGGGAAGGAAAGGACTGATCTATTAAGAGACAAGTGTCAGTTGTCCTGTTTACATCAGAAGACTTGCACTGGSACAGTTGCAGCAGTGGCAAACTATGGGATCTGCAGGAAGGGACACAGAACTGGAGCCAGTTCAGATGCTGTTGGCCTCTGACAAGCACCTGTGTAGTGCTGCTTTCAGGCTTGGGAGGTAGCACTGAAGTGTGGCAGGGCAGGGCTTGAGCTCCTGGTTGTTCCAGCCCAGCTTCTGTGGGGCTGTGCTTYGAACAGGATGAGAGAACTGTTCTGGATTAAAAACACCTCTTGGCTACTTCGTCAAACGCGGATCCATTTCTTGCCTAGGTTCCTAACACAGCTCTGCCGACACGTGTTGGCACAGCTGAGAGGACAATGTGCTGTGCCACAGGGATGAATGCAGGTAGCTTTACATAAACYTGCCACCAAAGGCTCTGTCAGCAGGGCAGCTGCAGGCTGAGCTAAAACTTTGGAGCCTCAGTACAGTTTCCTGGACAAACCTTGTGCAGTGTCTGAGAAGAAAATGGTATGTTAGTGGCTCTGAATCTGTATTGTGCAGATTTGTTTCATTTGTAGGTTTGTGAGATGAATTTGTGGTGTTCTTTTGATCARTCTTGGTGTTGGTTCTGCTTTGGAAAGAGTTTGTGCTAATAGGTTCATATTATATGAGTTTATTTGGTCTGCTGCTTTGTGCATTTTAGCTGCAGTTTGTCTCTTCCAGTCTGTTGAGTGTGTGTTTGTAATTTACACTTGTTTTAAAAGTCAGGATACTTGTAATGTTTTTCATTGAATTTCATGTGTGTATGTATTTATGCATACAGTTACTTTTGACTCTTTTTACCCAAAGTAGATTTGTACAAATACTATTGAACAAAAAAAGGCAAATGTTAAAAAACCACTAAGAAACATCTGAGTGTCTCATTTGTGGCAGTCTCTGAAGTGATGACTGAGGTGGCAGCAAGCAGAAATGCAGGTGAACTGGGATTTGGATCCCAGTTGGGATTATTTGGGATAACTAAGAAAATACTCATATCAGCCTGTGTATTTACACTTTGTTCATGGTATCTTGGATGTGATTGTTTCATTTACATTGAGACAAAAAATCAGATGGATGATTCAAAAGCGCTTTTTTTATGGTTCAGACTCTCAATATATAAGCATAAACCTATAGTTTAATAGTAAAGTTCAAACGTATATMTTATGACTAGTCCTCGCTAGTGACACAAGCAAAACTTCAGAATAAGTGAAGTTTACTGAAATGACCCTCCCATCTTGGAGAATTTCAGGTGAAGTCCCAAGTTTGCTGAGCCAGTCAGTGAAAACCAGTCAGAGGTAACACTACAGTTCTTAGCAGTCAGCATATAACCACAACAAAAGAAGGTGAAACTTCATTTTGAAATGACATTCAGGAAATACAAAAGGCATCTAAATTGCWGATTAGATGTGAGTATGAACCAACTTTGAATCATTGTTTTGAGTGGACTGAACGTTGAAAGGCCTTTGGAACAGAGCTGGCCCCTGCTGTGCCTTCAGTGGGTGGCTGCTTGGTTTTTTGAATACAACTTTGGTGCTTCTCCAGCCACCAAGGGTGTCTTTGTGAAGGCACCAGGAGTTCAGTTTGGAATGACTGCCCATAAAATGTCTTTACAAAAGGAAGTGGTGGGAGCTGCACTTCTGTTTTGTCAGTGTGTTGGGGTATGGTGATTTTTTTGATTTCGTTGGGTTGTTTTTGCTAGATTTCCTGTTTTTTTTATCTGCTGTCTGGAAGCAGATTAGATGTATAGAATATTCCCCCCCACCCCATTGCATAACAGTAGCTTATGGTTCACAAATGGTGCCGAAACAGGGAAGCATGGTGACATTTGGTTGAGATGGAATTCAACAAGGCAACCTTTTGGTTGTTCTGAAATTTTTGCTCCTGTTAACAAAGTTTAATTTATTAATTAACACTAAAATTAGCTGAGTTAGTCAGAGCATGGTGCTGATAACATGAAGGTTGTAGGTTCAATCCCTGTACAGGCCATTCACTTAAGAGTTGGACTCGATGATCCTTGTGGGTCCCTTCCAATTTGCAACATACTGTGATTCTGTGAATTATGTAGTCAATTCTGTGAAATATTTAGGAAATTCATGGAGTCTGTCAGTTTTATGGTTTCCTTTAGGGGGATGGGATRGTACTGAAACAGAATATGCTCAAACCATCTTTCTAAATCCTTCCAGAAGACAATTTGTAAGTTTCTCTTTGGATTCTCACCTACTGRTATGACACAATGTACTGTTGTGTTATCACTGGGATTACACTTCCATCTTCTTTACTGCTAGAAAAATAAGCAGCATTTTCTTGTTATTATAARCTATTGAACAATGAATTAGCAGGAACTTAAACCTTCCAGTGTTTTCTAATAATCACCTCACCCAGCTCATCACCTGCTGCTACCAGATTAACTGCTGGAAATCTAAATGTAGTCAAACCTAACAGGAAAGAAAATGACACACTTGTTAAAACAYTCAATGCTCATTAAGGCCAGAAGTTTGAGGAGCTACTGACAGAACAGATTTTGTCATTTAACATACAGCTATGAGTGTACAGGTTGGAGGTAGATACTGTTGATTCCTTCGTGAAGTGGGATTCCTGTTYGAACCAGGAAACATTCAAAACACTCCAGCTACTCCTTCTATATCTAGGAGGAGTGAAATGGTTATTGCCTTGTTCCTGTTTAAAAATACTATAAACAGCAGCTGCATCATAGCCATGCAGTGATATCAGCTAAACCAGTTTGGTTTTGCCTYTTTTGCCTAACCTGTGAATCATAGCTGTTCAGACATCTGGAGAGGATAATGCCATGTTTGAAAAATATGGATAGCATGGTATTGTAGCTTGTGCAGGCACTTAGAGATCTTCCCATAAAAGTTTACAATTCTTCATTGTATCTTTTTGAATGCAGCACTTTGACTGGAATGTTGTGTTGAGTCTTTCAAACAACTGATCTCACCATCTTGCATTGAGTAATGATTTTATTTTCTTACCCTCCTGACTAGAGATGCATCGTTGATGGCTATGAGAAGGCGTATTGAAGGCTTGACACCAGAAGAAATAAGAAATCTTCCCCGAGATGAAATGCACATGCCAACAACTATGGAAGACTTTGAAATAGCTTTGAAGAAAGTTTCTAAATCTGTATCTGCTGCGGACATTGAGAAATACGARAAATGGATAGTTGAGTTTGGATCGTGTTGAGTTGTCTTCTCTCARAGAAACCACCTTATGTCTTAAAACTGCTTTAGAAGTAATCAGTGATATGTCAGTGCACTGCGTGCTCTTTTTAACTTTTGTAATTTAAGAGCAACAGATGTCTAAATAAATTTTTTTCTAAAATGCAAATTTTGCTTAGCTCTCTTTGAACTAGCTCAAAAGTCACCCATTTTTCTCAAAGGCTGATGGTATCTGCTTTGATTTTCAAGATTTTAAAATTACTTTAATACTAGAGCTCCTTTCATCAGAATATTTATTCTTGAAAAAATGCTGTTGCATCAATAAAGCCTCCCACACTAGCCCTGCTAAATGAGCCAGGGATGCTGAGAACTTGAAAATGGGGTGAACAAGATACAGTACACAGATACTTCTGGAAWGTTCTGGAGAATTCTGCCCTTAAACGGTTGTTAAGGAACCTGTGCARAGGCTGAGATGTGGAACAGCCACCCTTGCACAGCAGTCAGTGGAATCAATGAAGTTTGAGCAAAAGGTAATATCATCAGGGGTTCACAGTAGCTGTTAAATAATAWGAAAATRTATCCAGCTGGTATAACCTAAGTCCACGCAGCCAGAGTGATGCTGTCACATGTGTAGCTTCCTTGTTAGTCTGAGAAATCAAAAGCTTTCTGGCATTAATTTTGAAATATGTTTTACTTCCTTGACTGGTACTGCAAGTAGCAGAAGTCTAGACTGGTGGCTTGGGTCCTGGTTTACATGGTTATTCTGGTAAGGCTGTTCTGATAAGGCAGCATGTGTTGTGCTTGTGCTCACAAACCCTGACTTTACAGTTGATGTAAAATCTAAATTCTCTTATTTCGTTACTTAATACATGACATGTGGAAGCAATTATCTGCRAATGGTTCTGCAGTAACCAACCAGGTAATAAATTTTAGATTTTGCTGAACAGGGGTAATTGTAACTAAAACACGTGCAATTTATCAATCTACTATTTTGGAAACAATTTTTCCTTCTAGCTCCTCCCAGTGCAGCCAGCTGTAGTTCTGTTTATGGGTAAACTATGATTTTTCATGAATCGAATAGGACTTGTTTGAGCTGGAAGATACATGCTGTATAAAGCTGCCTGTGGAACTCCTGCTCATGTGTCTCTTCAGATGATGTAAGGTAGGTGCGAAGGACAACTGGTAATGCAAAGTTGCAGCCTGAGTAGGAGGCAAGTGCATCTCAATGACACAGCTGAGTAAATGCCATTATTGTGAATATCTTGTTCATGTGCCTGAAATTCATCAGTGTGTTGTGAGTGACAGCTGGACATGCGGGAAGGGGACTTCCAGCACTGTCAGTGGTGAGAGGCTCTAGTAGGACACTGAGATCTTGTGAGAGAGCTCCTGAATCCCCGTGTGAACCTGGCACGATGAATTCAGAAATGAAAGGAAAAAGTTGAGGCAAGTATAGAGGTGTGTAAATTTATAGACTTCCATTTCCAGAGTGGAAAACTACTTTCGGATAGCCGTATGTGTCACAGTTAATAAAAATACACAAATTTTCAATATGTGRGTTCTCTTAATTTTCTGTTTGTATGTTAGGATGAGAGTGTAGCTGTCAGCTGTTGTTGCAGGAGGAAGTTACTTCTAATTTACTGCAAACCTAAAATACTGAGTCTRTGCACCGTGTAAGAAGGGAGAGTGGGTAAGTTTTGGTCCTTGGAAGCAGTAAGGGGCCGCTTTGACTAAGTATGATATATTTTGAGAACTTTGGAAGTAAATTTAAAAGCAGTAGTTTAGTTTTCAATCAGCTCTGTTCCCTCTGAATGAATAAAATTAACATCTCTGTGGTATGTGGTACAGGGAAGAAAAGATACAGAGGCTGAATTTGTACCTCAGAGGTTCATTTTGGTTTGGAACACTGATAGATGGTTTTGAAGACAAGGGCTGCAGTGAGAGCCGAACCATCGTTAGTGAGGAGATAGGTTTTGCTGTTCCTAAAAGTCTACTGCCATCCTACCAGGGATTTTTCTGGGTAGCTAGGTGCTATTGTTCTGGGTTTTTTTCCAGTTCCGAGCGCCCCCACATTCTTTCCCCTAGAGGGCACACGTGTCCTTACCAGTTCATGTCCTGGAAAAATGAGACCTACCATGACTGGCATGCAGGACAGTTGCCCTTTCCTTACTGTATTAGTTGGGTGAGGCAGTTTTTAAATTGGTTTACAAAATAATTCAGAGTGGTCCCAGCTCAGAGTAGCATTCCTCTGAAAGGTGCAAGACTCATGATTTGGGAAAAGTATGTGCATGCTAAAGCAGAAACACAAATGCTAAAAATTCTTTTAAGACTTGGTAACTCCAGCTCCATAAAGCAGCAGTCTTGTCTGGCAGTTACTGTGTTCAAGATTTGCACTATTTTTAGACTTTCTGATGGTGAGTGGTACTTCTTTCCTGGTACTTTGTAACTTCGCAGAAATCAGCCAGGTTGTGAAGCAGTGCCCACACTTTTTCAGCCTTAACCATGTGTTTGTTGCAGCTGTGCAAAATCTCCTCGTGGCTGTGCAGGTGCTTGGTTTYCAGTTTCATAAGGAGGGATGCAAAGAGCACATGCAAACAGCTGCTGAGTTTCCATCTGCAGCACAATTCYTACTGTGCTTGCACACTAAAGGAGAACTGTTCTGTTTCTTTTCCATCCTATTTTTTTCCCCAGAAGAAGCTAACTTCAGCCTTGTGCATCACTTCTACTTGAACTATGCTAATGAAGGGGCCAAGGAATATCCACATATAGAGAAGTTTGTCTACARCTGTTTAAAGACTTGCTCATCTGTGCAGTCACCATTCCTCTGCTAATCCTAGCAGTTTCCTGTTCAGCCATGGGTGACAACCCTTCTGCCACCCACAAGGTACTAGAGCAAAAAATAAAATTAAAAAACAAGGGAAATTTGAGCAGTGTCCTCACTACCTTGGGCTGATGTGGTGTGTACCACACTGCATTGCTGGGTGGCGAAGTTTGGTTCAGTTTTTTTTTTACAAGGCCAAGGCAGTGTTAGAAATGTTCCTTTCACCACTGCAATGCTGTCAGCTTAGTGAGACAATGAGAGCTGATCCTGCCACAGAGCAGCTGTAAGGGCCAGCATGTGAGTAACCTGGATCTCATTAAACTTATGGTAACATTTCTTTAAGGCAGGARGAGGGGGCATCCCAACTTTTCTCCCTCACTATACCAACTTCAGCTGAAYACGGGTAATTCTGATCACTCAGATAACTCTGCTCAGTCTAGTGCTAGTTACAGTTTTTTTTCTATTCATTCTTCTGACAAACAATTTTTGTAAGTAAGAACAATGAAAAGCTAAGAAACAGTGCCCTGCATCTGAAATGTTTCGCAAACTGCTGTTTTACCTAACTATAAATGAACACGTGAACACAGTCTAATAAACAATTTAAATGTTTATTTGAAAAATGTTAACAGTACAAACCGGCATGAGCAGACTGGGCCTACTCAGCAATAGTAAGCCATTATTTCTGTAGAATTTAAGATAATTTTAATTTTGGGTCTTCATAGATGACTGCTGTCACAGATACAAAAAGCAAGCTGGTTACAACTGCTAACAATTTTTATGAATCGAGGGGACCATAAAAATGTAAAGTGCTTGAAATATAAATCTGCCTTTTAAATTTTTATTTTGCATACATAAAATGTCAATTTTTATGCCTAATACAAATGYTTGGTAGTGGTATCTTCCTTGCAAGATACATTCGACCCTATGAGACCTGGAACCAGGTGGGGCATCTTTGCTTAGGTTTGCAGGCACAGCTGATGTTTGCAATATTTCCTCATCTTTTTCTGAAGAACGCTATCTGTGGATTTAAGGACACCCTGAATTTCATCATCTTGCAGGACAGATGACTTGGTTTATCTCTGGGCATGAAGGCAGCCAGCATCCTGTCTGAGGCATGGAAAGTGACTTCACAGAAGTTAAAACCAATGGTAGCCTTCAGGGTGGAAAGCTGCTCAATTTTGAAGCTTCTGAAAAGGCAGCTGTTCTATTTTGAAGCTTCTGAAAAGGCTGCTTGTTTATGGAGAGGCACAAGGAAGTCAGCTTTGGCCCTTGCCCTGAGTGGCCCTTTATCAATCAATCAACTGACTTGGTTTTCTTAGTAGGAAACAAACAAGGTATTCAGAACAGGTGCCAAATATCAGATCAACTAAAAGTGTGTTTTTAAAAAACAGTAACTCCAAAGTAAATACAGTATTAAGTACATGCTTTCTCATCTAAATTATTTTTCCTCTCTGAAAGTTCTGAAGGCAGGCTGAGGGTAGTCACAGGTACAAAGCTGACTTGATCCAGGAGAAGAATGCCTCTGAAAGGTAAGGTTACTTGGCATTAGAAAACAATACACAAAAAAAATCTGTGTTCTAAAGTCAGACTTAATCCTAAAGTCCCCAAATTTAGTTTAAATCAATGCATCAAGTGTTACCCTCACTTTTACATGAAGCCACAATGAAAACTGCTTCCAAAATGTACTGGCTATGGTTTCTGAGGGCTCTCTTTGCCCAGTTTCAACATCTGAAATGTCAGCAGTGTAGGTTCTATATGCTCAGTTTAATAGTAGCTTTAAAACTGTCTTCTGTCAGACCTACAGCTGATACTCCCAAGACTTTGCTACCACCTCTAGTTTTATCAGTGTAATGTAGAATGGCATTAAAGATTTGGGACAAGGTCCTGACTCACATATGCAACTGCGTCACTCACCAGATGAGATGTTCTGCTCATTCCTRTTGGTTTACAATCGTGAATTAAACCTTGACCATTTTTCACAGGACCACTTTACACAGGTAGCAAGAAGGTAAGAGTGTGGTTTAGGGGTTRGGTTTTTTTGGGTTGGTTTGGTTTTTTTAAGTGGAGGAGGCAGTTCCAATTTCTTTAAACACCCTAACAAGGCATGAACAAGCCCCATATTCTCCAATTGGAAGAGAAATTGCTGCAGGTGGGTTCCTGTGCTCTGTACTGACCTCTGCTATGGACAGGCCATCAGATACTTTGAACAGGATGTTGGGATTAGAATTTTCTTCCTCGTTCCATTTAGTTCAGTTTCAAATGTGTCAGTGTTAAGCTACTTCCTGCCAGTGGTAAGCTACTTAATTCTGGGGGAAGTACAGTGTTTTTCACTGTTTCTGCTCTAACCAGTGAAGTCCTCCTATCTGGCAGCACCCTGTGTGAAATGTCAGGGGACGCATTGCCTCTTGGTCACCGCAGTTTCCAACCTTCCTGATCTTTCAACCCTCCATTTTTCTAGTTTGTCACTCATACTCCTGAGTGGATCCATAATTTAAATTAACTGCATGCAGGGCCATTCAGAGGCACAGCTGATCAGCTGCATTCACTGAAGACATCCGCTGTGCTTGGTGCTGACAAAGCACGCTGCACAGTCAGTCWCTTCCCATGGAATATATTGTTCCAGGGGGAAGGTCTTCCAGAGCTGATTTAGTTTGCTTTAAAGTGCACATGCTTGCCCATTCCAGCACTAAATCTACATTCATTTATTGCTTGCAGTTACTAATTCATCTCCCTGCCCCTTGTTCTGAGACTCTGCTTTCCCAAAAAATCTTAGTTTTTGCTGGTAACACACCAAGTGGATACAGCCATTGCAGGCAATCAGCTTTATTTGTGGCCTCTTGCCATCAATGCCAGCACCACTCCCTATGGCCTGGGAGCTGCCTACAGAGGTAGGTCCCCCTTGGAGAATTCCCATGCAAATTTGTGAAGCCAAATTTGAGGCCTTTCAGAACTACTATAAAACTCCAAYACAGTAGGAGTATTAAAAGATTTGGAGATCTTGGAATTGTTCAGCTGTAGTTTCTACCCTCCTCTCTTGGAACTATGTTAATACTGTCTCACAATGTAGTCCTTAGAAGACTTGATAAAAATTTGGCAGTATGACAGCTCAGCTAAAGACATTTCCAGTGAAATATTTTCCCATATTTCTCTGAAATGCCTGAGTGTCAAAAGTGCACTTGGAATGGAAAGCTAACAGTAGTTTTTTTCACTGAATTGTTGCTATGCTTTTCCAACAGAGTGGGGCTGAAAGAACATCTTCTTGAAAGATGTTTTTAAATCAATGTTTTGCATTCATCACAGCAAAAAAATAATTACAAAAATTACTTACTTTTTTTCACAGGAAGGGAGAATCACTTTTAAGACTTTGATAATAAGAGCTGCTCCAACAACTCCAACAACAACAACTTCCATGAAACTAAACAAGATTGGTAAAGACTGAAACCAGAATCTGCACAACCCTTTCCTCAAGTCTTCCACCCACTGGCACATCACCTACAAAACAGGTAAAAATACAAAGACAGATTGTGAAACAAAGCAACTGCTGGTTTTTTTGGGTTTTTTTGTAGCTACGGGTAAAATCAAATTACATGGTGATAATTTTACTCAAACTCATATATGCTTAAACATACATCAAAGAATGATGGAATTGACTGGTGGCTCAGAACTCTTTATTCTTCAAAGTTTGAAACAGGTGAAGGTYTAGTTCTCTGTTCATTTAAGGCCCCTTTGGAAAATCAAAGACACTTGAACAAAGTGGGCAGTAGGTTATAAGTGTGAGTGTTTTGGCCACAGAGGTGGCCAGGAAGGCCATCCTTGCCTAAGCTGGAACTGGAACTTCTTCTGCTGTTACTGTGTTTCCTCCAGCAGGTMCATTTCTCAGAGGGGTAAGCACTTCAGCAGTCAGGAGAAAATGCTGTAATTTAAAGCTAAGCAATATTTGAAATTGTCATAAATGCTTAGCTCGGTATAATGTAAATAGCACAACTGACTATCATGACGTGGTCAGAACATTGCAGGATTTAGAAGCCCACTGGATTCCTACTGGACATGTCATGCTGAAGGGTAATTTAGGAAGGGGCGTTTTTTTATTTGGGAATTGTATAACCACAAAAGTCCATTGGTCTTTCAGTGGTTGTCTGTCTTTACAYTAATATTAYACCAAATTATATACTATATTATACTAATATTTATATACTGATAATTATACAATAAAACAAGCAAACAAACAATAAGAGCACCTTGTATGAAGATGGAGGTTCTACCCTAAGAGGGGTCTCCGGTAATTTTCCAGGTAATGTYTCTTCATCTACTGTAGTTTCTACTTGCTGGATGAGGTACTGACTGGTAGTTTGCAGTGGATCTTGAATATCTGAAGAACAAAAGCTAGATTTAGTGGACAGCTTGCATTTTATTTGACTAGTCAGAATATAGACATGCTGCATTTCTCTACTTGTGGTACAGTTCTCACACATTTACAGCAAGAACACAGAAGGCTTTTTTTTTTTTTTTTGACTTGAGTAGTGAACTTGATAAGAAGCAGAAACAGTGTTACATTGCAGCCTTTAGYTATGCCCTTAGCTGTTAACTTAAGCTGTTGACAGATTAAAAGGTGATGGACTAGATMAAAAAATTCTACTCCAATTAAATCCTTGAGAGTTTCTGATTAAACAAAACTGAAATAAAAYTAAGACATCAAATGACTTCTCTTGCTTTAAAGTTATTCAAGTTTAATAACAGAAAACTGTTCTGTGGTTTGGAATTGACCCAGACAGGTATTTCCTCCACAGTTTTCTCTTTCACTCTCAGGAAAAAGGGGGAGCTTTAGAGAAACTTCCATCMTAAATCTGAGAGAGAAATTTATTCCTGTCAGCTGTCTGGATTGCAGACTGCCAAGTATTAAGTACTTCAAAGGAGAACAGATTTGAAAACAAACAGATAAAATACCTAATATGAAGAGTTGAATTTAGGTGTTTAAACAAAATAAAAACCAAACCACATAAAATAAACCACTTCCCTGTTAATGAAGAAACTGTTTTACTTTGTAAAACAAGGGAATAAAGATGCTCTTTTACCCTGTAAAGCAATACATCAAATATGGATGAAAATGCTACTTAACAGCTGAGAGATACCTTTTCCTGAGAGRTTGGGCAGTGTRAATARCACRTCGTTGTCCCTTGGCATGGAATACAGCATGCTCTCTTTCAAAGGGACGGTGTAGTTGGAATGTCTAAGTACTCTCAGGTCCTTTAYTAAAATATCTATTTCTGTTACTTCTTCCTGCTGAACCTGCAAGAGATGCAAACMGGTTGATTATCACTGAGTTTAAAGCAAGACTGAATCAGGCTGACAGASGACACCGGTACATCCCAGAAAACTCCAAGCCTCTAAGCTGTAGACACAGGGCTATTATAACATGAATTAGTACTCTTTGTTTTGACAGACTACACTTCTGTAGACCATGCTACATCAGAAAATATGCTCAACAGACTGAGTCTCTCTCCCTGAAATAGCACATAGTAGTCACTCCATGGCCTTTTAACCAAGTCTTACATAGTACATGACTATCCTCTTGCAGGGAGGTATTTCAGGGAATGGAAAACTCAAGTGTGTAGTGAAAGCATTTGTAAACATTCACAGTGTTGCTAAGGCAAGACGGACACTTCTGCTTTTGCAGGAACATTGCTTTTTTCAACAACTGAAAGCAGTGTCACAGCATTTGACAATGTGCTTGACATCCTTGTCTCCCAACAAGAGAGACATGCACTTGACAGATGGACCAGGTGGTGGATAAGGCACTGGCTGGATGGYTGCCCTCTAGAGAATTGCAGTCAATGGCTCAAGATCCACATGGAGATCAGTGACAAGTGGTGTCCTCAGGGATGGGTATGTGCACTGTTTAACAACTTTGCTGGCAAGAWGGACAGTGGAACTGAGTGCACCCTCAGCAAGTTTGCTGATGACASTGTGTGGTCAAGCTGCTGAAGGAAAGAGATGTCATCCAGAAGGAGCTGAACAGGCTTCAGAGGTGGAAGTTCAAYAAGGCCTCATSAAGTTCAACAAGGYCAAGTGCAAGGTGCTGTACCTGGGTTGGGGCAATTCCAAGCACAAGTACAGGCTGAGCAGAAAATGGATAAAGGGCAGTCTTGGAAAGAAGAACTTGGAAGTGTTGGTGGATGAAAAGCTCCATATGACCTGGCAATRTGTACTCACRTTCCAGAAAGCAAACTGTTCTRGGCTGCACCAAAAGCAGCRMGGYCAGCWGGGTGAAGRAGGTGATTCTGCTTCTCTACTGTAYTTATGTGAGGCTCCTTTCATTAGCATTAACTCTCTGGTTGCTTTTACCAGCTCYCTATGAAAATCTGAAATGCACTGTGATGTCTAGTTTGAGACCTGAAACACAATGCCACTGTTGTGTAACAGTGAATCAAATCAGGATATCTTAGGCTATCACCAGTTGGATAAAGACCTCACTCGAAAAGCTACAGACCTCTTAGTGGGACTTTTCACTAACAGAATAAGAGTCTGACATGATCCAGATCCCTGTAAAAAATACTACATGCTGACCATGCAATTAATCAAGGATCAATGGTATTATCATTATTATCCTTAAAAAAAAGAAAAAGGCAGCAGAACATAAGCCAGCTTCAAAAAAGCCTGGCCACATGTAAGATGCAGACGTGTAGAAACAGCAATATGACATAGAAATAAGCCAGTTGCTGGCTTTAGCAGCTGTATCTTCTCTACAGAACCTCTTCAATTAGTAAATCAACTTACACCATACAAGTGATTTTAAGAACTCAGTTCTGCACATTTCAATATCAGCTAGAATTGTAACCCCTCATGCTCACTGGTATTTGTGCAAATACTGTTAGAATTGGAGGGGTGGAGGTGYTTGTTCATCTCAAAATCCATCTTCATTATCAAGATTCAAATTATCTTACATGCAAAATATTTTAAGCCTACACTCTTAGGTGTAGTGGGCCTTCACTATAAGCCCACCAGCCATTAAGTTTCCTGCTGCAAGCTATTTCTCATGTTACATGCTTGAAACCTTTTGTTAGTTTGGCATGAGCAGTGGGGAAAACCTCAGGACTCAGAATGAGCCAATGCCCCTTTTGTTTGTTTTGTACAGTATTTTATAAGTTAAGTCTCACTTATGAGTCTGACTTTGCTTGCACAAGTTCACTTATTCACAGTGTATGTGATACAGTTAATGATAATTATTAAAATATGAATAGAGGCATTACAACTTGAAGCTTATTCATGAAACACCCCCACTATTATACTGCCAAGTCTGCTGTACTCCCTCAGTACTGTGTTAGCTAACATTAATTACACACTTTGTGCTCTAATCACCAGCCAGATCCATGTAAACCTTTTAATCCTTGGGAACTATTTGCCTCTCCTAAATTAAAAACAAGGAAAATGTTGTAGCAGGGCTTTTTTTTACCTGTTTTCCATCAATTTCTGTCACTTCTTCCTGAATGACAATCAGCTGCAAATCAGAAGTGGATGCCAAAGGCCACTCATGAACCATGATGCGAACACGGACAGTTGCCAGGCGCTGCTGATCCGGTAAGTTCTCCACGCTTCTGTTCTCCACTGTTARCACACAAAGTCACAATTTTCAAAGAGAAACCACCTCAACCAGAAAGCAGTACCCAGCCATACGGAAAACAGGTGCAACTCTGATGTAAATGCCATTGCACATGTAGCACTTTAATGGAGAGTCAGAGGACCACTGGTATCAAASCAGAGATGCCAGAATAGCAGTACAGAATTCTGAACCATTTTTATGTCCTTAATGTTTTTACAACCACTACTAATCTGGGCAACAAGTAAAACAGATGCCATGATTCTTTTACCAGTATATSACCAAATAAAACACAGCAGAGCTGTACAATCCTGACTCAGGGAGCCTGCAAATGACATTGCATCTTTGCCTTCAAGGTTTGCTTTTAAGCACCCTAATCAGAGAGCTCTTTGGCTTGGTTATTGCTGCATTCTTATTTTAGTTGTCCAAAGGAGCTCATAAGAGTAATGCCACAGCCTAGCCAGCCACCTGTGTAAACATCTTGGTTTGCACAACATTCTCCTTCTTCTGAATACAGCAACGAATACGCTCTTTTTAAGGCACACTGCMTCTACTGCTCAAAATGAGTGCCAGTTCCCTCCTACATATTTTTCTGTCCCCCCACTCTGTTTTCATATGTGACGGATGACACCTCAACCTCTCTTCCTACCCAAAAGCTTTCAGCTATTTCAACAGTTTAATATTACACAACTACACACAGAACTGCCTTTCTACCATGGCTATTTTTGTAAAATCTTAGTATCCTTCTCCCAACTACCACACCTCTACTTCAGGTGAGGGCATTCCAAAACCAAAGTGCTGGAGAAGCACAAGAGTGGACGTGAAGGATTTCTTCAGCATGGAGGTAGCAAGGGACATGAACTGAGATCAAACCACCCCAGTTGCTAAGGCACTGGTGCTGTGTGTGTGTGTCACCTGCAGTGCTGGGCCTGAGGTAACGTGGGATAAGGCTGGACTTGGGTCTCTCAGTCACACAATAACTACTCAGTGTTATTTTTATGCTATGATCCCTGTCCTCATAAAGCTATTTTTCTGATTTTAAATTTAGAAAACTGCTTTTTGGCACAATTTAGTTATGTCTTTCACTGCAAAAATAAGTGACAGAAAGAGAGAAAGTTCCCTACAGGTGTGAGCCAGAGCACTACCCTGGTTGCTGAATGTTTTCTGACTCAGAGCAGCAAGCACACATTAAAGGCCCAAAGCCTCTAAGATGCCAAGCAACAGAAGCTCCTGTGCTCCCAGCTTTTACTGTGTGTCAGGCCATTCAACCACCACTACATTCACAGAAGTGACAGATACACTTCCAAAACTGACATATATAGGAACTTCAAGTAGGGATGTAGGTGCCAAGTGTGATCTGACAAYGATGTCAGAGTATGTGGTCTCTAATACTCAAAAGCATGACTATTAAGGTCAGGTTTTGTTGTTATATACATTCAGGAGTATTTCCCCTTTCTATTAGCAAGTATCTTGATATTTCTTTAGCATTTTACAAATACTACCTGAATCTGTTGTCAAGAATTTAGTAAGTAAATGATGTAAACATTATATTACAGGTAACAGARACAGGTACTGTGCTGAGGACTCAGCACGTCAGACTTTCCGATGTGGAAATAGAATTCCAGGTTTCTAGGTCCTAGGTCAAACCACTATTTTTCTCACTGTTTTAGATTCAAAACTAGTCACTGCAAGCTATTCAACTATGATTTGGGAAATCAATAAAGTAAAGTGCTCAGGAGCTCTTAGAATTAGTCAATAAAATCATAGCTATTTTTCTGAGTGAGTGATTTTGCAAGTAAATAACATTTTGCCATGTTTTTTCTTACCAGAAAAGGAGAAATTGATTACTGCTCTCTCTCTCCAGAAGAGAAATACTGTCAAATTAATAATTGGTCATGCTTGGGAAAGAAGGGTTCAAGCAGCAAGGTCATGGCTTAGAGAAACAATTTGAAAAAGTGTTAGTATTCTGTAAGTAAGTGCATAATGACGATGACCTCAGAAATCAACCTAGAGATTGACTGCATCTGATCCATCAGGAGATCRTTCTCAATACAACAGAAACTTAAATAAGGATAAAGGTCTTTGCTTAATTAATTATGCAGTATAGTCTGTGTATCTGCAAAAAAAACCACAGTACTTTCCTTTTTTTTTCACAAAAAATGTAGCACTGAATCAGAAAAAAAACAGCAGTTTCTTGGCAATTTGAAGTCATTAACTGCTGCAGGACCCTAGTAAAAGTGCACTRTTTGTGCTATAATATCCTATCCAGCAGAAACTTGTTTGTCCAATAGACACASAAGTGAGATCATTAAAAAATCTTCCTAACAACAATTCATACTTTTGTTATTGAATCTCCTTCTGGATATATGCCAGCCAACCTAGGGACACAGCCATTAGCAGGGTGGAGTTGCATCCTTCTGTTTACATTGCCTAGCTTGTAGTGCAAAACATTCTTTTGAAAAGATGGGCAGAGCCTTGATTCCAGATTASACCATTTACACACAAGCTTGTGAATGTGACTTGAGATGAAGGCAGTAACATTTTGTTTGATCCATTTTAATAGCAAAATTGTCCTACCTTGGGAAATCATTTGCTTCTACAAAGCTCAGGTTTGCAGAGTACAGAACACATGGTAATTGTAAGCTTTGGTTACCAGATAACAGGGAAGCCAAATAACCCGGGGAAAGAAGGAAAATTTAAAAACAAAAAGGAAAAGAGAATACTCACMTATTATTGTTTGACACGTTATGTGGGCAACTCCACTTTTCATAGGAAAATCATTTAGATATACCTGTCCATTAACATAGGTGATATTAAAAAGAACCTGAAAGAAAGACAGCCAGAATGAGTGTATGTTTCTTGCCCCTATGCTGCAATTCTGCTCTCAGAGGAACAACTTCATACTGACTGACGTCAGAATAAAGTATATTTTTGCAGCTGCYGCAGACTTTGTTCTGCTGCATATTAATTCACTGAATAAATAGAAAAACCGGACAAACCTGTCCTTTGTGAAATTCTCCACTGCTGTTCAGCATCGTAACACCAACTCTGATTGCTTCCTGAAAAAAAAACAGTGAGAAGAGATGTAACTTTAAGGAAACACATAAGCCACTGCAGGCAACTTTCAGGTACTGTCCAGGCAGAAGGACTAAGTACTAACCCCAGAACGCATTGCCAGGCTTTCTATGCAGCAGACAGAAGAGAAAGAAATATGCTTTCTTGTTTCACGTGAGCATTAGTCTGGTTTTTTCACCCCTCTTTTTAATAAAGAGGACTGATGAAAAAGAATGACATCTGCATCCCCCATGTATAGTTTGTGGAGATTCGTAACAAAGATGAAATAATAACAATAACAATAATAACAACAATAACAACAACAACAACAACAACAACAATAATAATGATGATAATAATAATAATAATAATAATAATAATAACAACTTGTTTCACAAGAATATAATGAAAGTCTCTCATATTAGCTGAAAAAACAACAGACCACAGGAGGTAAAAATCAGATTCTCTTTAAATGTTTTTTAAGCCCTCCTGTCAGTCTTCAAAGTGAAGTTTAATACATGTTAGTCTATAGTAAAGTACATTCAGTTTTGTCACTGTCAGCAGTAATCCTGTTTCTTTTCYTTGATTATCATTTCCCAAATTGCATCACATGGCACACCTCAAACTCACAGCTTATGAGGATTTGCTTATTTCTTTCAAACCCTAATTGCTGTAGTTTATTGAATCACTCATTCTRTCCTCTCATTTCTCCCTTGTAATTTCAAGGGTAGCTTTGGACATGGGACCTTAAATGTTCCAGGTCTGCACATGAAAAAAACTACATACAAAAGTCARATCTCTTGCACATAGCCAAAAGTAATGATTGCCACACTGCTTTCCTCAAGACATCTCTTCAAAAATAACATTAAACTCCCTATTTGCCTTGTGGGAGCCGCAAATTATTACAACTTCATTTCATTAACACCTGCACATGGCATTCAGTGCTGTGGTCTAGCTGACTGGTGGTAGTTGGTCAAAGGTTGGACYCRATCTTAGAGGTCTTTTCCARCCTAAATGACTCYGTGATTCYGTCATCCAATTTCCTCTGAAAATGTTCCTTCAACATCTTCTTTAGCTCTGTAGTTGAGTCATGGTTTCACAACTAACAGTTTAAAAGTAGGTCACATCTCAAAAAAAGGTTGAATGTGTTTAGAATATAAGATTTTTAAAATATCTAAATATATAAAAAGACTTTTCACTTAGGATTTTTACAACACTAGATTTTCAGCCAGAAAACWCATGAAATAAACAGTACCTAGCATAATACTGTACCGTATACTCTGTTCATAAACAGAGAGCTTCTGAAGTTTGACTATAATGTCAAAAAATCATTGAAACAATGAGTGTTCACGAGCATTCTCAGGTAGCCAGAACTGCCAAAAACTGAAAAACAACATTCATATCTGATTCAGCTGGAAACTAGCATCATGAGAAGAATGGTTTAAAACCTAACACAGATAACCCTTGGGTAGGAAGTRACTTGGAAATGCTTCAGATCCATTTGCCATATCAGCAGGAAAGCTCTCTGGCCACCAAGACCAAAGAGAAATCTCTTCCTCAATAAAACAGGTTTTTATATTGACTTTTCTTCAAAACTTAAATTCTAGTTATTCMAAGTAAATTAATATYACCASAACTGAAGTCTATAACTGAAAATATAAACCGGMTTAACAGTATAAACATAGGATSTATTCTATYCTGTCTTTCTGTAATTTCCTCAAACAACTTATTTTCTTCCTATACTTTAAGAACTGTGTATATTAATAATAAAAATACATAAAATTTTTAGATSTTTTAGCATTCAGAACTTGTATGTCTTTTACACTCTCAAACCATTTAATATCTTACCAAAACTTCTTGTCATTACTTTCTAAGTTTTTCTGTTTTCTGGGAATTCAAAGGGCAMAAGACATGGATTTTCCAGGCAGTCCTAACAGTCATTCATTCTTTAAGCCACAAATTACATTTGAGGGTGTTTTTTTTTTTACAGAGAAAGTATTTTGCAATCTTTTTTCAACATCTACAAAGCGACTCACTGAGATGACAAGAAAAAGGAAATGACTGATGAAAAATAGGAAAACCCCTCCTACTTTATTTTTTTTAATCAAATGATTCATTTGAAAGTGAAGGGCATAAAGCTAGATATGCTCAACATTSACTTATAAAATGTACAAAGTGAGCTAAATATGCAATTACTATTTTCCTTCAATTCTGTGGAAACAGTATCCATAAGCACTRTCATGAATTCTGGAATACTTAAAACTTGCACCGAAGAGCATGTTACATGTTTAAGAAATTAAATATTTCAGTGGATCACTTCTGTGCTGTCAAAGGTTCAAAAATYAGATCATCAAGTGCAGACAAATAAGACAGTTTAACCACTCACTGCCTCTGCCACTGAGAGTGCAGATCTCTACTGCACAKCATCCCTCTCATTCGTGCCAAGTCAGTGAGGTAATTTAGCTCATTAAATCAGTACAAAACTTCTCCCTGGTTTTTTTTTTCCTGTCAATTTGAACAAGCAAGTAAGAGCCAGACAAGTGCAAGGAAGAGCCAGACAAGCACAAGAGATCCAAGAATCGAGCTGGCAGGAATGAGCCGGGCTCCTTGTTCTGATGGGCACAGACTGTCAGATTGCCTCTGCTGTGTGCTCTGTCTGTCCTTGCAGCATCTCCTTGGGAGATGTCTGTCCTCGCCATCATCTCAGGTGATGGGGATACATCTCCTTAATGGTACAGGCTCATAAAGCTCCTCAATAACTCAGAGCAATGATTGATACTCCGCTACAGCAGCTGTATCATGACCCTTGCAATTTTGTGTTCACAGCCAACAGAGAATTCACATTGTTGCCATTCCTGTTACTAGTCTGTTCATATCCAGATCCAAAAAAATTCTACTGATCTCTTCCCCTATTCTGTACATCCATTCTACTCAGTTGTCATATRTTCTTGTTTTGCCATTTATGAACAGGTTGTTCATTACTCTTCACGTTCACATGGAAAGTGACAGTGTTCCAACTCAACCTTAATCCCTCCTTGAAGGTGAGTTTCACACTGCTGTCTCCCCATGGCTTCCCACTGGTCTCTCCTACAGTGTCACACTCAGAACTCAATGGATCCTGCTGTGGCCAATCTTCATGACCCTACATACCCCATACCAAAACCTACAGGATGGCAAAARCCACAAGATGCATTCCAAATGCAATGAGTGGTAGGCAGGAGTGCTGGGGGAAAGGAAGCYGCTCACAGGAGAGCAGAGCACTATCCCGGCTGATCCACTTTCACCCTCAGCAGGGAACAGGGGATGGATGGCACTCCCCTTCTTATCACAAGCCTGACTAAAACCCCTTCAGTATCTCCACCTAGGTAAGTGCTCAAGAGCCATACATTGTTTATACCTACTAAATGTGGAGGGAAACAGACATGGCAGGCCAACAGCCCTTGTACCAGGCTTTCAAGATGAAATGCCTGGTCTGACATACTACACTTGCTAGAAAGTGCTCAAGTGATAACTCAAATCCCCACCTTTCCAGTCCTAAGGCTGAAGACTCAGAGACCTATAAAACATGCTTTAATTTCAACAGGGAATTTTTTTAATGTTACCATAGTAAAACAACTCGAGGGAGAGGCGGGAAGAAGGCATTTTATAGCCCATTATCGACATGTCTTGTGGCTATGTACTTCAGTGCTAAGGAAAGTAAATAACCCCACATCTCTTATTTTGTAAAAACATAGTAAGCAAATCCTGCAGTAACACAGACACTGAGAGCAGGACATGGGTCCYCTGCAGTAATCCATAATACGGGACTGTCAAGTTCTGGAGAAGCCTGAACTAGCAGTGTAAAACTTGCTTCTATAACTTTCAATATACTTTTCAGTATTAAAAGTATCATGAAAGTTCRCACAAATTTCAGACAGTTCTGTAATTTAAAAGGTTCTGAATTCCTTGGAATATTTTAAAAAGCAGCACTTTGACAGTGCCAGGATGAAAGGACAGTCCCAACAAGCAATTCAGGTCCCCAAAAATCAGGGTATGCTTTCAGCTCACCACTGACACCTGTTCCATACTTCACAGCCCCTTATCCCTTCATGTGCTGGTAAATGCCTTCACACAAAACTCCCACCTGCACTGAAAATGCAGATTTTCTTTCTTAATGCTCTGATAGGAATGTAAATGTCTCTCGTGAGTTTTCCTATGATTTCTCATCCCTGTTTTAGTGYTCTAGCAATGATATTTACAGTGGTAATGGCCACTGCAAAGAGGACAGCATCCCTAYCACMAATATAAGTMATTCTGTTCTAGGACAGMTGAACAGTGTRATGACAYACATTACAGTRAACTAGGGAACTTTTGTGAGCTTGGATCAGCAGAAGTAAAAAACTAGAAAACTATTTTCTAATAGCTTTCTCTTTCATTGTGTGCGGCAACTGGACCCAGGACTGTTAACTGGGGCAGTATAATCACAGTAGCAGCAGAAGAACAAGAAGGGAAAAGATGTCAACAAAGAACATAAAGCAGCTGGCATAAGTTAAAAGGGAATATTCATTAATTCTCAAAGACTAACTTCACACAACTCTACAGAGAACATATCACCTAATATTGGGGTTTTTTTTATGAAAAATGCTGCACAAGACAAAGCTGATGGGTCTAATCACGCAGGAACTTCAAACAGATCTGATTATCTGATTAAAGAATCATGGAAAAACCTTTTCCAAAGGCAGTGAGTACCTGATGGGGTGCACTGTGTGGTTTCTCCCAGTACACGGTAGCTGTTAAGCTCTACACAACTGCATCAGTCACATAAACCCCATCTAGATTCAGCTGCTTGCAGCCAGCCCACTTGAAGCACAAGTGTTCTCTATTGAGGCTCTCCAAACAAGGCTCTTTCTGCACTACAAGGCCTGTRGGAAGGCACATGAGCAGCCCTAGGAACAGATGGCACAGTGCCTTGCAAGATGGCCAGCTGTACAGAGACTTGAAAGGCAGAGAATCCTCTCACAGCCATTACACAGGYACTGCTGGGATATCCTGTTTGCAACTGAGAAGTTCTAAGTCCAAGGCAGGTCACCAAACAAAAAATAGACAAAACTAATAACTTCTTTCTAAACTGGAGAAGAGATTATGGGAAAAGAAGTGTTTGAATAGACAAACAAAACTACCATACAAACTCATACCAYTTGTCCTGGCACTCAACTGGCTCCAAACAGTGTAACTATATTATTGCAATCCAGAGCTCCATGATCCATGTTTCACATAATTTGTTCATAAGAATCAAACCAGAGCCTGGTTGTTGTTGCAGGATGAGTCTTAACTGCAGTCAGGCATAACTGAATTGAGAAGTAAACATGGCACAAATTTGACTTGACAAGTTAGACTTCACAGGTTTGCAGGACAATAATTAGTCCCTCACATTTCACACAATTTTTGTACAAAATTTTCTCCATTAAGGTTTGGCATTATTAAGCTGCATGACAGTATTTAGGATAACTACACCCAATACTTGCTTAACTAGCTAAAGCTGAACTCTTTGTTAATATATCAATCTAACATGATGCCTCTGCATTCATTTCCTTCTCTGAACAAGAACACTTACATTCATACCTTCCTTGCTTTACAATGACTCTTATTGTAACATGGCTTACCCTTCCCTTCACCCTATGTATGTTACTAAAATGAATTGCCTTTGTATTCTTCCTATTAAACTRACTCACACTACATATTTTATTACGAGTTTTAAAGGTGAATACTCAGTCTCACATCACACGGTTGCATTATACTGCTTTAATTTAATCAAATATATATAGAAGGATGATGTCAGCTCTTTTCAGGCCTAAAATTCACAAGTGTCCATACGTTAATAGAGAAACTGGCATAAAGCAGTGGAAGGAACATTTCAGCATGATGCTATTAACAAGTTTCTTCTTTGATTAAAATACATTRTATTCAATGTATCAAATGGTTGATGTAGTGAGGATTATTTCCTGCTGTTGTGAAACAACCCATTCACACAAAGGTTTCTTGCAGCCAATAAATACTATGAAAACATTTATTTTTCAGGCAACTAAACTGAACTGAAAAGAAAAAAAAGTCTGGTAGGCAAGTATGTTATTTAGAAAGAACTCTGCTGGCTTAAATTATCAAGAGGTAAACAGAGTAAGCAAATAACATAGTGTTAGCATTGCTTTTAGCCAGTTCCTATCAGCACATTAAAAAAATACTCTAAAGCACAAAACCTTATTCCTGACCTTGCACCAGAAATATTACTTTAACATGAAGGTCAGTTGTCTTATTGCATCATTCCCTGTATTTTTTCAAAAGAAAAAAAAAAAGCCCAAAACAACAACAACCCCCCAATTTTGTCTAAAATCAACGAATTTTTAGTAGTTTTGCATATCCAAATTTTATGAGGAGAAATAAAAATCAAACCAGACATGCTAACGTTTAAAAAAAAGGTCCCAATTTCAAAACAGCTTTTTTAGAAATTACAAGTATTGCACAACAATTGAGGCGTTCACATTCCAGAGCTGAACAAAAGCATTTCAGCCTTACAAAATGCAATTCCAATGTTTCAAGGTTTTCCTCAGTCCTCCCATTATGGTTTCTGTAACACTATTGCSATCACCAAGGAGGTAAATTCCAATACTAGCTCGATTTCCATATGGAAGAACTACGAAATGTGAAGCTGTCAGTAGAGCGCAGCTAGTGAGAGTTTTAAGCACAGCTGTGGTGTCCAGCCAAAGCAAAGCTGAAGATATTGATGCTGTCTGGCCCCAACCAGYCTGCARTCCCAAGCCATTTCTGAGGAARCAACAGTTATTCTGAYYCCAYTGACCAYTGCCACTAAGATCACAGCATCTGAAGGCAACCTGACAGCATGGCATTCCTGCTSTGCCTATTCCCACTGCCCAGGTTCTTCTGTTCCAAACTAGCAAAACATGAGCTGACAAGACCACCTGAGCAGTATGGTACAAATGGACAAATTCAGCACAGCTGTGTCCACAAGGCATTACAGCCCCGTTCCTAATTCAAACCCTATTAGCATTCTAAAACACACCTGTTCTATTTCTGACCCAAAACTGCCTTATGTGGGACTGCCCCCGGCACCCCTGTGCCTCGCTCACGCTTTCACATACAAAGATAGCAGGCACAAATGTGCCTCTGTATCTTATAAAACTGCCAGCAGTGACAAATAACTTTAATGCTACCAAGCTGAAGTTTTGCTGTGGAAGTGTGCCAGTTTCTGGGTAGAAGGTGAGCAAGAGCATAGGTCTATATTACATTATTACTTCATGTGCCTTTCAGCAAATTCAAGCCAGCACTCCCTTTCTCACAGAATAATCAAAAGGGATTATATATATAATAAAGGGATAATCAAAAGTAGCCAAGGACTGAGCTCCCTCTGCTTTCTTTAGCACAGCTGACTTCAAGCATTCCAGCACATTTATAGGTGTCTGTAGATCTAGATCCCTGTTTTGAAATCAGAACTAAGGAGGTCTCTCTTCAAAAGCTCATATAGAGAAACAGAAACCAGGAAGTAAGGCCAGGAATTCTGCTTCGCAACACAGGATGTGGCAATGCCAGGCCTCCGTCAGGCTTTCTTGGAAATGTTTTACTTAAACTACRTTAATAAATAAGTAACTCTGGAGGGAACAAAGACATAATAAATTTGCTCACGTAACAGTAACTTAACATTGTCTAGACAAGTTAACTACAGACCCCTYACAACTCTTCCCTCTGTGATCTTACACTTTGGCTTCACAATTGCAACAATTTTAGAGGATGCATCTGATCACGACTCAAATTTAGGCAAAAGTACCCAGCTCTTCTGTAATACTGGAAGTCAGGGTTCACCTCGTTCTGTGGCACATCTTTTTATTCCCTCTGGAAAGATCGCCTAAGTAGTACCAGAAACATCCCTTCCACTCTTTTAAAAAGCCACCAAATTCAAAACTGATGTCACCAAGATACAGCATAGATATTGGAATRGAAAAACAGACAACGCAATGCTCTGTGTATTTATAGATACACACCAATACATCAAAGCCCTTTTCTCGGTTCGATTCAAGGGTAGGCTAGGCGCAAATGCGGACCTAACACARTGCATACTTCTACGGCACTGAACCACCGAGGTGTAGGTGGACAAGCCTGAAAATACAATATAAAACACATCTACATTGCACAGAAGTAACTATCTCCCCCTCCAGACCTGTCATATCCCGTACATTGAATCCTAAACAGACGAACCATCAAAGGGAGAGGGGAAACGCTGTCACCACGCAGCAGGGTCCGGCTCACCCCTGTGAGGGAGCGGGGCAGGGGCAGGGACAGGCAGAGGGACAGGGGCAGGGAGAGGGGCAGGGAGCGAGGAAAGGAAAGTGGCAGGAGCAGGCAGAGGGGCAGGGACAGTGGCAGGAGCAGGGACAGGAGCAGGGACAGGGGCTGTGGCAGTGGCAGGGCAGGGCAGGGCTGTGCTGGCCCCGGCGGTACCTGTCCCAGCGGCGCGGCCGGGCCCAGCAGCGCGGCGGCCAGAGGCGGCAGCAGCAGCGACAGCGACAGCGGCAGCAGCCCCCGACGTCCCAGCGCCGCCTCCATCTTGCGAGCCGGGAATTAAAACGAAGTGAAACATCAACAGGCGGGGCCGGGAGGAAGCGGGGGAGGCGGCGGGAGGGGGCCGGCCCTGCCCCGGCCCTGCCCCTGTCGCTGTCRCTGTCCCTGGCCGGGCACGGCCGCTGCCCGGAGATCCCGAGTGCAGCGTTGGTGAATGAGGCGTGGCCATGGAGCTGCGCCGACAGGAGCCCGTCACGCTTAATAGGCGATTGCAGCCTTTGAAAGCACTAAAATGAGTACCATGTAGACAGTGTTAATGTTACAGTGTTAATAACTGCAGCTGTGTGTGAATGGCCAGTGTGTATGTCGTGAGGCTCCCGTCAGGCGCCTGCTGTTGTCACCTGCTCTGCGACCCGGAGTAACACCGGGCTGAGCCCTCACACCACACTGCAGGAAAGGGGAGCAAAGCAAAGACGGGCAGGGTAACCCAGGAGGGAGCTGAAAGTCATCGGAAAGGAAGAAAGCACAAGAGAAAGTTGTCATGAGCTAGAGGTCATCATCCTAAAGCAGAGAGAAACTTAGTAGTGACAGTCAAAACCATTGAAGTGTCAGGCAAAGACAAAGAAAACAAGCTGGATCTCCAAGTCCTCCAAGTGGATTTGAAGATAAGAAATGTTTTATTTGCAACAAGAAAAATTGCCATTACCTATTAGGGAAATACCTCCCGGTGATATGAGTGGCAAATATATTAACATCTTATCCAGGGAGGTTTTAATACTGTCATAAATAAGCTGTCCTGTTGAAGCAATCTTTAATCTGATTTTATATTGCTCTGTGGCTCCTGATTGGCTGATAATGAACATAAATCATAAAACCCACAGAACTTAATATTTTGTATGCCATTTGCATTAATGAGACACTGATACAAACATCTGGCACAAGGTACAAGGCATTGGAAAATGAGGCCTGAGAGAGTCATATATTGTGAAGTCTGTTYCACACAAGTCCGTGCAACCTTCACATATTTAATCCCTAAACACMTTTATCATCAGCAGTTCCTATGGTATTAGAGACAGGGAAAAACAAAGCTGACTAATTGCCTTTGTARTATTCACAGAAGTCAGTAACATAAGAAGGGATAAAAACTGATAYCTTAATTTCCACCACCTCTCTTTGCCATCACCTAGTTTACCTAGTTTCTCTCATGTCTGTCCTTAAGGTTTTTTTTCAATATTTTGTTTTTGATCTATTGTGCTTGGTAAACTGAAAACAATAGGTGAAGGATCTATTCACTCTGCAGTCTTATGAGAACTATGAGGTCAGTGAGCTCCCCAACATGGCATTTTGCTGCCTCTTGTGACGGCTGCAGGAGCATGTCCAGGGATATGATGGATGTCAGAATGCAGCTCTTGTTAGTACTTGCAATCATTTGCATGTGCTGGTGGGAGGAAGTTTAAATTACCAAAATTCCTAAGTATGAGTTGCATTCTGTATTATTCAGAGTGGGGGTTGCCTTCCAGCAGGAGAATAGTGCAGTGTTTTGTGTAATACATTCATTACCTCAAATGTTTACAAAATGTACCAGAGGCATAATAAAGTTATCAGCGTATGTAAAAATATAGGGAAGTAAAAATYCCTCATCAGCAAAATTCAGGCTGGGTTCTGAGCTGACCTTGAGGAATTTAGCATCTAACTGAAATGGAATAGTAGATGAATGCCTGTTCATTTTTTATTATTGCTGCTTGCAAGTTTCCTGGTAAACTACCTATCAAGTAATACTTYCCTTCTGTTTCTGTTTCCACTGTTGTTTCCTTTTTCTTCCCATCTTTTGCACCTCCTTTTCGTCAATCATCTTTCTTACTTTTTTTTAATTCTCCCAGAACTTGATTAAAGCTTAAAAAAATACGGACAAAAGTGCTTTCAAGTGCTTCTGTTTTCTTCAAATTTCAAAGCTTTTATTAGTCACACAGCATAACAGATGTCGTAGCAGTTTTATTTAATGTACATGGTAAAATTCCTTGCAATAACTAAATAACTTATGATCAGTTTCACAGGTGAACTCTCCTTGGGTGAGAGGAGCTACTCAGTGCTTGGAAGAGCTGGGAGCACAACAGGGCTTTCCCTTTTGGCTCAGCTGAAAGCCTCTTAGGCTCCTCCAGCCTTCCAGTGAACATGTCCTGACATTTTTARCTATTAGAATGCATAATGTTTTGAAGTATATGGTATTGAGACTGACTCTGCTTGAGCTTCTGTATGCCAGAAGTGCTGTATTTCATTTGGTTCATATTTAAGTTGGAAGTGATGCTTTTTACTTTTTTAAGTGAGCAGCCATTTTTTTCTTTCAATCTTCATTACAGGCACAGGTTACTAGGAGGCAGAAGCCAGTGTAAAAAATAAGGAAATTAGGATTTAGCTTCTTTGATGACTAAAAAGACTGATAAAAGCCTGCCCTTAGTTTGTAGTATGTTTTCTTATTGAAGTGCGAAGTAAGAGTACTTAAAGTAGCAAGTAAATAGTTAAATTTCAGGCAGCMCAGGCTTGCATGAGACTGATGTACCATTTWCATCCCTCCTAAAGTTTCAGAATAWTAAGTGCARTGCGTGCTGTGGTGCTTTCTTCTGTCGATAGYTGCCATATGGATGGCTTAAAACCAGCCTTGAATCAATTCTGGCTTGACATASAGGCTGGGAATAAGCTCACAAAAACAATACAACACTGCCAGCCACTCAAAGACAGCACAAACAGCTTGGAGAACTAACACAATATGGAGGMAGAATACAGTGCCCTGCAGTGCAGATTTTAGCCCCAGGACCAGCCCACTGTGTCTCCGGGACCATAATGCAGCAGTTTAGCATTGAAAAGTGAATTCCCTGCTTGTTTGTTTACAAAGGTTCTATTGGATCTGCTATTCCTTTCACTGCTACTCTTAAAGAGGAGATCCTGCTCTCACCAACCAACACACACCTCTGCRCACCCAGCTCCTGTTCCCCCTTTCCCCTTCACTGGTTCCCTTTTACTGTACAATGAGTCAATTCAGGTCACTAGTCTGGCAGAAAACAAATTCAGCAATAAAAAAAAAGAAATAGTTTTACAGCAGATTAGTGACTTGGATCAACTCATTATGTGATGGGTACCAGAGCATGATCTGGAAAGAGGTGAAGACAGCAGCCTGAAGCAGAAGTTCTGYATGCTAGGGAGCAGGATCTCTTGTTTTGAAGGCAACAAGCCTATTTAGAWGAATTCAGCTGTAACACATAAGCCCAGGAAAACATTACAGCATCTACACCACAGGAAGGGAAATTCTATTTGCTTGTCTGCCCTTTCAGAGGTACCCGCAGTACTACAGGTTGTGTTGTGACCGTGTAATCATAGTAAATATTGGGACTGCTAATAGTTTTAAAACCCTCTAATTAACTATCTGTGAGGCAGATTAGATAAAAAAAGCACACAGCCCCTCAGTGCACACCACGCTTAAAAACTGAGCAATCCCCATCAAAAGGTGTACGTTGCCATAGGAGGTTGCTCCTGCGACAGTGGGGGTGTGTGTCTTTCATTTTCCACATCCCCTTCAGGACAGGCTCCCTGGGGCCTRCTCACAGCATTGTCCACAAAATCAGATCCATTACCTGATGTGCAGAAGCCCAATAATCACACACTCAAAAGAGGTGCCCTACTTTAACTGGTAAAAGGTATGTCCTGCCTTGGAGGTGGAGATCAACTCTGAAAAGGGTGTATCCTATTAAAAACATCATAGTATTGTAAGAAACCATCATCTGTTTTACCTGAAAGGTGGCCTATTTAGGACTAGGCGGTGTCATAAAAGGTTATTCATTGTATGCTAGTGCGTCTGGTTCTGAATGGAGAGGGGACTCATCCATATCACCATCATCATCACCTCATTCCACAGGAACACAAATCCTGCTGGATGTGATCAAAGGCAGGGAACAGGATAAAATCCTTTCCTTCTCTCTGAATCAGTCCAGTGGAGATGGCCTGCAGCCATGACACTGCAGCTGATTTTTTTCAGCTAGTGGGATTGAATTTTTTTTTTTGTATTCTCAGGGAATGTATCTGAACATTTCCATGCATATCTCTCTGGAGAAAATGCATATTTGGAAAGGAAATTTCACATGAAAGTACATGTCAGCAGATGAATTAATTTTTTTTTTATATTGCAAACCAACTGTTGTGATACAAAGCACAGTAAGCAATTGAAGCTTATTTTCTGTAAACAGGACTAATATTTTGTTTTCAACTTCATATGATTGTTGTGAAGCTGCATATGTGAAAAGAATATCGAGTTCCTAAATGCAGATTATTTTTTAAGTGTATACTTAATTTTCTGTGAAAAATTGCACTAARTAATAATAACCAAGTAGAATTGTCTTGCAAAAAGCATATGAAATGTGAAAGTGAGGTGCTCTGATGCTCTTAGAGAAAAATGGGGGACATAAGTATTTTGGGAATTAAGGTAAAGCTTYTCTGCATGGGWATTGATTRTTTCTCCTTTTTCTGACCTCATCACTCCTGCTGCACCTGAAATCAGTTCAGGCTCACAGTGCAGCAGTTATTGCTTGCCTAACTGGGACCTGTGCAGTCAAAAGCTGCCTTTCTGGTGCAACAGAAAACAGCTCTTAYAGAAGCACATGCTATTGAGSCCAGTGCTCATGTTGGGACATTCAGCTTTCTCCCACCTCCTGTGAATATTATTTGCTCCTGAGTGTTGTCATTTCCAAAATGCTGGGAACGTGCGTCTACGTAGAGCAAAGTACTTAGCAGTAGACCTGGTTAGAAGCTTTYTAGATGGAAATCAGAGGCAGATTTGTSTTCATTTATTTAGGACTCTTGCAGTATTAGCAGAATGTGACAGCAGTCCCAGCAACAGAAAATCACAATGACTCTGGCAGTCTCCTGAGAAWTGGGAAGTGCAGAGTAGTGYCTGCYTTCCCAGATTTCAACCAGAATCTTAATGTGAATCTACTAGAAAAGAGGATCTTATTGCAGGAGTCCCAGTGGTCTGGTACCAGATCCAGTGCTGCTCAGGCTCTGCAGAGCTGCAGAGCCCTGGATGGAGACACCAGGTGGACTGTCAGTGGTGCCTGTTGTGTCTTTGGGGTGTGTATGCACAGTAGACCAGGAGCTGGACACCAAGGGATAGTATGTGGGATTTGGTGCTCGTAGAAATAAACACTGACAGAAACAGACCAGAAGGAATAAGAAAAGCATTATGTACTGAAACAAGATTCCTTATTTCAGTGCAGTACAAAGAAATGGGAGTTTGCTTTGAATAAAAGTTCTGAAACTAAAAAATGAAGCAGATAAAATACAATTGTGTAGTTCTAGGAATCCTTGGATATCAAAGCAGTGAAAAATGATAGCTATTGTGCTGTAGCATTAAAATCAATATTTGCATATCTTTAAACTAATGCATTGCTACCTTGATTTATGTTATATCATTGGTAACTTAGTTTCCAGCAGTATGAGATATTATCACTGAAAATGCTGTCTTAGCCACCAGTCTTCTAGCTAGTGATAGTTGTATGTTTAAAACGAGTTGGAACAGAAGTAACACTGTAGCAAGCCAGCTCTCCAAAACCTCAGTTAAACCTTTTTTTTTTTTTCTTCCAAAATATTTTTTTTTTATCCAAGTTGTTAATTACATTGAACTTTGGTTATGAACAGTAATACTGTAGACAGTGGGCCCAGTTCACAATGAAGTAGCATGAACTCACTGTATYAAGGTAATGAGAAAGTATTGTTTAAAGAAAAAAAAAAGCAAGATTGCTACACTCATCCTGTAGTACCAAACACAATGGCTGCTCAGGACTGGGTTTTTTCATGTACAGCACTRTTTTTCAGCTTGAATCAGGACAGGTCATCTGTTTTCCTAGTAAATGAAGATGATTAACATTTTCAAAGGTACCAAAGCAAACTGATGTAATGGTTTGTAGCACAGTCAATAGCCCCATTTAGTGATATAGGGATTTAAAAAAAAAAAAAAAAAAATTAATTACATAGGTATTGTTGTGAACCAAGCCCATTGTCCAAAGGAGGTACATTTCTTGCCCAATTAAAACTCTTTACATAAGAATATGTTTCTATAATGATTTTGAATATCTGCTTGCAGCTTATTAAAATCATGCGTCTTCCTGCTTGCACTTTGTACGACCACAAAAAATGAATTAACATGCAGCAAAATGTAGCACCATTTAGAAAATAATGGATAGAAAACCCCATTCAGTATCTCGTAAAAAGCATTTACACTGCATAGGCATTCGTATAAGGATATAGCATAATTAAAGTTATTAAATGTACAAGCATGCAGCAGTTGCCTTTTATTCAGAAATCTATATATGATCGCACATCGATTTCCTCAAATATAAGTTGGATTATACAAAATAGATTTTGCAACCTCTTTCCTTTGCAGTGGCAAATTCTGTTCTCATGTGCATTGCAGATACTGATCTATTTAACAGGCCTAAGCTATGCTACTCTATTTTACACTTCTGTGATAAATACTATGTTTTGAAACAGGAAGGATTGTGAGAAGTTATCTATACGTCTCATAGCAGAACTTGGAGACTCCACAGTGCTCAAATTGAACTAGATATATTAAAATAAACATGCTGTGCTCCTTAGAGAATAACACTGTAACCTTGCCATGTATCTAGCTACTGCATAAGCTGGCCATGCWGTTTTCAAAATAAGTTTAGACAGATTTTTCTATTTGATATTTATTCCATTAGAAGACATAGAGTAGGACTATAGGACTATAGTACTACTTATATAGTACATATCCTTTACATTCTGCAATTTTTACCTGCTAATTTTAGATTGTGTAGGGAAATAAATGCAATCCTAAAGTCACACTCAGAGATTTAAAATACCTTTGMAGAAATCCTCTTTCTTCCTTTGCTTGAAGGTGGTGATGTTGTATACAGTGGTGAGCTTGGACCAKCTTAGCKGTCACAAGATGACAAGTRCCCAGGTTAGACTCTCTCTGTGKCCAAATGCCAGCTGSAGGATAAAGCTGAGRTCATGTGGCTTGAAGTTGTCTGTGGTTTTGACTTGCTTGTTATTACCTAGACTTCTTCGCTGTAATGTTTCATAAAGAATAATTTAGAATCACATTTCATGCCACTCACATTCAAGAGCTGCTTTGAACTTGAGCAGATTCAGCCAGGTGCAGTAAGAGAGCAAGGCAGTGACAGTCATAAGCAAAACAAGATGACAGAGCCCCACTACCAAATTCATCAAGCAGGAATTAAGCAGAACAGACGTCTTACACAGTCTTTATTCAGTACAGACTGGGAGAARGGAGACTATGAATGCAAAAAAAAAGACCACATTTTTCCCCAAATGGACCTGTGAAAGTATCTGTTGATTTTCTTTGAACACTCACAAGAGAAGGAAGCCATTGCATTACTAACACCTTTATCCTTCTCCCCACCAAAGGAAGCAAGATGTCCCAGCACAGCGCTAGGAAACACCTGCTTGGAGAACAGCATCCAAGCCCAGCTGCAGCTCCGACCCACCAGTATCGATCACCTACCTGATGATGGTTTTAAACTGTGCTATGATCAGCTCCTCGGGAACGAGAAATTTGGTTTTGTGAGAGAGAGGAAGGTATTTATCTTTATGCTATCTCTCAACAATTACCTGTTTTAATTAGAGCCACACGTAGCAAAACCTAAAATACCGAGGCTCCTACCCCTCCCCTTAAACACTTTAGAGAAGTTCCCAGCGCTTCTTTTTCTAAACAGCGACAACGACCTCCGATAACAAAACAGAGATTTACCGGGATTTTTGTCGGGAACTTCGCCCGGATCCCTGTTACTTCTTCCAGCCGGGTGGCTGCACGGGAGGGGAGAGAAAAGAAGGGCTCCGTGTGCGCTCGGCCACTCCCGAAACTCTTGAGCTGGAGGCGCCGGCCCGGCACTTCCCGCATCCTCCCGCTGTCCGCGCCTCGCGTGGGAAACGCGCTGCTGCTGAGCCCKCCTCTCTTGGCTGTCCGACAGCGGCCCTGGCATTTTTCATCTCTGCAGGCTACCAAACTGCTTCTTTTCTGAAAGCGCTTGAGAACTGAGCTTGAACTGGTATTGTCTCTGAGCACGGTTGTGATTTTAAGGGTTTTCAAGCAGACTTCAAGTCCCTCTATTTGCTAAATCTGATGAGGCAGATTCCTTGCCTTTGGGATTGCTTGTTCACCTGCTTTTACTTCAGCTGTCAAGATGGTTTTGCARTGGAACGTGGCTCAGCAAGGAGTAAAATTAACTCCAGGACGGTTGTTGTGTGTGTAAGTTATCTCAGTGGATGTCTGGAACTGATCCTCATTATTCGTTTGCTTTACTTATCCCTTTAAAATATAGGAATTTTCATTTTATTTGAACTATCATTATGATCATGATCTATTTGATGTGGCACTTAGGGACAYGGTTTAGTGGTGRATTTGRCAGTGCTACCTAATGGAYGGGCTCAATGATCTTACAGGTCTTTTCCAAATCACTTTGTGTGATTTTAACAGACTAAGAGCAACAGGAAATTGCTAAGGTTTATGAGTTACAGTTTGTGAGATATGGGTTTGGCTGCTTTTTCAAGGCAAAGTCAATGAKTGTCACCTAAGATCATGTTGAAAAGGAACATTTTATTAAAGTGTGTGTGCACTACGTATTCACGTGTCACAATTTTCAACCAGTCTTTCCAGAATGGAGTTTCCAGTGGCTGCAGTTGTGAATGTTGCTGAGCTGTCCTTCTCTCTTGATCTGGGAGTGATGAGCTTTAGCCACAGCACAAGCTCCCCCTCGTGGCACCACAAGTTTTATTGTGCACAGAAGACGCTTTGCTTTGAGGGATTCGTAATCAAGAGCTCTAAACTTTGAGAAAGTGCTTGAGCCTACATTGGAATGCTTTGGATACAGCTCATTCTCATGAGTAGGCCCTCTGCATGAGGGCCGGTAAGCCCAGGGGTTTGCTTGTGTAGCAAGCTTAAGCTCTTTTGAGTGAGGTGAGCTGACAGATAGGAGAAGCATGAGTTCAGGAAGTTGTGTACCACATCATTATTTAATTATATTTTCTTTTAAAACAGTAAAGACTTGTAGACCTGCAAGCCTTGATTTGATTTCCTCTGCAGTGATTGTATCCACTGGATTTGTGTTTAGCTTCCCCACAAAAGTGTGAACAAAGCCAGGTCACTCATCTTCCACAGCCCTTGCACTTTTATAAATATTCTGAAGAATGCACTTTGTGTTCAGCTATGTCTAAGAGGAAAGTAAATTACTGTCCATCCACAGGCACTCACCTGTTCATCACTACCTGCTGCCTTCTCCCAGTAACAGGGGAGGAGTCCTTGGGCTGAGACTTGGTGGTCATCCAGTGTGAAAAGAAATGTGTTTCATTTGATGTTTTCTTTTTGTGTGTGGGGGTAGCACAGGATGTAACACATTTTATGTTCTGTTTCACAGCATTGTCTCTTGACATCAGTCAGTGTGGAACTTTGAGAGTCAGATTACACATAGAAGTAACATGTAATGATCCAAATCATGGTCTTCATAAGGAACATRTGGTGGCCAGCTATTTCCATTTCTGCTGACAGATCTCATGCCCCATTCCACATGGAAGGTAGACTTGACCATTATAGATTGTTAGAGTATTTCCCTCAAAAAGAAGAATTTCCGGTTGCTCTCAAATAGGACTAATAGATGAAAACATTAACATACAATACTTACTCTTATTGGTGAGWGACTTTAAAACTTCTGAAACAAAAAAGTTAGATTACAATATGAGAACAGGATCTTGCTGTCTTTCCATCTGCCTCTTCCTGTGTAACCTCTCTTTCAGTAGGTTTGTTTGGGAACATTTCTTATCTCTAGTTCCATCAGGACTAGAAAAGTGTCTTGTGATGTTTGAGCTGCTTGGTATTAAAGATTTTGAAAAATTGTGCCAAAAGAAGGTGGAACTCTCTTCCATCTTYACTAATGGCCATACAGAAACTACAGATTGTGTTTCCGCAGCTTCCCTTACTTCAGAGACACTTTTTGCTGTGGCTTGGAGTAGTTGCTGTAGTTTAGATGGGAAAAAAAGATAATGGTATTGATGTGATTTTGGCTTGATGTGGTATATCTAGAGTGGGTTTTAACATCTGTGCCTGAGGTTCTTCAGTAACCTTGAGAGGGTCAGAGATTTCAGAAATKGATGATTTGTCCTSTTGGTTAGCACGASTTAGTGAGAAGCCTTTTTGCAGAGGGTGCTTTTCYGCTGAGAAGCGCCCTCTTGGGCCATCTCCCCATTTCTTCATACTCCTTCACAACTTTCCAGAGTCACCCCATGACTCAGCCTGTGGTTATGATGGGACTAGTTTTGATTTGTGTGTGCTCACCACCACTACTGAGAAGAGAGAGAAAACTGCTTAAAACATAAAGTTTATTTTATAGCATGACAGTTTATATCAAGTGAAGAAAATGGAATCCAGCATGATAAAACTACTCGAAATAAAATACTGTGATGACTTTTGAAACTATTTTGTGGACATTCTGTTGAAGACCAGTGCATTGTCCTGAAATATTCAAAGTTTAAATCAGGCATTTTTCTATTTGAATAGTATTGCCTTGACAACTTGTTTTAACTTGACTCGGAGCGTTGTCTCTCCCTGCACTTTARTCATTCACCAGAAGGTGGGGCTTAAAGTATTGTCAGTGAACTAGAACTGAAGGAATTTCACAAATTCCTTTGGAATGGAGGGTTTGAAATGTGTATTCYCTCCTCCCTGTTTTGGAGAGGAAATCCTGGATCATCATGACAGCKCCCCAGGCCATAGCACCTCACACCCGAGAATCTTAGTGGTCCCAGACTGTCTGGTACCAGCATGATCTAATTAAGCCACAATATCATCACCTAAGACACATCAAAGACCAGAATCATTGTACCAAAAGTGAGAATCATTGTGCCCCTGAAGATACTAGTGATATTCTTTGGGATTCCTGGGAAACTAATGAATGTTTGTCTCATGTTTCTGCCCCAGTCTCAGCAAGCACCACTGTCACAGAATGATGTAAAAGTTTGGGTTGGAAGGATCCTTGAAGRTCACCTAGTTCCAAMCCCCTGCCATAGGCAGGGACACCTTCYGCTAGACCAGGTTGCTCAAAGCCACATCCAACCTGGCCTTGACTTGTGTCCCCATGGGCCAGAAGCTGCTCAGCTTGATTCCTGTGTGGGGGTTTGTAATGCTGGGCTCCACGCACCTCCTGGTGATCGTGAGCTCATGTGAGCTCTCAGGGAATGCTGTCTCTGGCACCCAAGGTACTGCTGCCTTAACGAGGAGCTAACTTGCCAGCTGCAATCATTGCACTGCAGTAGCAGGAAGGCTTTTGGACAGTAGGGACCCAAACCCCACAGTGCCTCAGGGATGAGTGTCTCAGATGTTGAACCGGAATCAGGTCTCTGTGAGGCTGTGACAGAGCAGCGGAGGTGCATAAGGGTGTCTGCAGTGACATTGTTACTAGGATGGTGCAACTAATGGGCTGCGTGGAATGGAGCACTCTCATGGCTTTCTACTTAYATACACAAGTTGCTTAAGTCCAGTCTGGGTCATGCTAGTTTGTGTTTAGGTAGATAAATKGAAGCTGGRTAGATTTGGCTAGCTGCTTTATGGGTGTACGCAGGATTAAAACTTCATACTGAACAGTAGGTGACTAAAATCATAACATGTCCCTTGGCTTTCCTCAGCTCTGGTTTGGGGGGAAGGATAGCTGCCTTCTCTGCAAGAYGCAGGGAGTGTTTGACTCAGAGCAGCTCTTGTACATGCTCTTTTCTCAGTCAGAAAGATGTGGTTTGAGTTCAGTTGTCTTTGGTGGAAGTCCATGTAGATCTTTCTCGTGGAGAATGTGGATGGAATGCGATTTTGACCCCTTGCCCTTATGTGAGCTTTCTACTGAAAAGGTATGACCAGAGCAGCTCCTCTCTGTAGTGACAACTCATATCTCTGCCCAAGAAATGTCTGTTTGGGTGAAACCAAAGTTTCACCTAGATCCTAGATCTTTGTCAGTGTCCTGTCTTTGGACATGGTCAAAGGCTGATGCCCCAGGAAGAGGATAAGAATAGAGAAAATGTGTAGTAATTGTTCCCTACAGTACTCCTCTGATCAGCAGTGATTTCCCACTGAGGGATTCRTTGAACTAGAGATGATGTCTTTATGTTCGATTGCCCTTCTAGAGAGTTGGAACAATTCTAGTGGGCAGTTTTCCCAGGCCCTGTTTGTCCTAAGGCTAAATTCCCACCGCCTCATATTAGAGAGACTTTGAAAAACATTTAGCTSTAATGGACCATTGGAAATCACTTCAGTGTTGAATGTAACAGATTTCCTTGGTTAGCCATCTAGGYGCTGACAACACTGATCAGTGAAGKTTCAGTTCTTTCCATTTTGCACCATTCCAATGAATGGTATGAAACCATTTGCTCAAGACAGAAAAACCCAAGAGGGGTGGCAGAATTTTTGATCCATTGAATCAGAATGAGTGGTTCAGTGTCCTCATGAAAAGGAAATGGAAAATAATTTTCTGCCTCTTTTATTTCAAAACAATAACCTTATCTCTAYTTCAATTATGTGTCCTTTATGAACAGTGAAGATAAGTTCTGATGTGTATTCAAAACATTCATCTCTTTAGTATCCTGAAAAACATTCAATAGGCTCAAAGCACTACTGGCACCTAGCAGAAGCTAACCACAASTAAGAGTGAGGTTAACAAGGCAAACCCACTTGCTCAGGAAGTTTTTGAGACAAATCTGAAACACAGTGTTCCTGTCTGGCAGCAAAGAACAAATTAAGTGTTTTTCTTAGCTCTTAAAATGCATTTAAATGCCAGCATTCTCATGGGGAAAATTGGTTTCTGAAAAGAATTTGCATCAAAATTATCTTTGTACTCACTTCTTTAGAAAAAGACTTGATTGTCATTTATTTTCGTAACCACAGTGCCAAGTATCCTAAGTATGAGGAAATATTGAATTCTGCATCTAACTCGCAGCAGCAGCTTTCCTTCAGGCAAAAGCAAATTTTCTTCTCCCAGAAAACTGATGGCTGCTCTCCTTGCAGTGTGGCTCGTATGGAGTGCTGTCACCCAGCTTAGCCCTGACTCTGAGGCACACCAGCCTCAGTTCATTCTGATGCTGCCAGATTCCAACAGAGGTGGAGGTCTCCTTCTTCTGGGTTTCATACAGCAGGAGAAAAATGATTAATCCTGCCATAAAGTGCCTACAAGCAGAAAAAGGAAAGACATACAAGGGCAAGGCACCAGAGACTGCTGAGAAATTACCACGATGTGGTGAGGGTTTTTCAAAGGTGAGTGCCTGCAGAGGTAATCTAGATTACTTGGAAGTAAGGGAATTAATTAAGTTTCATTTCTATCTGTCTGCACACATGTTCTCATTCAAAGTGAAATGACCTGGCTGATGCTATTAAATCAGTTTCAGTTCACAATTTTCATGAATTCCACTGGATTTTTTTTTTTTTTTTTAATTTTTCAAGGTAGACAGATCATGGTACCATTCTCTTTCTTTTGATGCTACAGCAGCAGAGCTGTGCCCCTCATATGATAGTTGTGTCATGCTCAGCAGAGCATCCTCCTTGTGCCTGGTTCACAGGCATAGCTGGCCTGGTAGCGATTTCCAGCCCCATTGAACAGCCTCAGCTGTGCCCAGGGGCAACGCTGCCCTACAAGCTGTGAGATCAGTCAGGCAACACTGGGCCACATTGGGGGCATCTGTCTGAGGGAAACCTCCACGTGACTTATCCTGAGAGCCAGATATCAACAGTGCCTGCTGCTGAGCTCAGGAGCAGGAGCAGCCGGTTCTTGTAGGGTGGCAGCCAGGGTTGTGCATGGATCTGGCCTTCTTCATGGCCCTGGTGACAGGAAGACTATTCACGCAGAAATCAGGCACAACCCTTCAATGTTCTGCAGAYCAGCTTGTGCAATGGCAGCAATTGTTTCCAGTCACCAGGCTGACATGAAAATTTAGGCAATGGAGCTGCTTGGAAGGAAAGAAGGAGGAAGCACAAACATCCCTGTGCTGCTGGAAAGTGGCTCGCAGAGTTTGAGGAATCTGTGGGGCTCTGGCTAATTCCTGTATGCAAAAYGAGCAGGAGGGAGGATGCCTTGGCCAGGATTCCCCTTTAAAGATAGCCGTAAATCGCTTGCTTTGTGTCTGAGCCAGAATGTTTAATAGGTCTGAGTGATACTTTGTCTTTATGCTCATCAAGCAGCATTTTGTAAAGCTCTTTGAAAAATCTTGGCTTGAAAATATATACCATATCAGGAGGGGGTAGGGATGAATAATATATTTGGGAAAATTTCTTGACCTCCATAAAGTTCTTTTCTATTTAATTAATGAAAAGTCATGTCTGTCCCACACTTTTTCAATTATCTGYTTAAGATCTGCAACCACAAATAACTCTAAATATTTTAAGTCTATGTGAGTTACCCTAAAGGTTGAAAATCCTTTATCTTTCTTCCAAATATCAGTAGATATACCCACAGTTAATCTCAGGTCTTAAATGTCACAGATTCAAAGTCACCTAACTCTGCAGATCRCCATCTGCAGTTTACCATGTTTTCAGAGTGCTGTTACTGAGGGATAACGTGACCTCAGCAATGYGACTGACAGTAAATTCACAGGGTCATGCTGTGTAGCAACTGGAAGAATTAGTCTTGACTAGTGAGATGCCTCTCTGACTTGTAGCTGTCAAAATCAAACACTAGTTTGAAATTCATTGCACTGGGTGCCTGCCAGAAAATGCAKTGCAATGCAGTTTATTTGAATTCCAAGTATCCTGAGTAGGACTGAAGCTGGCGTAAACATAGCCCTAAAAAAACRCTGTGAGAGCAAAGCAGTTGTAGTCATTGAGGAAACAGTAAGCYCAAGCCATTGATCAATCCTAGTTCTTTTCTTGCCAAATAGAGCCATAACAATAGCCTTATATTTTAACAGAAGRATCTCAGAGGACAAATATCCTCTACTGCTGTAAAATTAGAGTTGTCTTCTCACTCCTMAATTCCCAGGAACATGAGTTTCATGGAGGTGCCTATCAGGAATAGGCTGTCACTTGCTCCTACCGGTGGGGCAGGTGAGTTTGTTAGGGCAAACAAGCTTAAACAACTTTGTAAATCAGTGGAGTTCATAGAGGCCCAGAAGACATTTATTAGTTGAAATATGAACCCTCAAATTCACAAAGCACATCCTTTCACAATCCYATGACTGCCGAGCTTGGTGAGAGCTCTTTCCTCACAGGATCAGAGCTTGCCATCCCCATCCCTGTCCCTGTCACCCTCCCTGGTTCAGCAGCATGCAAATGTCCCTGCAATCACTGCTTGGAGCTGCTGGCCATGGTCTCATCAGACAAAGAGGAGCCGTRAGTAAGGGTAGCCCCTCCTGGGCTATGTCCTTAATGCTCCTAGTTTCTGYCAGAGTAGCTGACTGCTGTAGGAGTAAAGGAGAGGAGGGTGAAAATGGGGGTCTAGAAGTCTTAAACTCTTCATCACATAGACAGGCTGTGCTGCAGGTCCTGTCCATGCAACTCTACCCGCTGGAGTTGTGATGTGAATCTGTAAATTTTGGTAAAATGCCAAATGTCAGGATTTTGTGTAGAGCCTCAAAATCACCAAATTTCTGCTTGAAGCTTTTTTTTGGCCATGTCTCAAAATTACCACCATCTGCAGTGTAGATGCACAAGCATCATGAAGAAACAACAGCTTAAAATCATGGGCCTTTCAGTTCAGGATTCTTTCACTGTGGAGGGCACAGTACAGAGGGATGAGGCTTTTTTTCCTGTTTTAGAAGCAGCCACAATTGTGTTTTATTTGGAAGAACCCACGGTAAGCGTGGCCAAGCTGACACACCTTTCATTAGACTGCTGCTTGCCATGATGAAGCCTTCAGGACTCAACACTTCATTGTGCTGACTGAGCTTTAGCAGCTGAAATGGTCTTGAACCTGGACAGATAGTGTTGCATCTCTGATGGCACCCATCATCAAAGCTTGTGTCCACCAGTTTCTCTCCTGACAGTTCCCAGAGTGTGAACRTTGATGTCCAGACACCACACTGGCAGAGATCCCATATCACTGGGGATTGTGTGCTTTGGGCAGTCAGCAGCACCCAGGACTGACAAGCTTCAGGGCTTTCTTMATTTACCCACCTTGCTTCTCATTAGGTTGTCATTTCCAAAGCTGGACTCRGGTTTTGTGACACCAGGCRGGAACCTGGGGAACTTGTTCTTGAKGCTTTAAATAYAAATTTTGCAAGGRCTTTCRTAAGTAGCACTTATATYCTGCTATTTTAATGCTGACTAGTTCCAGTGTTGAAAGGTGTTTGGCAAGGCAGCAATGGCTGAGTTATATCAACTCAGTCTCACCAAGAGATGAGGAATAGGAGACCATGACATGGCATTATTCTGTTCACTGTTCTGACAAAACTGCATTGTGGAATAACACTGAGCTATGTCCATATCCATAAACACTCAAAGGCCCATAACACTGGAGCAGTGTCTTTCTGCAGGACTGTGTCTTATGGAAGGGACCCATGCTGGAGCAATTCATGCAGCCTGCGGGAAGAAYTCACAGTGGAGAAATTAATGGAAAACTRTCTCCCATGGGAGAGACCCCACCCAGGAACAGAGGATGAGTGTGAGAAGTTCTCCTCTTAAAGAGGAAGGAGCAGCAGAGATAACATGCTAAACTGACCACARCCCYATTYCYTGTGCCCCTGTGCTGCAGTGRGRGAGGARGTGGAGACAATCTGAGTAAAGCAAGCTGGTGAAGAAGACAGGGGTAGGGGAGGGTGTTCTGGTTTTATTTCTCATTGTCCCACTCTGACTTGATTTGTAATAAAATAATTTTCCCATGTCAAACCTGTTTGCCTGTAACTGTAATTGTTGAGTGATCTCTCCCTACTCTCATCTCAACCCATGAACCTTTTGCTACATTTTTTCTCCCCTGTCCAGCTGAGGAGGGTGTGATAGAGTGGTTCTGGTGGGCACCTGACATCCAGAGGAGCTGCTAAAATGGTGCCCAATAGAAGTAGTGCTGGGCACTTTGTCCATAAAAGTCATAGAATCATAGAATATTTTTAGTTTAGAAAAGACTATTAAGATCACCGAGTTCAACCAAAGCCAAAACACAGACATTGCTATAGCAGAATGGCATGGAAAATACATGTTTTCAGACATAACACTAGAAACAAAGCATGTCAGCTCTACAGCTGCCTGAAAGACTTTAGTTGCTCCTTGTTTGTTTGCAGGCATTCTTTAATGACATAATCTCCTCTTCTTTAGTTTTTTGTTTTAATGAGTCTACCAGATGGGCATACAAGAATTCAGATTCCACTGACATTCATCTGGCATTTTCATTTAACATAAGCAGCTTTTCATTTTCTTCTGGCAGGTTTTTTTTGGAATCTCTACCTAGAAGCTGAATTAGGTAAATACCCCAGATATCTTCAAGAACACATGCTTGAACCATTTTGTTATTAAAATAACAGAAGTCATTCTTTTGGTTTAAGTGGGAGGGTTACCAAAACATATAAATGTAAATAATTAACAAGTACATTAAAAAAAAGAAACTGTTTCCAGGCAAGTAAACCAGAAGAAAAGGCAAAATTCAGCAAATAAATTATTGGCTACTTATTTGCCCATAACAAGTGTATCTTCTATGTTGTCTTCTTTTTTTTTTAAATGAGCATTTATTTTACATTATGCAGCTCTCTGTTCTTCTCCCAACCTGTAGCTCACACCGAAGTAGGGCAACCTGCAAGGAGAAGGAGTGGTTACTGTTGCATGTAGTTTTACATTGYTGGAAGGTATTTCCTGGCTATCTTTCAGCCTTTCTCTCTATTAGTGGCCTTCAACAGAATTGTACACTTCAACTCAAAAGATTTATATTATTAGCATGCTTAAAACTGTTTTTGTTCATCTTGGAATAAAATAGACACTTAGGCTTACGCATATAAATGTTCCTTGCATTTTGTGCAGGTTTAGTGTTAAACAGATGCAAGACAAAGGTCTTAGATGATTTAAACAAAATTGTGTGGAATGGTGGTTGCCATTAGAGTCAGAAACTTTCTTGGCAGTATTTAATGTGGCATTTCTCCTTTCTTGTGCATAAATAGAGCAAATGTCACTGGAATTTAGTGAAAGGTTGCTATATTTTCCCTTGCATCTGAAGCTGTGATTGCAGCTTGTGTAGAAGACACTCCACAGCAGATGTGGGTTTAGCTGTTGGGTGCTGAACCATGCCTGTATTGTAGCCCATGCTGCCCCATTCATACCTGGGCTGATGCTAGRGCTGAATYCCACTTGCTTATATCCAAGTGAGYTGCAGCCACTGCTGCARAGAAYTACAGAGGAGAGAAACTYTTTGTACATAGCCTTTGAAATTGCTTTTAAGTCTCTGGGCAATTTGGCTCACTGAAATTCTTCTTTTATATGCCTTTGTCTACCTGTCGCTTTCATTTGTAAACTTGCCCCTACAAACCGTTGGGAGTACCATTTCTATCTCACATCCTGCAGTTATCTTTCCTTTGCATCRATGGCAAACATTCTAGAAGCCAAGAGTCAGTAGGTTTGTGTGCCAAATGCAAAAAGCTGTTCCATTAGCTGGTGTAAGTAAAAGGGCTCCAAACTGGATGAAAAGAGGTGAGGCAAGAAGCTCTGCTAGATTGTGCCAGCTGAGGACCTGCTTCAATGTTTTCCAGAAATCCTRAAAACAAACTGCTGGTGCATTGCATCTGCTCAGGATTCTCCAGCATATAGTGATTACTTGTCTGGCCCCATGTGGCTTGAAAGAGAAGCATTTGCATAAACAAGAAAGTATCAGCAATCCCAGATATTCCTTGTCTTGATTTAGGCTATAATTTAATATTAGATGTTACACTAATATCAGTTGGGSTAATTACAGAAAATTCCTTTCCTGAAAAGAAACAAATTTCAGATTGCCATAGGAAAATGTCCATRTTCATTGCAGCATGACATGTTGGTTGTTTCCTGAGTTATCCACATTTGTAATGGAATTCTTTTAAATGAAAAGCCTACAAGACTGCACAGTCCATACAAGTGAGCATGGTGGATAGATAGTTTCATCCAGACAGATGACTGCACACCTTCATATTCAACCCTTTGTCTTCCCTAGATGCACTTGCATAGAGCAAGCAGTGAAGAAACAACTGAGGAAAATAAAAACCCTTCCAGACTTGTGAACTCTGCAAAGATTCACCCTTTCCAATAACTTATATACTGTTCAGCCTCCAGGTGATAAGTGCCGTGGCTTTTCCGTTCTCAGAGCTGTGATTTACAAAGCAGCAAGTGAATTTGAGCCTGCTGAGCAATGTCAGCTCCCATGGGGGTTCTCTCTGTTGCCTCTGTCACCCATGACCAGCTGGGGAGCGAGGGGGGCAGTGTAGGTGCTGGAGTGGCATGCTGAGGCCATTCCTCCTGCCTTGCAGGTCAAGCCCTCAGGGCAAGCTCAGACATCCTTGTCAGGGAGTAGTGGCACAGTCACATTGTTCCATTAACTATATCGACTGCAATTCCCAGACTCCCACTATATATGATACCTTCCTCACACAGGACAATTCTTGCTGCAGATAACAGGCTGGAATTGGATTTCTGTGATGCTGAGATCCCTGACTCTAGTAGGTACTCTTTATTCACTAAAACTATTGACCCAATATTTGCTAAAGCTTTTAACCCAAATATCCATATCTCTCAGTGTGGTTGTTTTTCCTTTTTTTTTTTTTTTTTTTTTTCTCTAGCTGTGATGCTTTGCTTGTGAAGTGTACTTTCTCTCATAAACAGCCGATGTCTCATATGAGAATTACATGTGTTTAACCAGTCAATGTTCAAGTCAGTCCTTGATTCATWATCCAGAAAAAGCCTTTCAAAGTTGCACTTTGGCATTTCATACCTCACTATGGGACTGATGCTATCGCTTGATGGGGACCACATCCTTGAAAATGCCACTTAGGAAGGGGAGAACCAAAACTGAAAGGGGATAATGAAGCAGTGATGCTCAAGCAGCAGGGACACCATTCAGAGCAATGACACTGGGTACACTGACCAGTGTTGCTCGGTGGGATGCAAAGCCRGGAGGCTGCGAAAGACAGCAATATACCGAACAGATGTGCCTTAACTCGAGCTCTCTGTCATCGAGAGACTCTTCTGTTTGGTATGCTGCTTTGTTTTYAAAAGCCTCTCCCAGGCAGTAGCASTCAAGTTCTTGAAGGAAATATTCCACGAGTGGTGAAAAATAGCCATCTGGAGACTCCAACAATACAGGACTCCCTTTGCTTGCCCCAGTGTAGCTCCCTGCTTCAGCTCTGGACTACAGTCCCTATGTTGTGCATGGCTGCTCCAAGTCCCAGCTTGCTCCCAAGCTTCCTTRCAGTGATCACCTCGCAATGAAACAAAACCCAGGTGTAGTTCTGCAGGAGGCTGCCCCATAATCCGCAGAGATGAGCAGTGGACAGGTTTGGCTCCCCATGTCCCACAGAGCTCTCCAAAAACTCCCCAYTGTAACTTCACCAAGGTATGCAGCCCACAGTGTTCTGCTATGAGCACACGTTCAGCTCATCAGTTAACACTGTCTGCACCTCATTTTGGATGCTGCAAACAATGAAATTGCACATATGTAGCACACAAGGGTATGAAGGATACTGTGTGCCCACTGATACCCATGCCCACTGCCCAATGTGCTCCTGTGGCAAGGGACTCTGAGCAGCTCGGCCAGGAGAGCCAGAGTGGTGACTAGGGCCAGAGTCCCAGAAGCAGGTACGTACAAATACTGAAACTGGCGCCACTCTGTGCCAGTCCTCCATGTGCTCAGCCATGGAGCTGTGTGGCACTATGTCAAGGTGGGTGTCTGTGTGAAAGCAGGTGTGGAGCCAGATTCCCGTGCAAAGCCTGCCCCTGTTATTTGCCTTTCTTTGATTTGTGCTTTTGTTTGTTTGGTCTGTTTGTTTTTCCCAGAAAATATGATGTTTATTTTTCCCAGTACCTGCAGAAACTCCTGTATCTTTCCTCTCCCTTCACAGCAAGCAAGAATATTTATGCCCCATTTAGTTTKGTTTTGGATTTTGTTTAGTTTCCACAGCAGAGGACCCATTATTAATTGTTACAGAAATATCCTGCAGCAATGCAGCAAAAAGTAGATGTGGGACATAGGCTGGAGTGTTGTGGGAAGAGCCAGGGAAGTCAGACAGCGGAGTGCCTTGTAGATCAAACAGTGCAAGGCTACTGAAGCAAAAGCCCTGGCCAGATATGGAGTGGAAGTTCAGAAAGAACAAAACATRATGTGAAGAAGGAAAGGCAACCACGTGTGGAAGGTTTTGTAGAGCGAGCCCTGTGCCCAGGCAGCACTGAATACCCACCCCAGCTGGGAAGGCGCAGAGCCACAGGGGCCAAGACAGAAGGCAGCACGGGAGTGTGTTTAACACCCGTGGGGCAGCTGAGATTGCCCGGGGCGCCGAGGGGCAGGCTCGGAGCTCTCGTCTCCTGCTCGTCGGGGAGATGTTTCCTGAAGGAGCCAGGTGCGCGCACTCCAAGGCAGCTGAGGTGGCGGGGACCGGCCGCCGGGGCGGGAGGGCCGG
>NW_026623270.1:3027876-3171463 GCF_030028575.1 Malurus melanocephalus | reverse complement strand
GGCCCGCCGCCCCCTGGGCCGCCCTGCTGCTCCTGGCCGCCCTGCTGCCCGCCGCCCTGCCAGGTACGGGAGCTGTCCCGCGGGGTGAGCGCTGCCGTCCCACGCGTGTCGCTGCCCGGCGGAGCGGGTCGAGGAGGTGCCGCGGGGCGGGGGGTCACGGGCGACACGGTGCCTGGGGATGCCACTCTGTGCCCCCGCTCGGCACGGGGACAGGCGCCGCGGCGGCATCGCGGGGGACACCCCGGCCGAGCCGGGCCGCCTCCCTGCCCCGGCGGAGGCACCTGCCGCTGCCCCGTTTGTGCGGATCCCTCGGCCGGTGTCTCCCGCGGGTGCGGAGGGAGACCCGAGCGGGAGGGGAGCTGCAAAGCCGGGCAAGCCTCGGCACCGAGGGTCAGCGGGACCTCGGCGGCTCTCGGAGAGCGGCAGGGACCTTCCGCGGGTTAGCCCGCTGCGGCTTCGGGCAGCTCCGGAGCGCAAGGGTGCAGCTCACAGGGACGCTCACGGTCAGACGTGAGCAGAGGGTGACTGCCCCCCGCTCGCCTYTAGCCCGTGGACGCCTTTTTCTCGCTGGTTCCGCCTGCTGGTTCCATCGTCCCGCCTGGGCTCTGCGGGGATGGAGAAGCCCCGCTGGCGCGGTTAGCGGCGCTGACACCGGGCAGCCCGGCGCTGCATCGCCCCGGGAAGCCAGGAGAGATCCGCCTTCTCTTCATTCCTGCGGCCAGCGTCCTGCGGATCGAACCCTGTATCAGCCTGGGCGAGGCTGGCGCTGCTGTCAGAGTTTGCCGGGCTCGCAGCCTCTGGTTTTAGCTGCTCTGGAGGTGGGGTTGTGGSAGGCAGTGGCAGATCTGCCTCGTCCTTTCCCTCGTGGAAGCAGTGTACGTTCACTGCAGCCCCCTCGGCGCTTTTTGCACCTCAGGCAATGCTGAACCGAATCTCCTCAGCTTGTGCCCACAAGGTCTGCACCAGAGCACGGCTAAAGACAGGGTATGGACAGACATGCGGAGRCATTTCAGAGCCAGATTGTATCTGTTGGAGTTACAGCAGCCAGAGCGGTACAGGGACACTTGCCCCCAGGCTGCGGATGTGGTGGCTGTGCCATCTCCAGCCCCGTGCTGTAGTTGCCAGCCAAGGACGATAGCGTGCTCCCCAATCCTTCCCACAGCTCTAAGCCGTGCAGCAGTGCCCGGGACTTCATGTCACCCGTGGCTCCTGGCGAGTTTCAGTACGCAGCTAAACGACCGGAATGGAGTGATCTGCTTAACCTGGAACARTGGTCTGTCTTCCCGCATTTTGCTGTACCCCATCCAGATTAAGCCTGGGATCACACTCCTGGAAGCGGTTTTATAATAGCGCTCCCTTGTGGCAGTAGTAAATGGAGGGGGAACTGGATCTCCGGGGCTGCCTGCTGACAAGTGAGGAGGAGGGAAAGGAGCAGGGGAGTTTGTGTTCTGCTAGTGAGGGAAACATCCATGGGAAATGTCATAGCCTCTGAGGAAAAGCTGTTAAGTGCGTGCAGGCTCTTGCTTCCCTGGCTGTGTAATGTCTAAAGTGATTCTTGGAGATTCTGATACTTCTCCAAAAATTTTGTATCCATGTAGTATCCACATAGTCTTTCCTTGTTTGCAGTCCCACACCAACGTGCTGTAAAAATTAGGCCAATTTCTGAACAAACCCAAATGTGTTGGCATAGTGCTGCACAGAGCTCTGTGTGCTTCCCAGCTACAGAACTCCGGAGCACACCAAAACCTGCTGGAGTGGGAACACTGCGTTTTTAACCCCAGAGTGGCTGCATAGGACTGGATGTGGGCTGCATGTGTGCCCCCTGTTCCCTGGTGCCACATTGATTGGGCACCACTTTCCTTCTCCAGTCTAGAAAGTAATTTAKAAGCTACTAAACACAGACTGTGTCCTGAACAAGTGCAGTCTCAGGCAGGAGGGCTGGTGGATTCTGGAGTTCTTTCTCAGGGAGTAAAAGCTATTGCTGAGCATTTTTGCTGCCCTTGGTCCTGCCTTCTCACCTTCTAACTGTGTTTGAAATGGTCCCTGCCAACCACCTTTACTGAATGTGCTCTGTCAAGGTGACCTGTCCCAAACTCAGTCTGCACTTTTGAACCTTTGTCCAAGGGCTGTGTCTGGGAGACAGGGAGGCTGCCTTGGCTCAGTGGACAGGCTCCAATGAAGTGAAAGAACCCTTCAATTTTTGTCTGTGGAAAGAAAGGAAAGATTTTTCTCTGGTAAGGGTCTGGCATTGGGCTGAAGCTGTCATTGACTGTGTTCTGTTTATCAAAATGGAAAGTCAGTGTGGGGCCTGTGCCCTGGACTGTTGTGGCAGTCCTCGCACCAAGGAASCATAAGAGAAGGGTGCTGTGCTGGAGCCAGCTTAGGGGGCAGATCCTATTTGTGTATTGCCAGGAGAGATTTGTTGCTTGCTGCCAGATCCCATGTGTGGAAGAATGGATGCTGGCTACAGAAAACACTCCTCCTATGAAAGCCCACCTCATTAGCTTAGACAAACAATATTCAAGCACCATCTGTGGTCAGCGGGAGAAATTTGGGAGAAACATTAAAAAGAAGCTATGCTCAGAGCAAGAGCCTTTCTGACAGCAGCACTAACTCTCATTTTCCTTCCTTGTCTAGACTGTCTGACATAAACAGAGAAAGCAGAAGGGTCTCCAAGGGAACTTTCCACTTCATTTAGCTCTAAGGAATGTATCTTCTCAGTTATTTAGGACAGTGCTGTAATGGTCTTAGCTGTATAGCTCTGTACCAGCCTCTGGGTGTGTCAGATATACGAAAGCTCCTGTGCCGTCCAAGTCTGTGAATCCAGTTCTTCAGACAGCACATGGACTGACTTTGGCTGGACATGTGATTAAGAAGATTCTTTCAGGAGCTGATCTATACAGAAAGAAATTGRGAGGGAGTGCTGAGTAGATAATGCAGCAAGACCAAGACACACCAGCAGGGGGAATGGGATCTTGTCTCTATGATCCTGTGTGCTGAGTGAGCATTCAATTACTCAAAAATATAGCTGAGACACATTCASTGCTCATATTTCCCATGAAGGACACTGAAATGTGACTTCTACATTCTCAAGATAACTTAATTTGACTTGATGTTTGCTTCACATTGAATGCAGCTGTCTGCAGGTGGGCTGTGATCGTTGCATCAAGGAAGCATAGCAATATTTCCAGCAGGCTCAGTTTCTGCTGCGTGTTTAGGACCCGTGGTTTCTCGAGCTGAGTGTTGTGTCACCCATCTCTCTCTGTCACTGAGGAAGTGCTCAGGAGTGTGGCTTAGATGGCATTGAGATGTCCTGGCATCAGGCATTAGTCTCTTAAATTTATGGCGCTGCAGCTTAAGTATAATCAGGACTGGAACCGTTTCCTGACCAATGACCTCTAGAGTGAACCTGTGTTTAGTAGCCTGGGTGTGATCCCAAATAAGCAAAAAACTTTAGTCAAACCAACACTTCCTCCCGTCTTCTCTATTTCTGAAGTGTCAGGATCTGCTTATCTTGTTTAACTTGAGCTACCTGTCCTCATAAATTAGTATTCCTTTATTCCCCCCTTTGCCTGCCCAAGTGAACTATAGTTAGATATCATGGGAGCATCTACCTTTGGTTGTGCTTTCTGCTGGGAAAGAGGAGGGAGCATGGATATTGGGTGGGTCTCCTGCAGACTGCTAATGCACTGAGCAGATGTGGTCACTTCTCCAGAGGGAATGGTGTGGACATTGAGGTGCCTTCCTTTTGGGAAGCTCCATGCTGCTGTTTTCTCCCCCAAGCTGCAGGTGTACCACACTTATGTAAAGCCTTGAGAAGGTTCTGCCAGCTCTCCAGACTCTGCACAGATCCCCCAGGCAGGTGCCAGCACTCCCTGTTGTCTTTTTCCACCCTGAAATTGCCACGTGTCTTTTCTCTTTTACAGTTCCCTAAAGCAGCAACACTTTCACCGGTGTGCTGCACTATAGGATTGTTTTTATTCCTCTGAATGCAGTTGAAATTTAATTCACTTGCAACTAGGAGTGTTTTCATTATTCCCCAAGATGAGAMAGATGGCTTCACCTCTGCAGCCAGTGTCCCTGCCCAGCCACGAGAGAGAGGGATGAACTGCTGGCAGTGTGAGGCAGTGAAACCCAGAGCAGAGCAGCAGATACTAAAGCTGGGGAAAGCCTTTCCCTCTGTCTCATGAGAAGCCCATGTATTTTGCTTCCATGTGGGTTGAGAACTTGCATGTTGGCTGTGCTTGCACTAACACCATGGCCCCTGAGGACTGGTATGGCTTACATTTTCAGGTCACTAGAGGAGTGATGGGTGTCTGGAAGAAATGTGAAGTTGTCTGAAGATCCTTTGCTATGCATGACCCAATAGAAATCCTTTGAAATCGTGTTTACATTTTCTTATATGTGTTTGCTATACTGCTGCTTTTTCTCTTGCACTTCTGTTGGCTGCAAAACCGACAGTCTGTGTTGAATGTTCACAAACTGAAGTGCCAAAATAAGCACTGCCAAGATCAAGACAGTGGCTTAAATACCACAAGATTTTTTAAAAAAACAAGAACTGCTGAGATYTGCTGCTTTGCTGTCTGTTCTCTGAGTCTCGAGACACACGTTTCTTAACTTTGTACACACCCTGGGTGTCTAGGGATTTAGAGTGGCCCTGTGGTTTAGTCCTGCATCTCCACTTCTTGCCTCTTACCAAGAAGCATTTAGAGCACTTAAGGATTTTGCACTGCCCCTGTACCTGGCTAGATTGATTGTGGACACCGATCCCAACTCTCACATTTATTCTTACTTTAGGCAGCTTTTGCTTGCAGCACCTCTGTAATTAGATTCATTTCCTTTGGGGGATGTACAAGCCCCTGGAAAGTGCTTGGTTTCTCTTTAAACTTTAGACGAGCTTGTAATGAAAAATAACTTTTTCCACAGTGTACCACGTGGCTGAGTGCTTAACTATTATACCGGTAGCAGAATTAACAAGAGCAACATCAAACAGTGTTTACACAGCGTCTCCATTGTGTGGTCTTGATTTGCTTGGGGAGATGAGAGGTTGTGCTGACAGTTCGYGTGGTTCTGGTCCCCAGCAAGACCTGTGCAGGCTGCTGAGCTCCCTTTTCATCCTCTCTCCTGACAGGACCTGGTACCCACCCCTCTCCAGACCTCTTGTCCTGTGTCCTGCCCTCCTAAGGCACAGAGTTTCAAGGTCATGTAGCTCTGGAAATGGCAATTCCTTCTCCCCAGTTCCCTGGAACTTCTGTCTGGGATGTCATATAAGGTCTTCTCTCCTACTCAGAGTTTCTGTAAATGTGTGTTTAAACTTCAGTGTTTTGTATTGTTGGCAGCACTTTCAGGATGGTTAAAATCTCSCTGGGTTAAATGGTACCTTTCCAAAGCAGCACTCACTGTGCCTCACTCACTCATAAGCTCAGGCCCACTGTTAGCTGTTCATAAATGACATTTGTGGAGTGGGGCACAGCAGCTTTTCCCACGTGCCACATTGGGTTGTATACCCTGGCTGTGTCATGTCCCTGTGCTGTGGTGAGAGCTGAGGACTCTTCAGGGCCTCTRAAATCAGCCTGGAAATGTATCTCTACTTTGGAGTAGGTGTTTGCATTTGGCAGGTCTGTATTTAAAGCAAATAGTCCCAAGGACTGGAGAAGCAAGAAAAAGTGGAAGAAAGAYTCGAGTCATGTAGGAACAGTGTGCTCTAAACAGAGAGCTTTTCCTAAACAAAGAGAAATTGTTAGTTACATCAAATGCAGTACTGAAATCCTGTGGTAAGGAAGGCAGTCCAAGCTTCTCCTCATCCTGGAAGAACACATAAAATGTACATCCAAGTTTAACTATGTACATATTAAAAAGTGGTCTGGAGAAGTGTGCATTTCAAATCATCCCTCTTCAGTGAGTAACTCAGTCATCAAATCAGCTCTTCATTAAACAGAGTAAATTACTCTTTGAGGACTGTGGAGTGTGTTCATATTTCACAGTTCCAGTCAGCTATTTCACTATTACATAGTTATTAAGTCCTCTTGGGCATCTTGCAGTGGTCCTGGTTCCAGCAAATCTTTCCGACTGTTGTATTCTTCCTGCGCTAAACTGATTATTTTTCCATTGGAGGAGTCAGTTGTTCTTAATATATACATTTGCTGTGAAATAAGAGGCCGCTCTTCAAATGGTTATTTGTCATCATGTTTACTGGGTAGTTGACTGCRATATTTTGTCTGAAACTTCTTTTTGGGAAAAAGTGCAGTACTGCTGGAGGTGGAATGTTAATGTTTCATTATTTCTAAAAAGAAGACAGAAATAAGAGAAATTGAATAGTCAAMATGATTTGTTTTGGTATTCTGTTCCAAAGTGCTTAGTCCCTTCTTTCAGAGTGGCATCCTTGGAAGGGTGTACMGAAGGATTTCATTGGTACCAGGGAAAACCGGCTGAGTTTACTTTAAAATTCCCTCAATGGAAAGCAAAAGATGTCACTGGCAAAACATTCTGCCATGGCTGGAAGTTTGTGGTAGCCAGAGTCCAGCCTGAGCCCTGTCCCCTGCCAGGCCAGCCCTCTCAGAACCCCTCTGGATGCTCCTGCTGCCAAGGGAGGGGAGTGTGGGAGCAGCATCCAGTGCTCACCCTGCCTCCCTTCTGGGAAGTAGCCATGCYTCATGTTTTCAGACTCAGGAGCACAGAGTTTAATTTTGCCTTTGCTGCTGAGGCCTTGGGGTGCTCTGAGAGCACTGCAGGACACAGGCTGTAGCCAGACAGATGGACAGCTGGATTTAGATGCTGTAACTCCTGCTGGGTTGTGTCTTGCTTCACGTGGCAGCCCCATGGAAATACCTAATGGCATCAAAATCTGGCCCTGCTTGAGCAATTGAGCTGCACTTTCACACAGCCTGCATGTCTTTCCCTTTCATCACCTTTTGAAGCCCTGCCGAGTTTGGTGACATAATTATGTGATCTTTAGCATGGGATGCATTTGCAGATGGCTGTGAGCTCACATGCCAAGAGGCTGCAGCGGTGCGAAGCTGACAGCAATCCTGTGACTTGGCTGAGGGTTCGCTCACTTTGGAGGAGTGGATACCCTGGGTTATGTGTTTGCAGCCGTGCTGTCTGTATCACCTGAGCTTCACATCAGCCTCTGTCCCACCTGTGCCATTGGTTTGATGTTTCTGGTCTTCGAAAGCAGAGGTGCTGTAAACAATTTAAAAACAAAAGGCAGTGATGGAAATGCTCCATTTACCTTTGCTGGTCTGAGCCTTCAGACTGATTTCAGGTTGCACTATTTTTAATAGAGATATTTGACAAGTGTCTGAGGTTGTGTAACTGAGGAGGGAGAGGTGGGTTGGGAATCACAAGGCCTGGTTTCATTCAGAGGTCTGAGACAAACTTTCCAAGTGACAACTCACCTTTCCTGAGCTCCACTGGCCMTGTGTTCAAAATGAGTTCAATACTTTCTCCATGCTGCAGTGCTCAAGAACTGCTCAGCCTAAGACCCTGCTCTCCCCTACTTGAAATTTTCCAAACAAGAAGTAATGACTGTCTTGTGCGTTGCCCAGTTGCCCAAAGCTGAATGTATGCAAAAGTAAGATTCCTGTCTTTACAAAGAAACAAAGCCAAGAGAAAATGAAATTAAACAGAAATTAAAAGCTCTTCTGTGATGGCACAGCAACAGCATTGAAAGCCTAGAAAGTCTAAACCTTAAACAGCAATATTAGCAATGCAAATTTTCATGTTAGATGTGTACTTACATATATTACTTTGTATCACACCATGCAGGTTGGGCTGGAAACCTGCAGCTGATGATATGACATGGGAATGGGAATGAGTGTGAAACCTTGGAGGGATGGAAACAGATTTCAAACCCCTGCTTTAGTGAAGCTAAAAGAGAAATGGCTTTGCATTGGCTTAAGTCTTGTGGTGGTGACAAGCCAGCTGTCCCATGTTGTGCTGGCGCAGGGCAGTCACAGGCAACTGGTGTGGGAGTGTGTCTGGGAGAGGATGGTGTCCATGCTCAAGTTGGGAGTGGATGGATGGAACTGTCCATTTGTGAGTTAACGGATGGGAAAAGGAAATGCAAGAGAAAAACAGATTCTTTTCATAATAGCAGCAGGGAGAGAGGAAAGATTCAACTCGGTTGAGAAAGCTGAAGTGAGAGCTCAAGGTCTTGTGGATATAAGCATCAGRGTATCTGATGAGTTAGCATGGATGTTTCTGAGGGAAGGTGGTATGCGTGAAGACAGGGAATTATTGTTAGCACATGCCTGTCATTCTACCTGTTGCTTTCCTTGGGGAGAAGCAAGATTTTTCTTAAGAGTGGCCCCTTACAGAACAAGCTGCTAGTAATTGCAGTAGGGGTGGCTAAAACAGACCCTATGAATCCAAACATAAGAGCCTCATAAAATTAGATACAGAGTTTGCAAAATTTTTGKCAATGTCAAAGAAACCATTTAGCTTTTTCAGCAGTTGGGACCTTCTGCAAATGTTTTTTTTTCTCTGCTTGTGCTCTATAAATATATTTTTAAAACCCCCAAATTTTGTTATGGTTGCAAGCAGTCCCTATAAAAACTGAGGAGGCAAATAGTGGAACTTTGAAATGTCTGTAGGAGCTTTTGAGTAATTTGGGGGCCAAATTACTCAAAAGTATGGAAGGAAATCACTGTGTTTCAGGAAGCATTGCAGCTTTAGCTAAATGTTTGTGCTACTGAATGGTAGCAGATGGCTAACCCAGAAAATGGTAGCAAGTTGTTTAAGCTACTGGTAAAATAGTGAAGGCTTCTTTGCCTTGCTCTTAGCAGCCAGCCTTGATTTGAGGGATCCAGGCTAGGGCTTTGCTCTGCAGTCCCTGCAGGGCTGCTTCCCCAGCACTGGGCACACAGAACACCCAGATTCAGGCTGCCCATAACTCTGCTGAGTAACATGTCCTTGCCATGCAGATCTAGTTAAAACCCTGTGAAAGTAGAGGATACCACTCCCATGGAAGTAAGGGTTAGTTTTCATCAGGTGTTCAGGGCTGAAGAGAGGAGGAATTATTGTTCATCACCACCTCATTGTAGGTCRCCAGTGTTGCTGGTGGGTGGTTCARAGCTCACAAGCAAAGTGGGCAATGCTGGGCAGSTGTTTTGGTATTAGAAAGCTTCATTCCTCGGAACTGCMCCARTGCCAGCTCGGTGTCACAGGTCAGAGAGGTCACCCAGCAGCAGTCAGAGAGCAGGTTGCATCACTGCACCCTTCCACTGCATCCTTCTCGCAAATCTCCAGCTCTGGGTGTTCAAACACCAAACATGAATAGCATAAAATACGAGTCCATTTTCATTAGCAATGTACAGGTCTAGCAGGCTGCTAGCTATGGAATGCGAAAGACTCTGGAAGTCCTTCCTGAGACTTGCTCTCCTGATTTTTGCAGGGACTTTGTTGACATGAAGGATTGATTTTGATCCCCAGAGTCTCCTCTTGCTGTATATCCTACTGGTCAGGGATATTCTGTGCTCTGTGTGGGGAAGCTGCAAGTCTTGCACCTCAACGTTGGAGACCAAACCAATGCAGATATGTTCATTTTCAGTTCTAAATATTCCTGGGCTAACCCAAGGAAGGTGTCATAGATTTTCTTTTACAAACCTGCAGAGCTGTGGCTGCATCTTTTTGATATGTTCAGATGCTTTTCAAGGGTATTAACTGGGTAAAATCTTTGACAAGTGTCCCTTCTACTAGTTGACAAACCATGATGAGGGGAGTCCAAGTGGCTGCTGCCCTGTGTCCCAGCTGTGTGTGCTCAGCTGTGATGGAGCTGCTCATAACATGTGAAACAGCCCAGGGCTTTGCATGAAGACATTGCTTTGCATATGACTGCAGAAAGTTGCTCTTTGGAAATGAAATTAAATAAGAAAGTAATTTATCTGTAATTAAGGTCTGTTTCTATCTGRGCCCAACCTAATGCAGAGCTCCTAAGAATAGTAATAAATAGTATTCTGTCCATTTTCTTGGCATGCACTTCATCCAGGATCTATAAGTTTTGTTCTTTGGGAGCCTTGGAGTGTGTGCCACCAGCTTCCCTTTTAGGATACAGAGCTATGTGTGTACTTTTTCAAAGAGCTTTTGCAATAAATAATGTGGAATAAAGTTGCTTAGAAAAATCAGAGCAGGTATTATTTCAAGACATGAATTGTGAACAGGTTTATATGAGAGATAAATAATATTTTAGTGGTTTTTATTTGCATTTTCCATTAAGAGGAAGCAGCAAAGGCTATGTTATTTTAAGATGTATGTTTTCCACTGTCTGAGGAAACTTAATCTCTAGAACTGCTAATGAAAGAGCAGAGATTAACATTGAGCCTGTGTTYTGTTCTTAGCCAACCTGCACCTTGGAAAACAAACTTTTCTGATTTGTGAAAGGCTTTGAAATATGAAATAAAAAYGGAGAGTTTTAATTTTTTTTCTTCAATGCATGATGAAGCTTGAATTCCTGCTCTCTGACTTTGTGAGTCTGAGGCATTTTTGGCAGTTTCTAATGGAAAGTTGAACATGCACTTCAGCTAGAGATGGAATGGAAAGACTTTACATAAACATATGAATCTCCAGTAGATTAAAAAATCTGTGCTATTTCACTGGGTAAGGGAGAAAATTTGTCTCTATTGAGGTAGTTTTGGAGAGAGGTGTAAACCAACTCCCCTAATCGCAGGCAGAATGCTTGAGGATGATTTGGTGAAGTCTGTGATATGCATAAAGGAATAAAATAAAAGCAGAGCTGCAGCATCCAGATTGCCAACACTTTGGATTCAARGCCAATCTTCACTTCAGAAATATCTTACTGATCATATTTTTCCTTTTTTTTTCTTTTGAAATTCACTATTTTATGAAACTTTCAAAATCCTGGCTCTCTGAATAAGTTGAAACTATGAGTTTTTTATTAGTTGTGTCTTGGTTAACACTTGTTCCTGTGTCCACAGATGACTGATATAATCCATTTGCTGAGTGTTAACGTGTTAACCCGAGATGAGCAGGTTTGTYAGAGGCTCTGTAGAASAGGRATGTAAAGATGAAGGKGACTGAGAGGTGTCAGTTTCCTCCMATGGACTGTCACAAACCAATACAGGGTAGGCTGTAGGCTACCATTTGTGTCCTGCTTTGAGGATGGGCCATGAAACATCCCAGCAACCAACAGATGAGTGGAATTTGGAGGGAAATTAGGTGTTTGGATCGAAGTATTTAATTAAAAATAAAATTCTTGTATAAAGTGAATCATATAAATGCAGCACGTGAAGCTTTGTGCTTTGTGGATGTTGGTAACCACTGCCTGATGAGGTTGGAGTGAAAGCTGGTGCAGAAAGAGAACTGTGCTGCCTGCTGTGCCTTCCCATGAGCCTAGTCCATATCTTCYATCAGGATAATTATGCACAATGTTTTCTTCAGCCTTTGAACAAGCAGGGCCTCCTTCTTTGCTTGACTGCTTCTGTAACATGCCACTGATTTTAATGAGATTGCGCTGATGTGAAAGGAGATCAATGGAGTGAAGATTTAGGTTCATAAGAAATGATCCAGGTGCACAGCACAAGGATGCTGCCACGGTTTAGTTAGCCTCCTAATGAGCAGTGCAATTTTAATAGGTGTGTTTTCCTTACTGGAGATGTATGGCCATGCCTGTGGGGAGCAGGACAGGTTGGCTCACAGCAGTGCATGCTCTGGCTCTGACTTGTGTCCCCTGCCAACCCACTTCAAAGCTACCTCAGGCTGCAGGCACATGGGCAGGGACCAGTGGTGAGGGGATGCCTGACAGCCTAGAAACAATGTTCTCTCTTTTTTTACTACCTTGCCTTTGGACATCCTTTGAGGTCCATCTAGAGGGAAAKAAGCTGTCTCTTCTGCAAGCCTGCATGGGAGCGAGAATAAATRTGGGTAAGCTGCAGTGCAGTAACTCACACATCCAGGACCCGTGTCCTGTCTGGGCAGAGCAGCATCATGCAAGCTCCATGCTGGTGTCAGTGCTGGAGAGAAGGRCATTTGGGGACTTGTAATCCTGTCATCCTTCCCATCTAGCCATACCTGTGTGGGCATCAGCTGTTGGTGGAGAAGGATCAATTTCACTTAAAACTTATGAAAGCTCTACATTTGTTATCAAAAACTTAAAGGCTCTAAGCCTAATTCTGCTGATGATACCACCTAATCCTCTGAGTGTTTTCTGCACTCTCAAGGAGCAGCTGGAGTCAGAATTATGGCTCTGTCCYGCATAGGAAGAAAAATCCTTACATTGTCATTTTGGCAGTATCTCTGGCTGATACAGTTAAGCCATGTAAAAGAGAGCAACCACTAGAAACAAAGTTATTTTCACCAGATAAAAAAGATCAAATGTAAGCAAGCTAATAATATGAGAACCTTGAAAGGTGTGTGATGAGAATCTCAAAGAAAAATAGAGTGATATGAATGTGAATTAGTATCAGACTTCCAGGTGGAGGAAATTTATCTAGACAAAGGGATAGTTTGAGTGGCAGATTTAAAAGCCACCTTCCAGTGCTGGTTTTGGAGTAGCTGGTTTTAAAAACACTTCCCAAATGGGTCTGCCAAATGTTCAGCTTCTTCTGTTTTTTGCTTATTAGGGAATTGGGAAAAATTAAAGTTTTTATGATGTACAACGTACATTCTTCATAAATGCTKCTCCCTTTTCTCTTAGTGATTGAGGATTTTATTTTAGAAGGGTCACAGCCCTATGTACCATGCCTGATTTTATAGTCTATGCTATATCCATCCACATCCACCTCACTGCCTTATGTTTGGAAGCTTTCAGGAGACCTGCTGCTGGAATGGGTTTCATGTTTTACTCTCCCAGAAGTGGCTGCTGAGTTGAGCAGTRGGCTGTATTTCTCCAGGAACTGAAACAGTGGCCTGATGTAAACCATGTGTTTTGGAGCCCAGGCCAAGCACATTAGTGTGGGTGGCAACAAGGAGCCCCAGGGGCAGAGCTGTGCAGCCAGGAGAGCTTGAAAACCACCTGCTCAATTCTTCTGGACTGTCAGGGGGTTTTGTCCTTTCATTGGACATAAAGGAGCAATGACTTGGTCCTTTTCCCTCCAGAGCAGGAGTAAGTTTCAAAATAAGTTTGAGACAAACTGTGCCACCAAGGTTTCCGCTGGGAGGGCACCAAAGAGTTGTGAATGAAGTCTTGAATCACAGAACTCAAATGCGTGTGGTCAGGGATACTTCTAAGTGCTCATGAGACAAATGTCAGTCTCCAAGTGATGATTGTAAGTGTAAAATGTGGGCTGTAGGGACACAACTAGAACAAAGCAAAGGGGATGATTATGAGGTGTAGCTGTCCATAGCAAGCATCTCTTGGGAAGAAGTTGGAAAGGGAAAGGTGGAAAATGCCACTTTGAAGATCATTAGAGTGGTGTTCTGGGAGCCGTATGGCTCAGGAGGGATGGCTTTTGCTGTTGCAGTTCTGGGCCCAGTTGGAGGAATTGTTTCCGTAAATTTTTGTTGCTTGGTTAGTGCATGCATCGTAGCAGAGCTTACTGAATCTCAGTTCTCCCTTGCTGAGTGTTGTGATTTTACCCCCTTGCCATGCTGGCTGTTGTGAGACACTATCCACGTCTTTGTATTGTCATTTTAGAGGGAGCCACAGGTGCGCCTWAATCCATCCCTGTGTTTCTCTGTGTGGTGCATTGCTGGTTTTGTCTGGAAGTCTTGAGGGACAAGCCCTTGCCCAGGGATATTCTATGGATGGTTGCACTGATACAAATGAAAGTTTTCCATCGCCTCTGATGCCTGTTCAAGCCAACCAGTCACATGTACAACGCAGCAGGGTTAGAAGGCATCTCTGTGCTCAGGGTGACTGATGAGAAGGATGTTCTGCCAAGGACTGTGCACAGCCTTGTACCTGTTGTCCACACCTCACACGTGGTGGCAGTGACTGTGCACTTCTTTTGTTTTGATGCTGGAGTTCTTTGTAATGCTCATACCTGTCTGAGAAGCAACATGGTCACTGAGGATTTCTTGCATTTTAAAGGTTTTGGCTGTGTAAATGCACTAGAGATGTCAATGAGCAGCAGGATGATTAGGGCAAGACACCAAGGGTGCCATCTTCAGGGAGTACAGACAGACAAGTGTAGCCCAATAAATTAATGGAAGGAGGTCCCCCAGCTCAGCCTGTGGGTGAAGTCAGCAGTGGTGAGGGCAATCCCATACCTTTGCCACCTTGTTTCTCCTGCTCTGTCTCTGCAAGGAGTCCCCAAAGCTGTTGTCACTCCAGTGCCACCTTTCCTCCAACTCAGTGAGCAGGCAGGTGTTGTACAGCAGCCTGGATGGGCACTTGCAGAGCAGRGCCATGGCTGCAGGGTGCTCTGACAGCCTTTGTGGAGTTCCTGCGGGTCTTTGCCACCACAGCGGTTTGATCACTGGAGAAGCCCAGATGTGAGGCATCCAAATTCAGTGGGTGTGAGAKGGACATAGCCCAGCCTCAGTGGGTTCCCTTCAAAGGTCAGTGATGCAGAAGGAAGCCTGTGCATTGATGTCAGTGGGAGAACGTGAAGCCTTCAATAACTCACWGTTGGTTTTTCCTAAGTCGTAATACACGTGTTAATCGTGTAGAATTACATTCCTGAATTCGAAAAACACCCTGGTCCACTGTGCTTAGCGTTCATAGGGCTCTTCAAAGGGAGCACTGGAAACTTCTGTTGACGCTGTCAATTTAAAGAATGTCCCCCGGATGCCAGGTAACTCCTCTACAGATGTATAATGAATCGTTTTCCTTAAATCAGACATTACCACTAGATACTGGTCCTCCGCCCAAAACTCCTGACTGGAGCCCAGTGAATTATGGCACAGATTCCATTGTGCTTTGCAGGAACTAAAGCGTTCCAGTCCCTGTTTTCTCTGCCAGGCAGAAGTGTGTGGAAATGTGCTAAACTATTTTTTATTTTTTCTGCAAGAAACAAAGGATTTTTATGTCGCTTGCCTCTACTGCTTTAACTGATTAGCTTATTTCCAGGAGGAGATCTGATGCTGAGTGTATAAATTAGTGGCATTGCAAGAGTTGRTCAGCCCACAGAGAGAAAGGTTAATTGCATTTTTAAATGCTAGGGGACCTACCAACCCAGTRAGCCTGAGGGTGGATTTGTTCTCCCATTTCAGTCCTGCTTTCTCTGGTCATTTACTTTGGCTTTCATACGTGTTAACTGCTGCAGTGCTCCGAAGATCCCCACTAGAGCTCATATTCTGCTCTGTGCCACGACAGGTCTGAAGGAAATCACTGAGCCCRGAGTGCATTTAGAGCAGTCAGCAAATCGCAGTTCGGAGGGCCACATCAGCACTGTTTGAGCTGGCTCACCCTCTGCAGGAAATATCTTTGYGGAGTGAACTCTTCTTGGGATGGCCCCAATCCAGCCCTCATTGAAGTCGGAATTGCTCACATTTTCTCAACTGAGATTGGATCAAACCATCAACTTAAAAAAAAAAAAATCCAGTAACACTTCGCCAAAGTGACATGGGGCATGAATTTTTGGGTGGAAAACAACTATCTTCCTGTGGTATTGTGTCTGTCCTTTTTCTTCTTTACTGTTTTGCTGATGTGGCTTGGAKATAGCTGTAGGTAACAGTCAGAGTATGTGGAGAGGAGGTGGAGAGCAGCCACCCCTATGTGTATTGTTGGATGAGAAATGTGAGATACTTTCTTTATCCTGTGCTTTTCAGTTATGATAAAATGACATTTTTCTTTTCCTGTTYGTAAATAATCAACAAAGGTTGAAAGCTGTAAGTTGCTGAAAGGATTACAGAGCTTTCAATTCTTGGCTTTGCTAGTAAAGCTCTGCTTTCACCTTTTCAAATACACTCTGTTTCATCATCTGTTTCAAATCAGGTGAAAAAATAAAATGGTATATCAGAATTGTCCTAACCCTTAAAACCAAGGTACAAAGTGATTTACCTACTGGAAGATGGCAGAGCACCATGAGCACCATGTGGAGAACAGCACCTGTTGGGGGCATGAAGAAGAAAGAAGTGATGATGTTGCAAAGTATTTTTGAAAACAATAGACCTTTTCCTGGTGAAAGTCTGGCCATGATACAGCCGGCACATGAACACTGCCACACGAGCATGGGGCTTTACTCCCTGGCTTCCCTGGTGCTTCCTGTGGGACTGGTATTCCTCAGTCTTTCTGCACCCCGGGGCAGAATCMTGTCTTGGTTTCACAAGCTGCCAAAAAAGGGTAACTGCAGAGTTGCCTTAGGATTGTTTGCCATGAGTGTTCTGAACTCAGTGTCACCACTTAGGCAGTTACATTTAGGAGTAGCCAATACAATAGGTTTTATGAGTGTGAATGTCTTACCTCACAAACTGAATTAAATTTACAGTTGCCAGCTGAAGAATCAAAAGGCAGTGTCTCTTTTTTTCCTATTCATTAATTAACTAGCATTTTTTGCTGTAAGTACAGCTGGTATCTTCATGGTGGTAGGGCTTGGATTCTTGTGGGAATGCATAGTATACAGTGTGTTGTTTCCCAAAGAAATAGTTCAGAGGTCCAGGAATCACATCTGGCTGATGTACTTTTCTAGTCCTGGTGGTGAGTTTTGAGAGGAAAGCTGCGGGGTGTTCGTAAACTGATCAGCTCTGAAATTGGATTTCAGACTGTCAGTGGTGCCAGGTTCTTACCTCAGAGGACAACTGATTGAGGTTAGGGACAGTTAAGGACTTCCTGGGACAGGGATCTACTCTTTGAGGAGAATGAATGAACTGAGCAGCTCAGCACATTTTCTTTAATCTTTCATACTATTTTGTCTGGTAAAGCAGCAGTAGTCTCAAGTACAGGGTTCAGAATTGGTAAGTCTCATTTGATGCTTAGAACTTAATTAAAAAAGAATAATAAAACCCAAAATACCACCTTGCCCCTAAGAAAACCCCCAAAATCCCGCCAGTTTGGTGCTGCAGTGCAGACTGTGATTTTTGRTCAAGTTGCCCATTGCAGGATTTCATTTACCAGCTACCATTTTTGGCCTTTTCTGATGATTTTGTTGTCTCTCAGCAGCTACAATTTCTGCCTCCAAGCTGATACTTTGCCCATGGCTGGGTCACTGTGCTCAGTCTCCCTGATATCTGTCTGAAGTGAAAAGAGAGATTAATAGTTGTTTATAAACTATATGGACGTTGTCTGCTGACTGTGCCAAGTATGTGTCATCTCTGCAGCAGAACACATTTTATAGGTCCAGTTTTCCAGTCCTGAAGTTATGGCACATATAAGCAAAGTGTAACAACATTTTTGTTGACTATGGAAGGCAAAAAGAAGACTAGTGGTGGGAAATTGAAGTGTTTGATTTTTTTGTGACCTCAAATTTCAACTACTTTTTTTGCTTGTGTCTGAATAGGTTTGAGTTGCTTGGTATGGTATGAGTTGCTTGGTATGTTTTTCCCTGCAGTTATAGATTGATTGCTAGGGGTCAGTACTTCCCTTCTCTTCTGGAGCTGTTTTGTGTTTTCCTTTGCTAGATAATTGATGAGACCCTCTGAAGAATCTGTATGATTTGGCAAGTGCAAGCTGCCTCCTTGTGTGGTTGTTCAGAGGATRTTTTACCCTCAGCTTAGACCTCGTGCTTTGGGCTTGCTTATTTTGTAAAAAACTTTCCTACAGTACTGACACACAGAAATTTTGGCAATGTTAATGGGCGTTTCATCTGTGAAAAGTCATTACCAAGGCTTTAATCAGCCCTGAATTTTTGGGGCCAAGACACGATASACTGCTAATTCCTAAATAATGTTGGATTTGTACACTGAAGAGAGTACAAGGGTGTGACTCTTTCTCATTTTCTAGAATATAGAAAAGCATTTTATTTTAACATAATTGCAGGTAGCTCTTTAGATGAGTTCCAAAGATGATTACCAGTTGCTTTAGTTTCACCAGAGTGGAGGTCCAGAAAACTGTTCAATCAGTTTTGGGACAAAACAGAAAAAGTACTTAAAGATATTTAGGGGGAAATAATGGGCGGCTGAGGAAGACTCAACCTTATGTTCAATTGAACACGTGGTAGCTAATATTTTTAAGGCTGTTTGAGACTATTGTTCYTGGGGTGTTCAGTATCCCCACAAGAAAGTGCTGCTTAAATGATGCACAGGATTTATTTCTTCCTCCTCCCCTCCCTTCTCTGGTGAGTGTAGCTTGTTTAGGACAGTTTTATTTATTTGGTGCAGTTTTTCTTGTTGGTGATGGTGGTTTTGGAGAATTATTTTGAACATGAATGAGCCTGGCCAGGAGGACAAAACTCTGGTCTTTAGGACACAATGAGTTTTCTTGTTGTTCAGTCTCTACAGTTCCAGGGATATCCTRCTTGTGGAAATCCAGATTTTTTCCCAAAGCCAAGATGAGAGTAGGAGACCAGGACTGAGGTGCAAGGGCTGTGACTGCAGAACACAATGACCCTCTGTCCTGTTGGGGGCTTGGGGAGTGTGAAATGTCCTCTGACTGGGAAGCACTCACCCTTTGGTATGGCTAAATGTGGTGGGACAGCAATCTGGTAGGTACTTGTATGAAGAGGTGTGAGCCCAGTTTCATCTTCTTGCTCTGCGTGGTTGAGACTTATCCCAGACCAGACTGATGGCCCCTGGGATGTGGTAAGCTCCTGCTGCTGCTCTTCATTTTTAATTATAAATCCTTTTCTTGTAAAGCCTGGCACAGACTTTACACAAAAACACAGTTTTTGATGGATCAGCAGTTTTCAGCAAAGCCATTTTAACCGTTTCTGATAACTTCATCCTGGGTGCCTTCAGACTCCTGAAGGTCAAACTGTGATGAGGAATGATAAATAGRAACTGGAACTAACTAGTGAAATGGGAACAGTCAGTAATACAGTGTGGTGCTACCATGAGGAAACTAATGGAAGCCTTGGAAAGCCCTGGTTTTAAAATCTCAGTTCATCACCCTTGCATTCAGCCTTAGGGTCAACAAAATTCTCTTTGCCTAAAACCACATTTGTTTTAGATTGAATACTTGCCCTATGGTGCTCTGGCTGGGCTGGTTCCTTTTGTATCCTTCATCCCTTACAGCCCTCTCTTTTAATTACAGATGAAAGCTGCTGCTCGGCAGAAATGTTGAGATCTGGGGATGGGGTGGCTACCAGTGGCACATGGGCTCCAGTGAGAGGCTGAGGGAGTGGGGCTGCCCCGGTTTGACGAACAGGAGGACAGGGCAATGTCCCTCAGCAGCCAGCTGCTTCTTGGTGGGAGGCTGCAAGAAAGCCACTTCTTGCTGGGAGCAGGGCACATGTAGCACTGTAATGCAAGTAGMTGCTTGGGAGATTTGGGCTGGACATTAGGAAAATGAGCAACTGTGTGTCCAGCAGGACCAGGGAAGGGATTGTTCCCCTGTATTTGGACTGGTGAGGCCACACCTCAAGTTCTGTGTCCAATTCTTGTCCCTCCACCACAAGAAAGACATTGAGGAGCTGGAGGGAGTCGAGAGAACAGCAAAAGGCTGGTGAAGGGTCTGGAGCACAAGTCTTATAAAGAGCACTGTGGGAACTGGGGTTGTTTAGCCTGGAGAAGGGGAGGTTCAGGGGAGACCTTGTTAGTCTCCACAACTGTATGAAAGGAGATTGTACTGTGGTGGGAGTCAGTCTCTTCTCTCAAGTGGCAAGAGGCAGAACAAGAGGAATGTCCAAGGGGAGGTTTAGATTGGATACTAGGGAWTTTTTTTTCACTGAAAGGGCTGTCCAGCTCTGGTACAGGCTGCCTAGGGAAATGRTTGAGTTAACCATTCCTGGAGGCATTTGAAAGACAKGTGGAYGTGRCAAGTAGGYRCATGGKTTGGTGGTAGATTTGGCAGTGCTGGGTTACRGGTTGAACTAACCTAAAAAGATTTTCCAACCTAAAAGATTACTTGACTGTAGGATAAAAGCCTTCRCCACAGACAGCTGGTGCAGCACTGGAGAAGGTCCACAGGAAAGCTGTGACATCTTCATCCTGGGAGGTTTGAGGACTGAGCTAGGGAAAGCCAAGTCTGGCCTCATGCCATGTTGGAGCTGGTTCATCTTTGAGTAGGAGATTGAGAAGCGATGTGGAGGTGCCTGCTCCAACTTGGATTTTGCCCTCTTTCAGTTCTCCGTGATGTTACTGTGAATGAAGGCTGTGTGCCTATATGATTAGTGACTCACAGGCTTCTGAAATCCCTGTTGAGCAACTGCTCAGGAGARCMAAAAAAATAAACYGCTTGGGAAMAGGTGGGKTTTTTAATAGAGTATGGGACTGARAATATTCCTGGGAAAGTGGTCAGGGACCTTCACTAAAACAGCTATATTTATTATATAGCAAAAAGCATTTATTGTTTGTTAAACACTTGGGACTACTTCCACTGCTGTGATCCAGATATTATGTACTGCTGTGGCAACAAAAAGTGTCTGTGAAATCAGCTCAATTGGCTGATTAATCTGCTTTTATAGCTGTTTTGTTTTGCGGGGTGGTCAGGAGCAGCCAGAAGCTGTTGAAGTCCATGTGTTTAAACTGATGATCCATGTCTCTGTAGGCAAAATAAAAAGGCAAGGTTTAGCGTGCTGAGCTGCTGCCCAATATTACAGTAGAAAAGCAGAGTTCCCTGGAACTGTGCAGTTCTGTGCAAATATTATGCACCTCATCAGCCTTGTGTTTCTTGCAGAGATTTCAAGAGAAGCTCTACAAACAGCTTTGAGAGTTGCTATGATTCCTTCCAAATGGTAATTTAATAGAAAAGAAGTGTGTTGGGAGTTTCTAAGAAGACACAGCATTGACAGCAGATCAAGAGCAATGAGCAGTTTAATTATCGGAGGTTTCACCAAGTAGAAATATTGGAAAGATACCTATTTCTGGCTTATATATGGACATGCAGATATCACCCCTTAAAATGACATGTTTAACTGCTGTAATGAATAAATATGAGCTCCTGAACTGGTGCTGGAGAGAGGACTTCAGTATTTCTCTGACAAAAGGGTACTTTGGTGCATTTCTTCTGTTGTCTGTCCAGGCATCTGACAGTTGTCTGCCCCAGTCTCTTGTTCTCTTTGCAYGGCTGTGATTGCAGTGGTTGGCACAGCCAGTGTATGAAATGTAAAAGAGGGGAAAGTCTCTACAAGTATGAGATCTCACTGCTGGCTGGTGCTACCAGCCCCTTTCTTCCTGCTGTCAGTTTTGCTTGCAGCCTGCACAGCAACTGGAGATACTGTTCATGGAAATAAATTGGTTGCTTGAGGAATCCTTGCATCAGTGTCACTTCTTAAAAGAATGTTGCCAGTTTTTCAGCAAATGTAAACAAGCCCCCAACTTTTACGAGGTCCCTTTTACAGTGCTGGATGTTCAAGCGACCATATAATGGGAATTTGGGAAGTCAGGAGTTGAGGCATGTGCAGAACAGACCTTTTAGATATGTCTTTTGGGGAGCAGAACCATTAGAGATGGGTTGAAAAGAATTTGCTTTTAGTAGTAAAACTATTCTGTGCTTCATTTTACATTGAACTTTAGCATACACCAAAAAAATAATGTACTGATGTGCCTGAATGAGGGAAAGAGGATTAAAAAAAAAGGAAAAGGAAAAGATTTAAACAGGAAAGCTACAAGACATCTCCAGTTTCTGGCAGGAGTCCTTGTATTACRATATTTTTTCACTTTCAGGGTCTTGCTATCCAGTCTATCTGAAGGGCCTGGGAAAAGACACTTTGGTATTGAACATCTCGCTTGGAAAGCTTGTTGCAAGAGCAATTTTATTTTACAGAAAAAAAAAAATAAACAGCTATAAAGTTATGTCCTTTATTTTGATGTAAATGGATGTGCTTACAACAGACATATGTGGACTGCTGTATGTGTCATGTGCTTCACAGTAACTGTCATGGGGTTTGTGTTTGTGTTTGCTTGTTTTTTGAAGAGAAAGACATGCCAAGCAGACCTCTGAGAATGCGTGCCCAGTCTCCAGATGGCAAGTTGCCTTTTCGGTGGAAGCCACCTTATGGGGCAGGCTTCAGAGGCCCACGCAGCAGATCCCAAGGCTWCCCCCGTGGGTATGGAGAGAGCAGCCGAAGGATGAGCTATGCTCCGATGCCACAGGAGCGACAAAACCAGGAAGCAAGAAAACTGGGTGAGTCAGATTTMCCTGATAGCACCCAGCTTAGCTAGCACGCTTTTGTAATTCCCTGTGGCTGCAAGGTGAGCAAAAGTCACATGTCCTAGCTATCCAAAATCTGTATTCTTATAAATGAAAGTAGTTATTATAATTGTATTCTCTGTCTCAGCACAGGTAGGGTATTATTAGAGAATAGAGTAGAAATTGTAGGAGAACTTGATGCTATGTTAAAGAGACACCATATGCAAGTTTGTCATGTTAATAGTGGAGGGAAAGGGTGGAGAGAAGAGCCATAGCTCAGATTCTCCTTGCAGGGTGGTGGGACCAGTCTGAAATCCCTTACTTCTTTCACCAAAAMAGTTACAGGAAAGCTTCTCTTTTTTCCCTGCTTGCACAGCTTCAGAGTCAGTTCATGTGGTTTCACTGCCATCAAGGAGCTCACAAGGACGGAGTCAACCTGTCTATAGGTCATCTTTAACTAAAAGAAAAGTCATAGGTATGTTTTGTTTATATGTACTCTCAATGAGTGAAGACAACTGGATGCAAAGAGAGGGCTTTGTGATTTTTACGCTGGAAGTCTTTTGGTGCTGGAGCTACTAGATTTTTCTCTGTGTGTTAAATAGCTTGATGGATATCTCAAATTCTCTAATTCAAACAGGATTAATAAAATAATGCAACTCTGTAACATGGTTGGTTGAGTTCCTGAGGTTTTATTTATTGTTTTTTTCTTTCATCTCCCCYTCTCTATCTATTGACAAATGTTATGCATTGCAGTAACTGCATGAGAAGACTTGATTAAATCAAAGCCAGGACCCTCAAAATTATGTGCTTTCTTTCATCTTAGATCTAGARCTCCTTTTCTGAAGGGTTGGTTGCCCGAAGTGTCAACTTGGTCAGCAAAAGTTTTCACTTTCTTTTGGAAAGAAGGCATTGCATRCTGCTGTCATGCTTAAAAAGGATGAATGAGATTTTGAGTCATCTCCATGACAGTGTGCTTTTTCACCCCCTCACACTGTGATGTGAATGGCATGGGAACAGTGAAGTGTTAAGCACATTTTGATGGTGGTAAATACCTATGTCAGAACTGAGAACTGTGGTTGAACTGTACTGAAATCCCATCTCACGCCTTTTTTGGGGCAGTGATACCCATCCGTTTCTCATGCTCACTTTCTTTCTTCAGGTGCTCCCATTGCAAAACTTTATATAAATAAGCCCTCTAAGACACTTGTGAGTAGTAGGTGGGCCCTCTTGGCCCTTTTTATATAGTAGCTGTTTGGCTTGGAAAACCTGGAACTCTCTGAGAACCCTCTGCATTATAAACCTGATKTGAAGAGGGGAAATGTGCCTCCCTGCTGCCTGCCATCTGTACAGGCAGTGCTGGGTTTTGGGCTAATGTGCCATTTGCTGAAGAGAAGGGAAATCTCCCTGAATTTCAGTCATACATGAGTAAAATCCCTAGATAATGAGAACATCCTCTGGAGTTTGCTGGCTCCTTTCCTTTCCTGAGACATCGATATTTTTTCCAATGTTAGTTTTCYATAAAACTTGGCTGGAAGGTCGTGCCTTGTACATTCTGTGCCTTTGGGAGACTTGGAAATAGTTGCTATTGCTCTAGTAAGGAAAAGTAATAAATCTTTCATTGGCTGGTGGTGGATAGACTAGACTAAAACAACTCCGTTGGACAGATAGAAAAGGGAACCTCATCAAAATTAAAACCCTCAAAATACCAAATTAGTTTCACTTAATTAAAAAATTCTGTAAATTATTTGCAAAAGGTATTCTGATATGTCCAAAGAGCCTGCTTTAACATTTTTTAAAATTCTGTTTTATTCCTTGTATACCATAAAAAATTTAAAGCTGAATTAAAACAACATGTTTGAAGCACTGAAAACCATAAAATATGCAGGAAATTCTCTCTCGTGAAAAAATTATTGAAGAGGGTTTTATTGCCCTTCAAAATGAAACCAAWTTTTCTGTAAAACAAAATTTCTGTTCTCCAGGTACCTCTAGCAATGCATTTGCCAATTTGTTAATTATTATTTGTCAATAMAAATTTTGCTGTGGGCAACAGTTTGGGGACCAATAGAATATTGAAGGACTGTGGAATGTATTGGTACTCTGGTCTTGCAGGCACATAGCTAACAAAAGAAATTATCATTCCATGGAATTCCACCAGTAATCAGTGTACTTGGTTTTCCACTCCCACTGTATTTCTAATTCAGCTGTGCTGTGTGAATGTTACAGTGTCAGTTGAAGACATTTGCTGTATTTTATGAGAACTCCAATGTTGTTATTGATACTGAACAATCCAGTGCTGATATTGATTGTGATTGTTTTGTTTTGCCATTTCAGAGGAGGAAGAAGTGGAGGTGGCACAAGACGTAACCGTTCGAGTTATGTCCTCTCAGTCTGTGCTTGTTACTTGGACAGACCCACTGTACGAAAAGCGGAAGGTTTCAGTGAACAGGTAGCTGGCCCTGCTTTTTTAAAGGGGTACTGAAGGGGAATTGCTGCCAGGGTGTATCACCATGGTCAGCAGATTCCCAAGTGTGCTTGGGGAAGGAAGGAGTCAGGACAGGGCACAGTCTACAGAAGTGTGGTGTTGAGCTGGATTGTCAAAACAGACTACAGCTTCAAGATGACCATACTGTGAGTGAAGGAGGCATCCCACTGCAGTGGGAAAGACACCCATCATCTCGTCCTGCATGCACTGACCCTCCAGAAGCCCCGTGTAGCTAAGGCTGAGCTGACGGGGCTCCTGTGAGTGAAGCTTGGCTTGTCACAGCATGCTGCAGCAGTTGGAGACCAAAACAAACAAGGAAAGGGGCTGGAAACTGCCAAAGGTCTGAAAGCACTGGATTGTGTTGCTCAGCCTGGGAACACTGAAGAGCTGTGCAAACTGGTGCTGAGAGTCACAGCAGGAAAACTAGTAATTTTAGATGTTCTGTTTCCTTCTGGAAGCAGTTACCTTGGCAGACATGAGGAGCTGAGCTGCTGGTGCTGCTCTGGGATCAAGGGCYTGCCAGCAGTGCAGCGAAGCTCATGGCCATGGGGTGGTGTGGAGCCCTCCAGGACACCTGGCTCAGTTCAGAAAATCCTGCAGCTTTCCCCCAGGGAAGAGGGTGTTTTGAGCAAGAGACTTGAAAGAGCAGTACATCCCTTGGGGTGAAAGCAATCACAGTACTTTAGAGGAAAGCAAAAATGTTTAAAATATGCTGAGTTTTGTTGTTGTTGGCACTTTGTGTTTGCACTTTGGTAGGTTCCTCATTAAGCCCCAGCAGGCTACCTGAGGGCAAAGAATCCCTGTCCCTCTCTGGTTCTCCTAATGCTAGGCTTCCACGTGCAAACTTTAATTGTTCTGTGTTTCTGATCCCAGGCAGTATAATGTTCGCTATCGGGAAAAGGGAGAATCGGCCAGGTGGGATTACAAGCAGGTGTCCAACCGGCGGGCACTGGTGGAGAGCCTGCTGCCAGACACGATGTATGAGTTTGCCATCCAGATCTTGSAGGGAGAAAAGGAAGGCAAATGGAGCGTGTCTGTTTACCAGCGGACCCCGGAGGCAGGTGTGTTTTCAAAGGCTCCTTGGGGTGACACAAATCTTAGCGTTTGAGCTGTGGAACAGGGCTGGTTTGAGGGAAAGCCAGAATGAGCCAGGTAATTGCTTGGGGCAGCAGAGAGTTGAGGATATGGGTTGAGGTATGAGGATATCAGTGCTGCTGCCTGCATCCCTGCAGTAATGAAGCACACCAGGAGAGCACACAAAGCTGCACTTGTGGTGCTGAGAACAGGGGGAGATGGCTTGGGTATTTCTGTGGGGCGGGTCAGCACCTTGGACCCCTGCAGCAAGACATGCCCCTTCCTCTGAGAAGAGAAACCTGGCTTCCATCTGTGGACAGCAAATTTACAATCTCCCTCTACCACGGAGACATTGTCAGGCCTCATTGGTACAAGAGAGTGGTCCATAACAACCAAATTACCATGTTGTTCCAGCTAAGCCACAAGAGCAGTCTAGTGCAGACCTTCTGTTCCTAAAAATATGGAATAAAATTTCACTGTAAAAGTCTGAGAGATGTGACAGAGGCAAGCATGGACCTGAGCCATGTGCACTCTTCAGATTTATCTTGGAAGTGGCTGTATAGGAATCTCTGCTATGAGAAGTTGGAGCAAAAGGTATGTGCTGCTTTGATTCTTAGTTGCTTCTTCTGTGTGTGGCCATTTCCCAGCTCCTGCCAGTGCACCTGAAAATCTGGATGTTTGGCCACTAAAGGGGAAACCAACCTCTGTAGCAGCCTCGTGGGATGCTCTTCCAGAGAGCGAAGGAAAAGTCAAAGGTGAGTCTTCACTGTTGGTTTCTAACTCCGTCAGGGAGCTGGGTCTTCTCAAAGTCAGACTGCTGCCCTGCAGTRAGCTGAAATCTTTGCTGTGCCAGGATTTTTTAACTTGATTAAACCCAAACAGGATTTTCATGTTTCCAGCCCAGTGTCTCCACAGCTCCGCTGAAAAGCTACCATCACTGTCTGCCTGGGATGTCACAGAGGTTCCTGGGGTATCATGCATGCACATTTCACCTCTTCTTCCACTAATAAGMAGGTCAAAATGGGGCTCAAGAAGGAAGTTTCTAGAAGAAGGTGTAAGAATTAGGTGAAGAAGAAAAAGTTGGGTAGTTGCCAAGAAAGTGGGTGGTTTTATGTTGTTTTATTTCCAATTTGTCATGAAAGGAAATCTTCAGCTTAAGAAGCAAACATAAATCTGATTTCAGCAGATAGCATGCATAAATCTTGTGTAGTATAGTGTTATTGTACATAGTCATAAAGATAATTTGCCAGTTGGCTATGTTTTTGCATAGAATTAAAGAAAAAGAAAAAACTCTTTCTGAGATTTTTCCCCCCTTTTCTCTCCAAAAATGAGGCTGATTTTTTAGCCTCTTGTTCTCCTGTGGCTGACAGGATTGTGTCCTCAAATTATACAAGTTTTTGGAGGTCCCTTATCAGCCCTGCAGCATCTCAGGATTTGAAAAACCACTGGCCTGGAGGGAGGTACACCGTGTCTTCAAGACATACTTTAGATGTTCTTCAGGGCAGTGGTGGAATTCCTTTCTTTTTTAAAGTCAGTAGAAGTCTTGCCAATTGCTTCAATGGAGCTGCAGTTGTGTCCAGGAATCATTATTTCTGTAAGTGGGGTCATGCAGGGACATTATCTGATATTTCAAGTCTGCTCCTAGTTTTGACCAGTCTGTAACCCTCTGTGCAGTTTTCTCTGCATTGTTATTAGATGATTCATCCAAGGCAATCATTTTAAAGATACCTAATATCCAAGGGCTGAATGCTTAYACACGTCTAATATATCATTGTTTTTTGAGTATGAAGTGTTACAGGAGAGGTCATATTTTCAAACTAAATAAATGACAAGATATTTTTACTGGCTAAATAAAATCACTGTATTAGCATTTCATGGTCATTTTGATAGCGTGTGGTAATCAGGAATTTTTGTCTTTTGATCCTTTTGTTTTTCAACCCTGTCCTTTTATATATTTATACCACRTATTAAAATAATGGGAAAAAATGTTCTCCAGTAGCCATTTGAGAGTTATCAGAAGCTACACAAGTATCTCTGCGATGAAAGCAACTCCTTTGTAAAAAAAAGGAAAAGAAAAAAGATTRAAAGGTTTCCATGCTTTCTAATACATTGATTAATTTTTCAGTGGAGCATTAAATGTATTTGCATATAAAATATTGATTTTTTTTTTCCTTGATTTTGATGAACTATGCAGGGCTTATTTCTTAACACAATGAATATGGGCTCACTTTCAGGAAAAAAAAAATGCATTTCTTATTTTTGAAGATGTCATTATGTTCTAGAGTTTTACCAYTGTGACACTGTCACTCCTCAGGTATTGTGGGATTTTGTGTAGAGAGAGAAAGCTGGCAGCCCATGAAATTTATTATCAAAACCCTGGATTCATCTGATACCCGTACCTCTTATAGAGGATTTGAAAAGAAAACARAGCTAGCACATGTCTGAGAGCTCACCTGCACTCCTTGGGATTATAATGGGAAGATTCCTCTTCGTGCCCAGAATTGTTCCGATAGGGGTGAAATTTCTCTTCGTACTGAAAGCTAAGACAGAGCACAGTATCACAGTCATTCGAAACTCAAAGGTGAGAGCAGGTTGAATTTCAAAGTGGCAACCAGGCCTTGCCTTGCTCTCTCTGCTGTGATRTTTGGCCCTGGCTCTGGTTAAGCACAGTGTGTCAGATTTTGAGTTTGTTAGACCAACACAAYGTTGCTACCATTTGGCAAACCTGCAGTGCTGATATTTTCTGGTAGAAGTATCTCTTCTGAATAAGAACAAATATTCAACTTACCTACATACGTATGTATTATGTCTCTCTCATGTCTTTATACTCCAGCTGTTGACTCAGCGTGCATTGCTAGTGTATTAATTTTAGTAATGCACGTTCTAATTCATCCTACCCATACAGTCTGTCCGCTGGAAACAGGACTGTTTTCAGTTTCCTCCTTCCAACCGTCTGCCAAATCATTTCAGAATACATTCTTTCATACGCCCCGGCTCTCAAGCCATTTGGAGCAAAGTCCATCACCTACTCTGGAGCTACAACATCAGCCATAATAGATGGTCTGCAGGCTGGGGAGCGCTATATTTTCAAAATTCGTGCAGCAAACAGGAGGGGACCGGGTCCTCAGTCAAAAGCCTTCAGTGTTGCCATCCCAGCAGGTGAGCACCAAGCCATGAACCCATGGCATAGTTCGCCCGCGCTTGCCTTGGTCCCAGTTGTGTTAATATCCACTGTTTTAATTCCTCTGTACTCTGACCTGTGGGATTTTACTTCCTTAATATTATTTCTGCTTGCTCTTTCCATCACTATTGGTCCAAGTAAATGTTTGTCACTCTGCAGTATATAAAAGGAAATCTCTAAGGATGTTTTAGCCTGTTAAATAGATGCTGCCATGCTCCATTTCCTGCATGAGTGCTATGTGCTCTTTTTACCCAAAGGCCAAACAATGCAATGCTCTGGGTCTTTGGCTGCTCTATTCCTGACAGCTCTCGCTCTTGAAAGCAACTTAATGTCTTACTCAGATACTACTCCTTGTGTTTATTTATTGCCAAAAAGTTACTGTTGTAGGGAYAGAATATTTGCTGGGTTAGCTAAAAAGGTGGGCCACAGCCTTACATGGGATAATGCAGCACCATGYCATCAGCATGACTGAATTCTGCTGAAAATTTGGTTCCTCTGAAAAGATRTTGCCGTCCCTGATTTTAGATACTTGATTTTAATTGGTCTAAGTTTTACCCAAGCTACAGTAATTCCACATAGATACCTTCATACAACCCAAAATTTAACTTGGCTGGGCTCCACAGCCTGGTTAATACAGAAATAATTATTGTCTCATATTCTCATAATCTGTTTTGTTCTTGCTACCTGGGTGKTTTTTTCTCTTGGTCAGTTTTTGTTCATCTTCTGTTGTCATGAATAAACACTTTTTTTTTGCCCTTAGCCGCCCATGAGGATTCAGTTCCTCAGCAAAAGACAAGTATTCAAGATAATTCAGAGGCTAAAAAGACTGGGAATGCTGGCTCATCTCCTTCTCAAAGTTCTGTTTCTTCAAAAGCCCAGCCATCACCTTCTTCTAAGCAGTTGTCTGCTCATTCACCTGGTGTTAGTGATAAAAAGAGTCTTATTTCTGAATAYAAGAATAAAATCTTGACTCGGGGGGTCCCAAGTAAATCTCGGTTACCTTCTAGAAAGACAGAAGAGCTAGAACCTGACCTCCAGTCCACTGAGGTGACAGATGATCACGATTCTTCCCAAGAAGCTACAACATCACCACCAAAAGCCCAGGACCAGAGGAGGAATGTTAAACCCTTGCCCCCAAGTCGGCCAGTCCACCCTGTCCTTGCCTCAGGRAGGACCTCTGTTCGAACCCACACATCTGAGGCGTCAAACCAGATGAGCACTGAGAAACGTGAGCCATCAGCATCATCAGCATCATCAGCACAACCCTCTTCTGCCTCATCTGTTCCCAGATACACAGATAATGAAACAAAGCAATTGAGGCAGAGCAACAATAACGTGCCTTCTAGGACCTCTTCCCATCCTCTGGCTGCCAAAAGCAACACTCTTGCGAGTAGTGTGGAGGGGAAGCCAGACCCTGTGCTGGTGAAAGTGCCTTCTAAAAGCTCAGAGCCTGGTCGGCAKACCTTGCCATCAAACCGGCACTCTGCTGTCTCTCATGAGGGTGTCTCGGGCCATCGCAGCAGGTCTGGCTCTCTAGGCCATTCTCATCAGCCTGCTTCCAAATCAGCAGATTCCCAAGCTCCTGATAGCCATAACGAGTTTGACAGTGAGGAAGCGGAGGACAGAGCAGGACAGCCCAGTTCTAGGTCACAGCAAGCAAGGATACCCTCGGGCTCCAGTTCTCGCACATGGAAGGATTCAAAATTAGCTGCGGTGTCAGCCTCATCGAGGTCTTCTGTTTCGCCTCACTCTCGCTCCTCCACCAATGCCAAATCCAAGGGAAAGGAYRYTGATAAGAATTATAGGGAGGACTCKCAAGATGAAAACCCCTCACTTCCTTCTTTGCCCTCTTCCAGGCAGTCTTCTTCAGCAATCTATTCCAAGAGARGAAATCCTCAGGTCGATTCTGATTCTCACCCCAGAGAGACAGATGGTGAAAAATCACCCCACTCTGATTCAGAAGAACAACAAAGTCAAACAGCTGCCCCAGACAAGCRTTCTCTTTTACAGTCTGCTCTTTCCAAATACAAACCTGAAGAGCAGAGCAATCAAGAGGTAAAAGAAACGCTTGCTCGATCAAAACCAAGCGAGTCTTTGCCTAGAAAGACACCCTCTCCTCATCTTCCAGTTGAGAAGACCTCCCACTCAGAGCCTGCACAGAGGATGCAAACCAGTCCTTCCATACTGCATTCAAGGGGCCGGCGCCTTCCATCTCATACCTCATCCCAAAGCAATGAAGAATTGCGGGAAGATGATGATGAGGATGGAGCAGAGGGAAGTGACARTGCAAGCAGGCGCTCTGTGTTTCTTAAAGAGGTGTCCTCTTCTAGGGGATTACCGGCATCTTTCTCTCAGGGAAGTTCAAGTTCATCTCGATCAAAACAACAGCAGCCAGGTTCTCAGGTACCTTCCTACAAACCAAAACACACTCAGCCAGACTCCACTTCTGCCAGTGATACAGCAAAAGACAGCCAGTATAATCAAAGGTTGTCATCCACTTCGAGACAAGCTCGTCCTTCAYTACCTGCTCGCTCAGGAGTTGCTGCAAGAACAGCGTCCCAAACAGAGAAAAAATACGGCYTGTTGCCCTCAAAAATGTCTAACACTGAACTTCCTCAAAAAGTTCCTTCCTCCTCCTCATCTAAATCTCGTCAGTCAGTTTCTAATGAAGAGGATGATTATTACAGTGAATATGATCAGAAAGAAATGGAAGAGAAACCCACATCTTTGGCAGCAAAATGGTCCCCTTCTGTTTCYAGAGGTAACAAAAATGTATATGAAGACACTACTAGCAATAGAAGAAAATCCATGGACACTCTTCTACCTCACAAAGTAAGTTCTGAAGAGGAAGAGATGGAAAAACCTGCAATATTAAAAGTGTCTTCTGAATCACCAAGAAGCTCTGCCACAGCATCACGGATTACTCAGTCCTCTAACAAGCGTACCCCGTCTAAACCAAGCTTTGTCTGGCCACGTTCTGCATCTACCACCACACACACCGTTTCTCCAGCAGTTTCTTCCACTTTGTCTCCTCGTCAGCGACTACTGAACTCCAGGCTGGGGAGCCCTTCTCAGCGACAATTTGTTAGATCTCCTCATAGACCAGGTATCCTGCCTTTGTTGTACTAATCTCACTAATTGTGTTTTTCCGAAGATCAGCAGTGACATGAAAAGTCCTCTAGCAGAATGCAGGTTCAGTTATTTAGTATAATGTRTTGCTTTTTATTTTGGTGGTTCCTGAGAAGCCCAGTTCTTGAGGACATTGCCTATTTGGGGTAATGTGGTGCCCCAAACCTTCTGTCCTGTTGTCTGATCTGCGCAGGATCCTGTGATCCAAAGATGACACAGTTAGGTGCTAAATTGGAAAAGGGCTGTGTTGCTTGTTGAGCAATGACTTCACTGAAYGCTCATTGAAAGCACATTTTCACTCAGAATGTGACAGCCTCTSAGGTGTACAGCTCTTCATTGTGGATTGCTAAAAGGCCTTTGTAGGTTCTGCAGTACTGGCTTGTCCACACCTAAGCAGTGAGGTGTTTCCTTATCATGCCCTGGCATTCCGTGTTTTCTTTAATGCATTTTTAAGCCACTTTCCTCCTTTTTACTAAGTGAGAGCTCAGGATTGCCCATACCTGTTGAGGACTGTGCCCATCACAGCCAGGCAGGCCATCTAATACCTTAAGGGCTGTGATTTACCCAAAAGTTAGAGACTTGCTTTCTGATAGAATATCTGCTGACCCTGGCTAGTGGAATAGGAGGTCTATTCCACATCAAGGTACTGATTCCTCATGTCACCTATGGAAAATCYCTGACAGTCTCAGTGACTATGCTAGGTAGGAATACTTTTTCTCTCTCCAATGCATGGACATCCAAAATAATATTTAATAATGTGAGTGTTTTAGTAAATACCTTCTGTGTTATTTGTAGGTAGTAACGTTTTGCTCGTTGCAGCCTCACTGTTACACAGTGAGGGCTGTGCAGCTGGGCTGTCACACTTGATTTGCTTTAGTCAGACTCAATGTTGTGTAGAGGTTCAGCAGCTTAAAGAACTTCAAGATGGAAATATTTACTTTGAATAATACCTTGGAGGATGAGATGTATGGCATGACTAGAACCCCAGATTTCTGTTTGGAGGTTATATAAGCTTACTACTAGCAATGCTATTGTGAAGTTATAGTCAACAAGCATTAACTTAATTTTTTTTCCAGTCTATATTTTTTTCCCCATTATATTCTTCTGGAGGCAAGTCTCTGAGATAAGATGTGAAAATTGCTGTCCTTTTGGAGCTGGGGGGTCTGCAATTCAGTGCTACTGCTTCTCCACTTCTGACCTGAGTGTTCTTCTGTTTAGCAGTGGTTTTTCAGCTAGAGAAGGAGATTCTTTTTCCAGGTTAAAAAGATAGGCGTAGAGATAATTCCAATTCCCTCTCCTTTCAGTTTGTCATGACAACTTTGTATAAGGATAGGATTGAACAAGTTTTTGTGTTTAATAATAGTTTCTTCCCTCATCCTACTTCTGAAATGCTTACAARGTCACAAACATTTTAATGTCTGTAGTGCCATCAAGAAATGTTGCCCTACATTCTTGAAAAAAAGGAAAAAAAAAGACGAAATAAAGAGACCAAATAAACATGATAGAAACACACCATGAGTGTTTAACCTCTTCAGTAAAAAACGTTTCAGATTCTTGTGTCAGCTGGGGAAACCTGGTGGTGTCACAACAGTTGCTCCAAGAAGAAATATAGTGCCTGGTTTGTGGAGGGTGGTGAGAGCTCTTTCTTCTCTCATTTATATTCAGATCAGCCAGAAAATTCATTTACTTGTAGTTTAAAATATGGCTTGCAGGTTTCACAGCTTTCTTCAGAACAGTGTGTTTTCTTCCCTGTTTCAGGTTAYAATGGCAGACCGAACCTTACAACAAAAAATGGAAATGGAAATGGAAAAGTAACCCCTGGTAATAATGGAAAACCAAGYGGACAGAAAGTAATCAATGGCCCTCAAGGAACAAAGTGGGTAGGGTGACCTTCTCTAMAAATTCAAGATGTTTTGGCCTTTTATTGTATTTTCATTAGGAAAAGACAGGCAAGCAGTGTCCTCAGTCAATGCTGCTGTAAAGTGAAGCTATGCTTAGTGGTTCCATTTCCACTATTCTGCTGAAATCTGATGACAAATTCTAGGTTTTGTAATTTTAACATTGTAGATGTACAGCCTGATGGGTTGAATTTTAAACTGTAACATTACTCCTATAAAATTTAGCAAAATATTTTTTCATCCAAGTCAGTGAGGTTTGTGCTCCCCAGTTACTCAGGGAGTCTTGACACATCAGGCTCTTGTCTSTTCAGTTTGAGTGGAGACTGCCTGGGATAGCTGCTGTGAGAGATGTGCTCAGCAGTGCTTTTCCAGACTTACGCTCCAGGTAGAAGCTCCTGAGCAAGAGTTTTGAAATAAAAAGGGACTCCATAACTGTCACGATGCTTTAGATGCACCTATGTAGGTTTTGCCATTCTTACAGATGTGTTTCCAGATGTATTCGCAGAAGAGCTGAGATGTCATTGATAGGAAAGCCCCCAAACTGCCTGCATGTCCCCACCTTGTCTTTTAAAATCCTTTACAATTAAGTTTTAATCAAGGAAAGCAGGGAAGGAACTGGTGTTTCCTGCCTGTTTGCCCAAATGCTGAGCAGCAGGAGTCTGTGATCAGCCTCCCTGCCACCAGCAGAGCTGCTCACACGTGGCATGATGCATAAAGACTTTTATTTTATGGCCACTTCAGTTTTCACTAGAGGAACATAAAAATGTGCATCAGATATGTCACATTCAGGGGAGGCATTTTGAAAAGCATGCCCAAAGCCCTTCAAATAGACTTCAGAAAGAGGGCTAGAGAGGTCCTTGGAATGCCATGGGGCATTTCTCTGCCTCACGAGGGGAGGCATTGCTGCAAGCAGGATGAACACCTTGTAAAGCAACAGGATCTGTGCCAAATCTGAGGCCTGGAGGGCTTCAGAGACTGATCTAATCATCTGCTGTCCTTCCTGCTGCAGTCTTTTCCTCAGCACCAGATGTAAGTCTGTCTTGCCAACCTGGAATTGCTGCTTGTGTCCCCTTCCCAGTTTCCTYACAGCACTTAACACCTTTTGCATTTTTGTGTTATGTGGCTCAGTGTCCATTACCTCAGGTTAAAACAGCATACAGTTCAGCTATTTTTGGGTTGAAATAGCAGTGAGAACTGGATTTTAACTGCAGTCAGCTCTGGAATTCARTCCAAGCTCTCAGACTTATTTGCTTTACGAGACAGAGGCTTTTCTTCAGTCTCCTACCCCAATTAAAATCTTAGCTACTTTGTTTTCACTGCTGTTTCAATATAAATCGACTAGTCTAATTTTTAATATTTCCTTGGTTAGACATACTTCTAAATCCCGTCTTCAAAATGACTCAGGGTCATACTGAAATCAGTATTACAGGAATTCACCTTAGGAATCATGCAGACCAAGAAAATCAAGGAATTTGCTCCTTTGCACATGAGACATACAGTAGGTGATATGAATATGGCTGTGCAGCTCTGRAGCCCACTTCCTGGGAATTTGCTTTCTTCAGCAGTGATATTTCTGTGATTACTATACATTTAGTTTTTAAAGTTCTAGTGTGTTGTAGTTATTCCTGAACATCACACTTAGTGTCTGAATTTCCCCAGGATTTCTGTTGCTGTGAAATTTTATTTCACCTCCTTTTGGGCTAGCTAAACTTGAGTCCCTTTATTGTTTTTAGATTGTCGATCTTGACCGAGGGCTAGTGTTAAATGCTGAAGGAAAATACCTCCAAGATTCCCAAGGCAACCCTCTCCGAGTGAAATTAGGAGGGGATGGACGTACAATTGTTGGTAAGTTACAGCTTCTTTCATACAGAATAAAACTCTACAGTTTTTTGTACACATAGTACAAGTCTTTGAGCTGTTGAATGCTTCAGGCATCCCCTGGTGCCATGCAAGCCATTTGGAGTTGCTTGTACCTCAAGTTTCCACCAAACAAGACATTGCAGGACCTGGGGATACTTAGAGGCATCCTGTGGGACTTGAGTACGGGGCAGCAAGAATTGCCAAAGTCCATCTCACTTAGATCAGCATTAGGACTGCAGAACTGAGCCAGAATAATGATCGATGAGTGTTTTTATCTTTGTATACAAAGAAATAATTACTTCCCACTGATAGTCCTGTACCAGCCACATGTATATGTTATTTAATTTTTTCTTCTAAAACTGACCACAAATAGTAAGAAACCCTGTGTGTGTTCTCTATAGACACTGCTCTTTGCATGTCAGTCCATCTGTACAAATTTCTCGAATACAAATTCAGTGCCTGTTGTTCAACTGGCTACCATGAATATTTACAGTATCTAAAATTTGACACACACATTTATCTGCAGTTGACAGCATCTCACCAGYTCATCCCAGTTTTTCCTTGCACATGTTTGACATTAAGGAGCAGAATATGGATTCATCATACATTGCATTATCCGTTATGGGAGTGACTTAGACGAAATGCACTCATTTACTGCACATTGTGAATACTAAGTAAAGCCTCCCTGCAGTGTTTATCAAACAGCTGAAAAATGTGAACATCACTGTGGTTTATTTGAGGTTCTTCTGAACCATTCTCTAGCTGGAACCATTTTCCAGCTTCCTCAGTCATGGCTCTTTCCTAGGTAAMACCCTWCTKCTCTGTCAGTTTRGTTACAGGAGGCTGTATTCACACCRTYAGTGCTCCTGTGGCATCTACTGTGATGAAACACAGTAGTGTTTAATGCTATAAGCCTGAACTGGATTAATGGTGATTTTTTTGGTTTTGTTCTTATCTCTTAGATGAAAAGGGTGCTCCAATGGTGAGTCCTGATGGATTGCCTTTGTTTGGACATAGCAGATTTAGTAAACCTGTAGCAAGTGCACAAGACAAACCAATAATAAGCCTTGGAGGAAAGCCTCTGATTGGTCTTGAAATGATTAAGAGAACAACCACTCCCTCAACTACTACTACAACAGTACCTACAACAACCACCACAACAACCACTACAACCACTGTTGCTACAACCACCACCACCACCACTCCCGAACCAACCACCACGGAGCCACCCACAGAGAAGCCCACACCAACCTGTCCTCCAGGCACCTATGGAGAGTATGATGATGAAGGCAACTTGCTCCTGGGGTTCGATGGCCTGCCAGAGTGCAATGCAGAAGGTAATTTCCTCTTGTGCTGCTGGAATTTCCATGGCTGTGYCATTTGTAAAGCAGTTGCATAGATGGAGAGTGGGAAAGAATCTGCCTCTGAGGATTTTGGTCCGTTTGATAAGGTAGGAGCTGAGATTAGAGCATATGAAGAAGGGTTTGTGTGTTAAATGGTTTTTAATTGGAAAATGCCAACTTGCCCCAAAGCTGAAGTTTTTTTTGTGGAAATCTGTTGTTTTTAGCAAATTTCTTATCTTGTGTTGGATCCTTTTATCACACGTGTTCACTCACAGGAACACAAGTATAGGCAGCAGCTTTGTGGTCAAAGCGCTTAAATATAAGGTTTTCTTATTCATTTTCAGGCCAGGAAAGGACCTGGAGGAACTATACAATTTTTTCTATTTCATGTTCACTTATCACAATGAATTCTGACAAGTCTCTCTTTTGAGCTATGGTGGAAACAGCATTTGCAAAGTGAGATTCTTGTTCTCTTGCCAGCCCTTGGAGGTAGATTTTCTAGCAGGAATGCAGCACAGCACAGATGAAGGTGATGAAAGGTGACCCTGGTCCTGCACAGATAAGGCAGAGAGTTGTACACTRATTTCTTTATTATCTCAAAATACAAACCAGTGTCAGTGCATGTCATTTTTCCCTGTTGCAGTTATACAAGCTTAGGCTGTGRTGCCAAACTGAAAACCAGAGTAAACACATATGAATGCACTAGAGCCTTCAGGTTTTGAGTTTGTTCCCCATCACATTTTATGCTTGTCAGCGCCTGGATGTTGCACTGCAAGAGCATTAGCTGCTTATTTTGCCAAAGCAGATCAGGGAGCACCATGGCAGCCCTTAYCCTTCCCATTTGTGATCTTCAACCCACTCTACTAATGGGGAACAGCAGCACAGCCATAACTTAAAACAGCTTTGTTGGCAATCAGACATCTGACAACTGCAGCAGCCAGTTTTAATGGGTAATGAAATCCCTTTCCCTTCTCCCATGCACCTGTATCTCTGAAGTCAAAGTAGATTTACAAGTAGGTCATGTAATCATGGCCCGGGAAGCTGAACTATCACTTTGAAAAGGGCAGTGGYATGGAAAGGTGTGGCTTCAGCAGCTCGCAGTGAATCTAAGGACGGCATCTTGCRAGAGGATCTCAGAAGCAGAAAACAAAATTCTCTTACCAGCTGCCTTAGGTAACTAGCGAGCCAGATGTCAGTTYCTTGTGCAGGTGGAATTACAATGAGTTATAGTGTTAGTATTTATTAACAATTAGCCATGTTTGTCAGTGCATTTATAGAAGTGTGCTTGCATGTGCACATATGCACAGATTTGTATGCACACAAATACATATATACAAAAATGACATCATCATTAAATATTTCTTTGAAGATTTTTGCTTTTCCCTATGGCAAGTTCATATTTCTTAATTGTACTTAAGTACAAGTGTTATAAATATTGTTATATATGGTCACGGTCATACTTTCAAAGTTGCCTAAAGGGAACCATAATTTTTTGTAGTTAGAATCCTTCCCACATCCCCATCTCCTTTTGCTTATCTGAAATGTTGATTATATCGTGTAACGTTTCCTCATTTGGCCTGTGCTGTTTGGTACCTGGAGGACCTCCTCTTCTGAGAGTTATAAGAACAGTAAAAATTCATGAAATGTGTATGGGACTAAACTGAACTTAGGATCCAGAAGCTGAGCAACAAAAACCTTTGCAGTATTATGTTTAGAAGAGTTGTGGGCAGGGGAATTTAAATGTGATTTTCTTGACACATTAAAAATTCTGCCTGGGTTTTTTTGTCTTCTACCAGATGGGCTTGCTGATCTTTGAACTTTGCAGAGGCATGAATGAAAACTAAGTTTTTATTCAGGCTGTGTGTTCAATGAGAATGGCCTGCCTGGCATTTTGACAGTGTGTCTGCAAATGCCTCACAGTGGGAGACTGAAAGGACRAGATAGTGCTGGATATCTGTTTCTTACCTGGTATATAGCTTGAGCAGTATTAGTCCCTACCTGGCAATTTTGAAAACTTCTCTGAAGGGTCTTTAATTTTTTAGGTTTTTTTAAGTCCTAGTGACCTGCCTCAGGATTTGATAAACAGCAAACCAACCTGCCTGCTCTGCAAAGGAATTTGCTTGAAAAGATGTTTGTGGTATTTTTTTAATGGTGGTTGTTACTGTTTATCAAGTGAAGTGTATTTCAAGAGGGGTAAACAACTACTACTTGAATTATTAAAGCAATTAATGCAGTTTTCACTTGACCATTTCCAAATTACATTAAATTATATTTTTAGCTTGTCTTTCCCTTTAATCTGAGTCTAGAAAWTACTCCAGATTGTTTAGTGAAATGCTTTTTCTGCCAAAGCTTAATATTTGTTGCTAAGTGCTTTACTCACAAACAGACGAGAGCTGCAAGTGCCAAAACCCACTGCCAAATGTTATACTTAAGCTTTGGAAAATTCTTTTATCTSTGGCATGATTTTTTCTCGACCCAATAGAATTTATTGTTAACTACTCACTAGATTCAGCAGTCTTTAACTTTCTAGGAGGAGTTTGGCCACACAAGCTGATTTATCAGTGAAATCAACTAAACCTTATTCATGAACTCRCAAAGGAAAAAACAGGTGGAGACTTAACCAAGCATTACATGTGGTAAAATCAAGTGATGGCTTTTGTAAGACAAGTAAGGCAACAAGACTGTCCATACAGATGCCAAAAGTCATGTGATGAGGGTCATGGGAAGATTTGGTCTCATTTGTTACAGGCAAGATTTAYTCAAGAGCTTCAGCACAGGGTGGTGGAGCAAGCTGAAGAGCTGCAGCTGGAGTATGCACAGAAAATAATAAAATGAGAGGTCTTTTGGGAAGTACCTCTGTCATCACCATGACACAGCTAGTGCTAAACAGGCACAGACAGTGAAATTGAGTACAAAAATAGAAAATAAAATTTGGCTTTGCTGAATTGTAGGTAGGCCAAACATTTGCTAGCTAATAAGTGTGGATGAATTAAAATTTGCCCATGAAAGTTTTCAAATTTCTTCAAATTTGGTCCTCTTGTTTACTTGCATGAAGGCAGTCCAAGGYAAGTGCATACATTATAGACATTGATTGATGCCGACCAGTTGGGGTAGATCTACAGCATTCAACACAGACAAATCAACTGACTTCCAAGGGGATCATCTCCTGAAGAGTGGCTGCAGAAGTCTACCATGAGGAAATGTCAGATTCTAATACATGAAAGTCTGACAAGAATAGACCAATTTCCTGTGTTCTAAAGCTAATTTTGGCATGAAAATCACACCATGGATTTGGAAGAAAATTATTTTAGGGGAAAAAATGTAGTCATACAGTAATTATGGGTTCTAAAAAAGAAATCAGAAAAATGCAAATGTGTTATTCAAATTATATTTGTGAACTGTTTAACATTGGCARTTGAAATTTTGCATTGTTTGCAGTACTGGTTTAGTAAAAATAACACTATTGCTTTCAGATTAAGTGTTACAGGAATTTTACCAATTTATGTGATATATCCTGAGGTCAAAGCTGTATTTCTCTTGTCTTTGTTCACATGCTGGCCACTCCCCAGCCCCAGCATTTCATTGGAAACTTCTGATGGTACCTGCAGTRGGTTACAGCACAGTGCTTTTGYTYTGTTTGCATGGCTTTTTGTGACTGYTCTGGGCTGTGTGTACTCTTTGGCTTCCCTGAGTAACATGTGGAGAAACACTTTCCTCWGAGCGTACACTAAAGCCTTTGGGATGCAACAGATGAGGTACTTGATGGTTTATGTATCTGGTGCTGGATTCCTGTCCTGCAGAGATACCGGGAGAATATAAAGGAATAATCATCTGGGAAGTGTACTGATACATTTGCATTGGGTTTTGGGGTGGATCAGGAGAGTGTTTTTATTGTGCACCTCATAATCATCTGTCCTTGCTGTGCTTTCATTTGCATTGTGAAGCAATCTYGCTCTGATTTCCTGAACTGAATTTATGTTGGATGAAACTAAAGCAGAAGCAGTGCTTCAGGATTACACCTATGTGGCCCAGCATGTAATGGGCAGCCCTTCCACAGGATCAGAGTAGAGTTAGTGCGGAGTAAAACCACAGAAAATCCAGCACTAAATACTTCATTCTGCAAATCCATTCCTTTTGGGCTGCATTACTTGCAAGGCCATTGACATGGTCTATAAATGTCATCACTCTGTGGGCTGTTTGTTTTTATACCTCCACARAAATATTTGGGTAGAAATATTTAATTGCTTGGTTGGTTTTTTTGGCATATAATGTTTTCACATTTGCTGCTTCTGAGATGATAAAACGTTGTCAAATCCAGATGTGAGCATTATGCAGTTGCTGGCAGCCTACCTTTGTTCCAGAGCAGCCGGGGCCTGGGGCAGAGTTTCTGGAAGGTGATTACTCCTAATTTTGTRTAGCAGCCCTGAACCCATTTTCCCCAAGTAAAACTCCTAATACCGCACTTAGCTTGTCATCTGTTATGATAAATATGCAGAGCAGACTGTCACAGTGTTATCTGGAAATTAGGCAGTTATCATACTTCTTTACAATTAAACTGRCTAAATATTTTTATTTTAAACTTTATTCCAGAATTATTTTATTGAATTCTTATAGCATTTTTTTTTCTTTCTCCTTCAATAGATACGTTCTCAGGACTGGATTCAGACGTGACGACAACTCCAGAGGCATATGTGATATATGATGATGGTAATGTGGAAATGTAAAAGTGCATTGCAAGTGGCATGTTGCTTTTTCATCTGTCTTCTTTCTTTGGAACTGGGTTCAGGGAGCCAGATTGGTGAATGGGAGGTTAAGCAAATGGTGGTGAGCTGGAAAACAGTTCTACATCACATGTGAAGAGAAAGGGTGAAAAACCACCTGTTTCTGGACATAAAAGTCCCTTTCTATCAGTCCTGCAATGTAACAAGAACCTATTGAGGATGACAGAGCTGTGTCATGCAGACACTGCTTCAATCCTGGATTCACTTTCTCTGGTATAACTTCTAGCTCTAGCCCAGTGAAAGTYAATTGCCTCCTCTAAAATACAAAATCCAAATATCATTCGAGCCCTGGAAAATTGAAATACTTTAGTAAGTTGTTTTTTTTAAAATGGGTAGTCTGCATTTAGACAATTAAGCATGCTCATACTGAATGGGATCACCTACATAAAAATAACTAATCTGCTTAAATCATCTGGAATTTAAATCAAAGAGATTTGAGATCAGATAGAAGGGAAAGAGGGAGTTCCATTCAGAGTATCAGAGTTATATTCATACCATATTKATATAATCAAGGACACACAAAACTTAGCTGAAGAGGAAGCCTCAAGTCACAGCATTTAATTGGAAGTTTGCATAGGGAATGCAAATTCTCAATTATTGGAACCAGCATTCATTCACTTTCTACCATCCGTGACAGCTGATGTTCTCTCCCTTTTTGTCCTCAAATTCCTGCTCCTACCCMCACATATGAAAGTGGATAAGTACAGACCTCAGTTAAACAAAAAAGCTGTTTAGTAGAATTTATGGCTTTAGAACAATGAAAAGGTTTTTTATTTGTGGTTGTAGTGCAGGGATATTAAGTCTAACCAACAACAGAAACACATTTAAAGGGAGAATGCAGCAGCTGAATGGAAGATATCACAGACATTCRTACTTTTAATTCCCACCATTTCATCCTGAAACTGGCATTTAGAATGTGGGGAGATGGGGATGATTTAGAAACTGCTCAAGATGTACATCCCATATATGTTTCTTATATCTTCATGGATGCAGAATATCCTCAGCGCACAGGTCTTTTACCAGGCCTCCCCTTAGGGACAGATCACCTGCAGAAAACAAATGCTTTAGCAGTTCAAGCACAAAACACTCAAAGACATGAGCTGAATTCCCCCACCTGCATGAGGTCATGGTAGGGATGCCAAATGCTACTTTCCCTTCATTTTGTGTGCACACCAGGTAGCACAGTAGCGTTTCAAAGAGAACTGAATTTAATAGGATTGAACATTATGAGATTCGTGCAGGGCAGTTGGCCTTCCTTTATGGCTCTAGTGGGACCACAAATGGCAGGTACCAGACTCCACATGTCATGCTGTAGGAGGGTTTGATTGCAGTTTGAACCACCTCTACTGCTTTAGAATTGCAACACGGAGTTTTCTTCAAAAGCCCTTTTTTTCTGTCCCTTATCTTCTTCCTTTSKCATCTGAGGGCTTTGGCCAGGGATWCAATTACTGCGCCATCTTCTGTTTGGGACTGTGAGGGGAGGTGGCAGATGCACATTCAGGATATTCCTGTACAAAAACATTTGTTAATTGTCATCCTTTTAACTGTGTGAGTGAGGTYTACATCAGCAATGACAGTAGTATTCTAAGGCAAGGACTTTGTGCTGTCTGTGTCTCAGTTTGGTAGAAACCATTGCAAGGCTGAGGTGCAGCCACCATCAACATAGAGTCCTATAGGGAGCATGCAGCAGCCAGGGCAGGGTGTGTGRCACTCCTTCGGGACTGTGCCTGGTGACAAAAATGTTTCCCTCCTCATAGTTAAGCCAAAATTAGACGAATCATGCTAACATTCTCATCTTATGTTTCCTCTGAAGACTATGAATTTTTTGAGAGCACTTTGCCACCAACCACCACCACTGTCACYACCACTGCCACCACCACCACTGCTTCTACGACGACAGAATTGGAAGTTGACTATCCAGAGACCAGCGTTGTTGGCACTGGCCCTGTGTCAGAATATGATATCGCTGGGAAGAAACGCTTCACGGGTAAGGATGTTCTTTGGTTTATGTAGCTTACTGCKTGTGCTGCAAAGAATTCTTGTTCCAGCAAGGCCAGCCTTTAAGCCAAGACCATTGCACAAACACATCCAGTAGATTGTCTGTGGTCCTTTCAAGGTCCTTTTCCACCCTGGAAACCCGAACAACAGTGCTTTTTTTTTTTGCTTCAATGCTTGCATGTCTATGTGTGGGCCCACAATGATTTTGTTGAACCAGTTCAAACCCCTTTGTATTCTTTCTGTGTAAGCGCTCTGCTCTGTGTTCTGCATTGTGTTTAGTGTAGTTGAAGTTAGTAAGAGAGCAAGGGTATCTATGGCAGTGCTTAGTTCAGCTTAACTGCATCTAACCTCACACCAGTAGATCCAGCAGTGCCAGTCTCCCTGTGAATTTTCCTCTCTGGGACCTGGTTGTTTTCCACTGATCTATTCAACCCCAGCGATTTCATCCACCTTGCTCAAGCATGTATTTCAAAAGGATGTTTCAAAGTCAAGGAATGAATGGTATTTTGGATATGGACTTTTCAAAAATTAAATCCTATAAAGCTAAGTATGATTTTGCTATTATTTCAGTAGAAGGAATTTGGTGAAGGAACCCCCATTAAATGAGCCACATCTCCTGTGTACACAAGCTGTTCAGGTGCGTAGGTTGGTGTTGCAACACTGACCTCAGCAGCAGCTGGGGGCCAGAACAGAGGGGTTTGGAGATTGTAGGGCATGGCACTCCAGGCTTCAGACCTGTCTGGTGACACCCCCTGCAGCCCTTTGCATATTCCTGGCATTTGAACTGAGGTCAGGTCAGCTGCTGGCTCACCTGGCATTTCAGAAAAGAGTTCAGGGGATGGAGAAGCTTCTTGACACATCTTGGCTTCCCTTCCAGTATCCACAAGCTTCACGTGGCTTAGGGTGGAACTCTGCTGYTGGAGTAAAAGATTTGTTTTATAGATGCCAAAACTTTTTCCAGTGCATCTTCAGTTTCCCAGTCCAAACAATTTCACGATGTTTCTGTTCGGCTTTCTCACTGACAGTGCTTCTTGATTCATTTAGCTGGAGAGGCTAAAATTAGCTTCATTGCARGATCTGGAAAAAATTCCTTTAGGGCATGAAATCCAATAAGATAAACCAAGAAACGTTGGTTTATGAACATTTCAAGGCACTAGGGAAATAATATTACCATTTCAATGAATTGTATTATTGCAACTGAATAAACATTTCCAAAGCAAGTTTTATAGTCCATACTTTGAATGTTACGGTGACTTTTAAGGCAATAAAAAGATGGTTTAATCTTTTCCTGAACTGAAGTACAATTCCAGTCAGTACAAAGCTTTTAAAAATAGAAGTMACAGGTTGGGAATACATGCCTGGAAGGTAGGGACTCATGACTCCTGGTCTCTTATTACCCAGGGGACCACAACAATCCCTTTAAACTGGTTGGACTTCACCTTGGAATTAATCCTCATGTTTCTTTTGGTGTTTTGCTCCAGCTTCAGTGTGTTTGTGTAAGAACCAACCWCTTAGACCTGTAAAGTGGTAGATGATTGCAGGCCCTGGTAGGGATTTGTTCCCATATGTGGAGAGGCAGAATTGGGGTGACATTTTCATCCCACCTGCCAGAGCAGCTGGAGGTATCRTGCAGAGGGTGCTGCAGTCAGACTRCTCTYTTCTGCCTCTTGTAGCACAGACAGTCCATCCATCTCTGCATGATTTGACACCGTTGTGAGTGTGGGGTAAACCTGAATGTTGGCATTCCATTCCCCCTGCTCATTAATCAAATTGGCTGTGAGCTGTGCTTTGTTTGCAGCAGTCTCTGGGCTGGAAGATGAGAAATTTTAAAATGTACCACAAAACTTGACTCTCTTCAGGAAATTGCCAGCCTGTGTGCTGCCCTGGGCAAACTGCTAACTAAATSCCACCCTTCCCTGTCTTTTCTAGCTCCTTATGTGACCTATCTCAATAAGGATCCAGCAGCCCCCTGCTCCTTGACAGAGGCCCTGGAGCATTTCCAAGTGGACAGCCTTGATGAAATCATCCCTAATGATTTCAGACAGAAGGATCAGCGTCCTCTGAAAGCCCCTCATAACATCACGGTGGTGGCAGTTGAAGGCTGTCACTCCTTTGTCATTGTGGACTGGGCCAAACCTGCTCAAGGAGACATGGTAACAGGTACTCCCTGAGGTTTGCTCTCCTGATGGGAGAGCGGAGAACGGGAAGGTTTTTTTAAATGACCATCTTTATATTGAACTGAGCTGGTGGCTCATGAGGTTCTTCTCACTGCTCTGCAGTTTTCTGAAGGAGTTGAGTTATTTTCTGAGGAATGAGAAAGGTCCATCAGTCATCTCTCAGTGCTGGATGGAGCAGCCCATGTTGGTCCAGATATCTCAAGATTTTGGCACTGATCTWGTGACAGTGGTTCTGACAGCATCACAATCCTGTGTGGCAGCTGTGATAGTGCTTCACTTGAATGAGCACTTCTGCCCCTCAGCATCACTGCAGCCACCTCCAGGGGATGCTTTGGAGCATCTTTCACATCTGGCTCCAGTCTGGAGCTGGTCTGGGTCCTGCCTGGCTGTGACAGTGGCTACAGGAGTGATCTGCCTGTGGAGGGGCTTCTGGCTTGGTGGTCTTCTAGTCTGCTTTTTTTTTTTTTTGGTAGGAAAAAAATGCATATTGTCACACTCAATTATCTCAGAATCTGGGGCCCAGGCTATGCTTGGCTTGTTTTAGTGAAATTTTGATCCAATATCAGTCTGACAAGCAAGGTTCTGAGAATTTTTTGTAACTTTAGGTTTTTTTTCCCAAAAGAACCTCTGGTATTTCTGACTGTACTAGTGTCTGCACAGTCAGTGTATCAGTTAAAACAGTATGTTGCCTCTATCATCTTTTTGCCTACATTTTTTTCAATCATAATTCACAACTGTATGCCACCCTCTGATGTAATGCTACATCATTATTAGCTGATGATAGGAAATTCTTATAGGCTGGGATTTTTCAGAAGAATTAGGCATGGAATCACATTCATATTCAAAGATGTTCCACTCCTTTTAATGCAYAAAATTTACTGTGACACCTAGGGATGTAATTGACATAAAATTTAATTAGAATTTTCAAAGCTATTTGTCTTGCCTGTTTGCAGGCTATCTGGTTTACAGTGCATCCTATGATGACTTTTTAAAAAATAAGTGGTCAACCAGGACTGCAGGATCTACTCACTTGCCAATTGAGAACCTGAAGCCCAACACACGGTAAGGATTTGATCCATTCCTTTTCAGTTCTGTTAAGGAAGTAAAACAAATTTTAAGAATTGCCAGTTGTTTTTCTTGGTCTTAGTATAAACRTTTACATCTGATTTAGATTTTACTCATTCTRTTGGACAGCAAATCGTTCTATRAACTGCACAAAAACAACATGATGYMTTTACCATATTAACCCTGGAGCAGATGGTACATGTACTGTGTGTACATGTATATATGTTTGTGTGTATAAAAACACATATCAGTAGTAGATAAAATCTTGTTTTAAAATGCATTTCCTAGTCTTTTGAATAACTGAATCAAACACTGGGGGAAGAGGATACTAAAATACACCTGTGATGTGATGTGATTATGTGATGTGATGTGATGATGTGATGATGTTATGTGATGTGATGTGAGCCATTCCCACATACTTGTGGCCAAGGTTTGATGCCTAAGGGCTACTGGGAAGTGCTGCCCACTCTTTTTTCACTTTCTGTTCACATGAGTAGTGCTGGAAGATAAGCCTTGGTTGTATAAAGTGAGGCTGTGGCAATTGCTCAGAAGTCAGTTTGGCAGGAGCTTTAGGTCATGGAAAAACTCTGACTGCAATGGCAGAACAAGAATGCATGCTTCTTGAATAAGATACTGGAGTAATTTGTGGTGATTGGGTGGGAAGTGAACAGCTGCAGAGGGACTGCATTCAAATTATTCCTTTAGAGAAATGCTCAGTGTCTGACATACTTGTCTCTCAAATTCTGAGCCTGAAATTCTTTGGGTGCTGCCTTGGCTAGGGCCTTCACATGCTGCCATGTACAGTGCTATTCATTTAAGCATAATGTTTCACCAGTGTCTTCCTGAGGGCCGTATAATCCATTGGTCCCTATTGTATGTTCTGTGAAGGCAATATAGGCTTCATGTGGGGTCTGTRATGGAGAAGGGATCTTTATAACAGAGAAATTGTGTGTATCAGCCATTCTCCAAATCCACAGACTGAATTGATTGCATACTTTTTGTCTTAAAAATAACTCCCTAACCTCTGGAAAAAGGCCCCATGCCTAAGAAAATATGGTGTGAAAGCTGAAGTTAGTCTAAAACTTTTGTGTCTGCATTGTTGGTGCATTTTGTGAGGAATGTCTGATTTACACTGATTTACACTGAGAAGATGCTATTGGCTGCTCATTGTCCCACGAGGGGCTATGGTGGTGCAGTTTTGCAGCATGCATAGCATATGAGAAGCAGGTTGGCATCTTRGCTGAAGTCAGCACCAGAGAAGATTTCAAGCTGTCAGCATATCCTGGAAAACAGCTGCCTGGTGTTTAGGTTTTACAAACAAAACAGAAATCTATGTTAATCCGTGTCATAAGTTTTCTTCTGAGGCCTGGTCTGACGTCCATTTGAGAAGTGGAAGTTTTTCCATTAGTGAAACCCTGRTCAGCTTCAGTGGGCACAGGAGCTGCTTCCTTGTGACTTGTGATTGTAAACACCAAAATTACTTTAAACCATATTAAATCCTTAAAACTGCAGTTTTGACAAGGTCCCTTCCCTAACCTTAATTCTCAGCTGTCACAGAAGATGATGCAAAGGGCTGGACAGCATCTGCTCAACCACTAAGTCCTGTCCTCTGCAGTCAGAAACATTATAATCCTYGTAATAAACATTTCAGTCCTCTTMTTGARCATGGTTAGRCTTTTTCYTGCCTTTTTTAGGAAACCTGTGTCRGTGCCTGATGGGAGTAGCTAGGTAGTCTCATGGTTTAAAACTCTGTCCTTACCACCATATCTCCATGTGTCCTGAAATCTTTCTTTGTCCCCTTGGGTTTTGTTCCACCCAGGGGTATTTTGATCCTACAGTGCCTCCTACCAATTCTGGTGTTGTCCAGTGTGTCCAGAGTATTTCATAGTAGGTTCTCAAACATTTGCTCAGGGCTGATAACGGCAAACAGAGCCTGGATTTGGCCAGATGTACCAAAAAATCCGGTTTCCTTTCTATATCTCCATTAAAACAAAGCCAGGGTATGTCCAGCAAGCAGCATCAACCACAGCTGGCTGCTGTGCCATCAGCCACACAAAAGAGCTAAGATGGCCATGAAACCCTTGTCCTGTGCAAGTGACAGACCTGGGGGGGCACATACAGACCTCATACCAGTTCTGTAGGAAGCTCCTCTTCCAGCCTGGCTCTAATGTCTTATAAAATTAGTTGTAACTATTGATGAGGGATGTGGTGCTGTGCCATTTTAGATGRAGCGAGACTCTTTGCACAAAACCTGCAGGCACTGATTCACACATTTTTCTTATAGAGTGATGATGTCGTTATGGGAGGAGGATTTTAGCCCTTGCTATGGGGGTGCCATCTCAGCCTGTCACTGAGCAGAGTGCAGGGCTGAGGATCCATGCAGGCATGCCTTTGGAGAGTCTGGAAAAAGGAATTTGCAGCTAATTTTTTTTTTAAAGATGCTTCCCTAATTGTCATGCTGAGTGATTATCTCACTTTGCACTGAGTGRGTGCCAGCTATTTAATTCCAACAGACATCTTAAATTAAGTCATAGAATAATTTTGTTCCATGTGACAGGTATGTTGAAAGATAAGTCATGTAGCCYAAATGAAAAAACATATTATATATTCAATGCCCTGTTACAGTTCACTATGTCCTTTCTTGATATATCACTAAAATTGGTATATAAAATCTCAAAGGAAGTTTATTCTTAGGAGGAAAAGCCTTTTTCTTGTCTGTATTGAAAATGAACAACAAATGGTGCCACATCTACTGGGATTCTTCTGTGCCTAACGGTAACAATTCATGCAGTTCTGCCTAAGCAAAGTGTAAATCGAATTATATATTACTATTTTTGTTYGTGTAGTTATGTGATGAAAACCAGTCGAGTTATACTGATTTGAGATTTCCTGGCAAATTCATCAGCTGAAGGATTCTGACTAATGAAAATGTCAGATTCCTGGACCTAGAATGGCTTTGGCAATTTCTTTTTTATTTGTCATGTCTGAGAAAGAAATATATCCTGACTGCATTATTTTATTGACGTTCTTAATACAGCAGTCATAGCGTTGTCTATGTTAAATCACAGGTCAGCAAGTCATGAGATCTGGCTCTCTTTCTGGTACGACTAGAGGCTTCTTGTGTATATAAAGGCTTAGGAATCAATTTTCCAATTCAGCAAAGAAAAATGTACTCATGACTTCAGCACTGAATTTTTTTTCAGGCAGTCAGGCAGGCAACGTGAAATCACGCGTCGTCCCAGATGGGCTTCTGTGTGTGCAACAGGACAGCTGAGTGCTCGGCTGTCCTGATTGTGTGGGTAATCCGTTCCTGCATTATGCATTGGGTACAAATCTGCATGGTCTTCCCCACTTAAGTGCACAAGGTTCTTGGGATGCTCTCTCTGTTTCAGAGGGCGATCATCGCACTCTGATGGCAATGCTTTGAGGCTGCCGTGGATTCCCGTGTATGAAGCGCATTGAAAGGGTTTCTCAGACAGTGCCACCGTGTTGAAAGGTGGTATCTGATCCTACCTCTTGGGGGGCAGTGGGAAGTCAGGCATCCATACTTTCSACTATGCTTTAAAACATTATGGAAAAGGTGTGGGCTGGAAAATGTCTTTCTCCTGCTCTTCTGAAGTAGTTACAGCAAACACCAAGTGAAGCTTGGTGCTGTGTTGCAGCTCTTTCAGGAACCAGAGTGAGGAATTGCTGCCTTGTGTGCCATCCCTACGGACAGGCTCGTGCTGCTCACCCCTGTCCTSATCCAGGTGGCAAAAGTGCTAGTGAAGAAGGTGTGGATGGATGCAGGTGATCCATGAGGGTATTGACCAGAAGTGGAGGAGCACATGGGAGGCTTTTTGCCTTCCCTTTCCTCTTTCTCCAGACATCAACAACATCCTTTATACAAACACACCTTTATACAAAAAATCCAGGTCAGTAGTTAAAAACAGGGGCTATTTTTTTCTGCCAGCAAGAGGACAGTGCTGAGCAGGTGCAAAAAGCACAGCCTTGCTAAATTCTGCTATTTAGCATGTTTTCTTTTTGCCACAGCATATGTGTCTTTTAAAAAAAGCCATGGGTTCTTTGTGAGCATCACATACCCATTAATTAAAGGCAGAACTGGCTGCAGAAAGTAGGAGTGGAGTAGTTTTCTGGTGTCAGCTGCAGGACACAGCAGGAACAGGGGACACATCCCTCGTGCAGACATGTGTCCCACAGACGTTCTGACCACGCATGTGATCCATGTCTGACACAGGTACAGGGTAAATCTGGTGCCATGGATGAAGTCCAGAATATTTTGATTCCTGTGGCTTCCATATWGATTTCACCTAGACAACCTGCCTGTAATTTTTAAGCATTAAAGATTTCCTGGCCCATTCCTGGAGATGACCACCTTGCTTCTAGGCAAAACCCAGGGTTCATGTGACTTACCACAAAGAAGAAGTATACTATTTGCATATCTTTCCATCTTTTCCCATTAATATCAGTTTGATTTTGAGGCAAAGCAGTTAACCTTACTTGACAAAAGATACTATTTTTCTTGAAAAAAAAATTACTTTTGCCAAAGGGCTGGTTTAACCCTGTCCCCTCTGGCTTATTGTTGTGATAACTTCATATGTGCTTGGCTATGCTTAGGCCAGAGAAGGCCCTTTCAGGAGTGACCTCCAGACCTTGCTGTGGGCTTAAGGTGAGAGGAACAGATACAGCTGATGGTCTGGGAAAGGACACGTGGCAAATACCAAAGAGCAGACCAAATCATGAAAGTTCTTGCAACAGGATTGTGTTGAATGTCCCTGCTGCATGGTAAACATGAGGATCATGTGTCAGCCCAGTGTGGCCCATGCAAATGAAGTAGCGCTGGCCAGTTTTTGTGCAGGATGGGAAGAGCTTCACCAGGAAGAGCAGCCTGATGTTTTTGATGGGGCAGACTCCCTTTCACCAGCTATGAGGCCACATCAGGCCTGCCATTCAAATGGGACACTGTCATGTGAGGTAATCCAGCACTTGGTGGCAGCCATCCATGCGAGTAATCACTTGCCCTGTTATGTGTGTAGAGCTTTTGAAGGTGTCTGCTTTTGGATGAGAGGCTAAATCAAGATCCAAATGCTATGTGGATATTRCAGAAGCACAGTAGTTTTAAATTCTTTTATTGATTTCTATGCAAGAATGAAGTTGAGCAAGCAGGCAAGAAAGGAAGACCCAAACTCAGGAATTTAAAAAATGCTGCATTGAAATTTTTTAAGTATTCTTCCATTCTAGCTAAACTCAGGAATTTTAAAAATGCTGTCCTGGAATTTTTTAAGTTATTTTCAATTCTAATTGGTTTCTTCTGGTCTGCTACAAATGTAAAAGGAAACGAAGAAAACATCAATCTGGGGGGAAAATGGTAGGGTAGGCATCAACTAAAAATCATTGGTTTTGGAAATGAACGAAAAATCTATTCTTCTCTAAGGATAAGTTTGCTTCTATTGAGCAAAGAGKGGTGAGTCATGTGCTTTGAATTAAGCATGTGATTTAAATACTTTGGGGGAATCAATAAGACATCATGTGATGCTTTCTTGTATTACTCAAGTATTGTAATCTTAATKCTGCTGGAGTTTTTACAGAAAGGTTGAAAGCTTAGCTTCTGATCTCATCTGAATCTGATCCAGTTTCAGTTTGCAGTTTACACTACTGCATTCCTAGGAGTTAATCTGGTTTAAAACTGTTCCTGAGACCAAAATTAGATTTCCTTGCAATTTTGTCTCTTAGTCTTTAGCTATTAGATGTTTCATAGAAAGTGGATGTTGTTGATGTGGTTTTTGGAAGACGGATGATAYATAAATAAATTTTCCAAAAATATGCATGGGAGCAATTGCAGAAAGGAGACATTTGTCTCTAACAGCCAGCTCATACTGGCTCAGCATCCAACTCCATTTAATGCAAAGAACACTCAGTGGAATTCTGCTTAGATTCTTACCCTGTTTTAGTAGTACTTATAATTTAGCCATTGAAGTGGAATATGTTTTAATATGATTTTCCCACTCTTCTTGTTTCAGGTATTATTTTAAAGTTCAAGCAAAGAATCCCTTTGGTTATGGACCTGTTAGCTCTTCAGTCTCCTTTATCACAGAATCTGGTATGGTTCACTTTTTATTTTCATCTCAAAATTGAATTCATAGTAATAAATGTGGCAGGGCAATGACTGAAACCAGCATGCCAATAACAGTGATTATTCTGGACTTGCTGCTTTCAGATTATGGGKTTTTTTTAACTTTAATTATTTGTTTTTAGTTAAGCTAGGAAAATAATACACACTCTTAATRCCACTAAGAAAATGTAAATTATGTTAAAGTCAGCTCCAGGGGAAAAGAAAKTTGAATTTCAAATACAGAGGACTATTAATGTTCAACAATACAGCAGCAATGGGAAGTTTAATGTCTTTGATAGATTGACCAAACATTTAGTAAATTACTTTCCTAATTGTGAACAGCGAGACAGTTGGAAACGGTTGTCTCTGGAAGAAATACGGAAAGCAACAGTTCCATCAGATAGGCAAAGTTCTCTGGTGGTTTTTTTTTTTTTTGTTTTTTTTTTGACAAGGCATGCTGCTCTTTCACAGGGATAATAGTACATTCAAGAGCAACACCCCCTTCTAAAAATAGGCATGAGCTATTTTAATTAAATGAGCTATTTTTTGCCTATTTCTTCTACTTCCATCAAGCCACTTGCTCTACTGAAGAATAAAGGACAATTTTTTCAGTTTTCACTTGAGTGAAAGGTCTTGTTGTTTCTTGCAAATTTTGCCCTTTTAATGACGTGGGGTTTATGCAGTCTCTATCTATGCTCATTTGACTTAATTCTGTAGTGCTCACTTCAGAAGCTCCACTAAGAACTGTGGAGGTAAATYGTCACAGAACGGAGACAGAAATGCAAGATAAGTCAGTGGTCCTGGATAACACATTCAGATTTTCATTCAACGAACAAGAAGCTCAAGCAAAAATCCAAGCATAGTATTTGACATTTCTCAGGTGGCCAAGGAGGCCAGTGGCATCTTGGCCTGTACCAGCAATRGTGTGGCCAGCAGGACAAGGACAGAGATTGTCCCCCTGTACTCAGCGTGGGTGAGGTCACGTCTCCCGTCCTGTGTTCAGTTTTGGACCCCTCMRTACAAGGAAGACTTTGAGGTGCTGGAGAAGTCCAGAGAAGGGYTGTCAAACTTTGGAACAAAGTGCTTAGGGAAATGATAGAGTCCCTATCCCTGAAAGTATTTAAAAGACTTGTAGATRTGGCACTGAGGGACATGGTTTAGTGGAGGACTTGGCAGTGCTGGGTTGACAGTGGTCTCAGTGGTCTTAAAGACCTTTTTCCAACCTAAACAATTCTACSATTCTGTRCTGCATCTTGCAGATAATTTTCCTGCTGCCGGTATATGGGCCTGAATGYCTAGTTTTCCCATCCAAAGTCATCTCCTCTGTGAGCTTTATTTAATGTGTTAAATATACCAAATTTAGTTTTGTTTGCAGCACTGATCTTTCATTTGTCATGGCCAAAGGTGACTTTGCAGCTGGCACAAGTACAAAATCCAATTGCTAAATGCAAGGGCAAGTGGTATAGCTACAGTGACAGAATAGGTCATGAGACAAAGAAATTGCTAATTCAGAGTGCTCTTCTAATGCAAGGAATGAAGAACCTTATTGAAAATGTTCAGTCAGTGACTCCATATGTTTCACATTATAAAACAAGGTTTGGAACAAAATATACAGTTTTCTGTTTGTTTTTTCTTCTAGACAATCCTCTCCTCATTGTCAGGCCACCTGGTAAGTCTTTACTCTGTTGTTTCATTTATGAAGTGCATAAAGCCTGTGCAAAACAGTTAGAATATAGGAATTGGAAACATTTAAACATGCAGTTTAGTAATTCATGGGGATAATTCACAGAATATCTTTTGTTGTAGGACCCCTTATTCTGGGTTTTTTTTTTTTTTTTCTGAAAAGAAATCTTGTAAAGATATGTTTGAATAAGCACTTGATTTTTACCCATCTTTTGCCCTGGTACAACAGCTTCAATTACTTGGTGATAAGCAGTAAAGTATGTTACTTCTGTATCTGTATCCTTCAGTTGCCTAAGGATAGCTTGAATAGCAGGATCAGAACTTCTGTCTATTTCTGATACTCATCTGTAGAAATCATCATGCCCTTATGAATACAAAAAAATTCATTGTTACTGACTACATGATATGCCACAAAGCTGTTGAGCTTACTTTGTGTTTCTAAGTCTGCAATAAGCTAGTTCAGCCCCTAATCATAAGGTCTGATTTCCTGGTGCTGGGACTGACCTTACTGGCATGAACATTGGTAGGGTAACCCCAAGCAGTACCTGCTGTCAGAAGAGATGCAGGAAAAAAGACCTCGTGGTTATTATGCTCTGTCAGCTTTCTTAAGCAGTTAAAATGGGTGGTTCTGGATTTTTTGCTACACTTTTCATGGAAAGTGTCCAGCATATCCCTTCCTTCTCTGTTTCATGGCACTTGTTAGTCTGGTTTCTTCATGTSCTTGGAAGTCTCTGAGGGTTGCTGATCAGTGATTGCCTCTCCCATGAAAGTGTTTGCAGGATTTGGTCCATGTGCCTAGTGAGAGGAAGAATGACTAACAGAAAAAAACTTCCAATCTCATTTGTAAACCATCTGTAAATAGCACAGTAAAAACTGGACTTTGTGCTGTAACTAGAGAGAAAAATACCAGTTATCACACTGGAAGCTTTTTGTATCATTCTGTATACATTAATACAACAGCAATTTGAAATAAATTAAATTGTCTTGGCTAGTCAAAGCAAACATTTAGGTAAGCCAGTAGAAACATTTAGTCTTTTGCAATACAGTTAATTAGTCTTCTCTGCAGCAGTGCTCTGAACAGAGATCCCCAGGAAAGGTCTCACTTGTCTATTATTGGAAATTCATATGTTTTGATGTAATTTGAGAAAACCACACAGAAAACAGTACATTCGTGATACGATCTTTTTAACCAAACAGCAAGAATACACTTCACTTCACAGGCTGTTGCTCACCACAGTTCTTAATATCTGCTCTCCTGTAAGGGGGTTATGTTTTAGAGTTAGTCTTAAACTGCAGACCTAAGATCAGGCCTGTCAGACCTAAGATCAGGCTGTGTTAAGAAAAGAAATGGTGTAATACAAGATAGAAAAGTCTTACTAGAACAATTTAAGCCTGTTTACTTAAGCTGTGGTTTAGGACATGAAATCATATTTTGAAATCATTTTAACAATTGTTATTGTTTACTTCCAAGGAGGGATTTAATAAAGTGTCTAACTTTTTTGCATAATATTTTTTCTTGAAGCAGTATTTCTGAAAATAAAAAAGTCATGCATTATTTTGCTGCAACATGTCTTGTAAAACATATTAATAAATGTTACCTCTGCAAAACTCGGACTGAAATGTTACAGTTTGTCCCTAATGTGGARTTTATTCTTTTCTCCAAGGTGGTGAGCCTATCTGGATCCCATTCACTTTTAAGTATGACCCCACCTACTCAGAGTGCACTGGCAAGCAGTACGTGAAACGAACTTGGTACCGCAAGTTTGTAGGAGTGGTTCTTTGCAACTCCTTAAGGTACAAAATTTACCTCAGTGATGACCTGAAAGGTAGGCACCAAGATTAATTTCCTGCTACTTGTCATCTTCATCTTCTGGCTTTCTTAGTTTCATATGTGGCTGAATTGTGTGACCACTTCTCTCAAGAAGTAGCTCTTACACAAATGCATTGTCTTAGAGATAATGAAGAAAACTTTCCATGTTGTTGATCTGGGGTAATGGGATTATCTCGCTGGCCTTTCAGACTACGCTAATGAGTGTTTTTATTGCATTGCTTTGGTATAGTTACAATACAGTATTTGAATAGTAAGAAATAAACAGCCCTATCTCTTAGAGAAAGAGAGCCCCACAGTTTTTAATTGTCATTTGAGRCTGAAGTAAAAGTAATGGTATTGACATATTGAGTGGTTTTTATTTTCACATGATGTATACAAGTGAGTAATCAGTTGAAAATCTCTCCACCTGTCACCTGAGGTGCACTGCCCATAGACTTCCAAAATTGAGACTACTGTAGTCTGGAGCTGTAACCTATTTATTTTCCATAATTTSTGTTTCCATACTGTGAAGGTAGCATTCTCCCTCTTTCCAGTCACTATTCATTGGTAATACTGTGTGTGTCACTGTAACATTCCTCCTGCTTTCTTCCATGCCTATTTGCCTGGTGGTAAAGAGCATCCCAAACATAAATGTTGCTGAGCTAAGTAATCTGTCTGTATCACTCTTCAGATACCTTCTACAGCATTGGGGATAGCTGGGGAAGGGGTGAGGACCACTGCCAGTTTGTGGATTCACACCTGGATGGAAGAACGGGACCTCAGTCGTACATTGAAGCCCTGCCCACTATCCGAGGTACGGCAATGGGGGAGTGGGATGCTGCTCTTACACCATTTGTAGGATTAAGGGGTAAGGAGTGGAGTACAGAGTGGAGCTCTGTCCACAGCTGCTGGCACCTCTCCAAGGAGTCCAGCTAATGCAGTCGGTGAGAAAGTCCCAGTGTGCAGAGAGAGAGAGGCAGAGACAGAAAGAGAGTGGAATAGGTTGCAAATACTTTGCAGGAACAAAATGAAAGAACAACAACAAAAAAGTTTTATAGGTCTATGAATCTTTTCTCTTATGTATAAGACCTGCCTCACTGAATCGAGTACAAAACCTCTTACATGTGCCGAAAGGGACCAGCTACATCTTTGCAAATACAGCCTTTGTGAAGGATTTCTATTAGTTCATTCTAATGACTTAAGATCAGCACTTTTATTTTGGCCTGGTAGTTACCTCTCTCAGAGAGAAAATTCTTACCTTGAAGCAGTTCCTCTGAGCAAACTTCTCACCACACATAACCAAGAGGGTGGCAGCTTGCCTCACAAAATTAAACCAATCATGAAAGTCAGCCAATCTTTTCAGTACGACTGTTAGTTTAAATTATTCAGTTAGYTTTAGTGGTTTCCATGTGAAATAATGTGTTGATATTCTTTGCATGGTGGCGTTACCAGGAAGAAACTGAAACAGTGGTTRATATTTATATATCACTGTGAAGTACTGCACTTTTTAGCTCAGAAGACAGATGATTAATCCAGATGTGTATGTGCTTGGTCTAGGAGACAGAGATAGAGAGCACACRAAAGTTTTATTATTGGCACCAGCCGTGAGTGTTTCAGATGTTCCAATGCACGAGCTATGCGGACAAGAATGCTGCACCTCTTCTAATGCTTTAAGCAGTCACATTCTTTCTGCAGATGAATCAAAAGGGGAAGGCAGGGCTTAACTTAGTATTTACTGCATGAAATGATATCTTTTTGTTTTGTAAAAAGCTGACTTTTGSTCAGTCTCTTAAGCCTTGTGAGATAATAGGATTTTATGGTAGTTTTTGCCTCAAAATCTTTCATATATTTAAACTGACTTAGAAACATCATAAACACAATTGAAATATGCCCACSTTTTGGAGTGAAATGCAGAAGTTCTTTGGCAGACCAGAGCATTACACATTAGTAAAAGAGATTTTTAGCAGTAAAACCAATCAAAACTATAAGAAATATGAAGGACCAGAGTTAGATAATTCAAGAAAGATTTCAGCCAAATACCAGGGCTATCCAATACCCTTTTGATACAACTCCCTGCCAGACAGTTTATAAATTTTTGTTTGCGCTGTGGGATTGGTTCTCACTGCATCTGCTACTTTTGTTAAATTGCTCTGTCTTTGTTCTGGAATACAAATGAGTGTTTTTCTCCTGACAGGGTATTACCGCCAGTATCGCCAGGAGCCGGTATCATTYGGACGCATCGGATACACAACACCCTACTACTATGTGGGCTGGTATGAGTGTGGTGTGCCCATCCCAGGGAARTGGTAGCAGTCTCCTTCCCTGTCTTAGGTATTTCAAGGCTTTTCAAGGTATTTCTACCAGAGGACTGTGGGCAACTGATTTGGAAAAGAAAAAGAAAAAGATAAGTGAGGCAAACCGGTGAAGACCAGCTGCTCAAGAAAACCTCGTGAAGACAAACATGGACACCCTTTACCAGCCTAAATCTGTGGTGCTACTTGATTTCTGCTTGGAAGCAGGGATGGGATATAAGTTTGATGTCCTACCTTCCTCCTCTGTGTCTTTAAGGCACAGAGAGAAGGTTGCAATGTGTGCAACCTGTGAAAATTAGAACTGTATTAGCCATGAAAGTTTGGAAGTTTATTTTATCTTACAGGAACGACCTAAGCATGCTGTGCTTGCTTAATGGGATGCTAAACTGTCTTTTGCTGCCCGATTGGGCTCCCCTATGCAATCATGCTGTGTAACTGGCCACCCCCCAAAGGCAATATATTCTCCTGAAGACTCCCCCTGTGGGTTCACCCACTGCTGGACTAATCACCAGATCACAGTGTAAAGTCACTTTGAGATATATCTGTATCTATATCTATATAAATAGAGTACTGTACATCTGCAGAAATACTTCTTAAAGATGCTGAGATCTCCTTGTTCACTAGATAAATATGTTTGGAATTTTTATGTAAAAGGTGCTGTTRATTCTTTGAAATATTGCTATGCACAATATATTAACCAAGGAAAGAGCTGTATTCTTCTTGTGAGTACTGTTGATGTAACATTTGAATTACTGATCAAAGACCTGTGTCCCAATTCCTTGGCAGCCTTTGGACTGGACATTCAATGGGATTCTACCCCTCTATCCATGTTAGAGTGGCACTGTACAGTCCAGCAGAAACACATTTACAACAGTTCATCAGCATCAGTTAAACTTTCTATCGTTTACTATTTAAAAGTTTTAGTGCCACCTTTCTGCAATCCATTCTCATCTTATTTTGTATGTTATTTATTCCATGTCAGTATCTTTCACATTACTGTGCAGAGGCATAKCATGAGTAATTTGCAAATTAGAAACTGTTTTTAACTTATTTGCTCTCCAAAAGCCCAAGCCACCAATACAGGGGTCAACTAGCAGGAAGCTCATTTGACTGTGGGATCAAATTTGGATACACTTCCCATTAAATACTACCAAAATCTCTAGGAACCAGACCAGAAAGCAAAAACTGACATGAATGAAAGGTATAAATTTTATTTTTTCAGAAGGCATTTGAAAGCTTGCACTAATGTAGAATTTTTGTAGTCCTCCTGGGCAATGTCACATTGATGGTTCCTTCAGTAGCATTCAGTCTTAATGTTTCATGGTAACATCTCAACAGCCTTAGCTCATGTTAGTAAGATTTCACCTGATCTGGCAGTCTGGGAGAGTAGCAGTAACCTGGGGACAGATCCAGTCTCTGGTCCATCTCTCATTCTCATTCCAGTTTACATGTAGTGTAGGTTGAACATCTCTTGAGTTGCTTCCTCTAGTTTGTTTTTTTTTTTAATTGTATAGGGGCAAAAAAGGGAATTAAAGTGATTAAAAGAGCATTTTCTTTTTCATGGTGATTTGGTTTTTAACATTTTAATTTTTCTTACATATTTTTGCTTCAGTACAGTGCCAAATACATGGTCTTGAAGTATAACTTTTTTCCCTAATAAACCTATGATACATGGTTCCAGTTCTATTTCATCCTTTCTGGTCATCTGTGTCAAGTAATCTACGTGACAAATTGTTAGCTTTTGAAAAGTCCTTGGAACAGGAGCAAGTGTCATCTTTTATAAGGGACTGGAAGCATATGGATGTGTTGTTCCCTTCTGAAAATGGTTAATAGTGTGGAGTTACCAAGGGCAAATCATGCCTGACCAGCCTGATCATATTCTTAGTTGAAATGACTGCCTCTGTGGGCAGRGGAGAAAAAGGAATGTCATTGACTTTGGCTTTTGTAAAGTGCTTGACATGGTCTCCCACTGACCATTTGTAGCAAAACTGGTGGAATATGGYTTGGAGAGGAGAGTTGGTCCTTAAGGTGGATGTGAAATTAACCACGTTGTGAGGCTKGAAGGATTGTGATCAAAAATAATGCAAAGTCCAAATGACAGCTGGTTGCAAGTGCCACCCTCAGGGGCCAGTGGAATCTAATGATCTGTGCAATGGGATGAAGCGCATGGATGGAGTGCACCATCAACATGATTGCCACTGATACCAAACTGGGGCTGGGGAGTGGTTTGTGTGCTGAGAGCTGATCAGAAGAGAGGCTTTTAAAGGCTGGATAAATAAGATATCAAGGAATTCATACAGTTTAGTAAAGGGAAAGGAAAAGTCCCACGTGTTTGTCCTTGTGGGACAGGCTGGGGTGACTGTCCAGAGAGCAGCTTTACAGAAAAGCTGCATTGTACCTTCAGAGAACACAGGTAATTTTTGATTTATTCATCCGCAAAGGCATGGTTCCTTCATTCCCTGCTGGAAATACCTTTGGGGTTGGACAGTCCCATTCAGAGATGTCATTATGGGTGAAGACCATAATGCAACCTCAGCTGAGGAGAAAGTGGGGGGTGCTGGGGTGGTGGTGGAGGACATTGTGCACTCTTCCCCTCCAGTGTAAATCTTCTCTGAGGCTAAACCAGCCAGGGCAGAGTCAGCAGTAGGGCACAGCAGGGAAACACATGAAGTGCAATGGTGTGCAGTCTTCGCTGTGAGGTCTGGGTCAGTCCTCTGTGCTGTAGGAGGTGATCTGATTGACACATTTGCATGCTATGCCCCATGTGTAGGGTAAACATATCACTGTGATACCAGGTAGTTTCTGGAAGATGATGCTGGTCTTGGTCTTTTTTCATCTGAGAAGTGGTGGGATTACAGAGGTGACTGAAAACCGTGTGAGTCAGGAAAAGCCATGTCCCATCCAGACAATCCCTCCTCATCCATCCAGACCATCCCTTGTCAGTGTCCTGAACAATGGGCTGCCCTCCCTTTTCCTTCCCCACTTCCCTGCTGTCACCATGACACACATGGTTGTCATGCCACCAGAGGAAAAGCAGCACCCCCTCTTGGGAACTAAACTACCTCTCAAGTGAAATATCTGTACAGCTTTGTGGCTGCCCTGCRTATCAGGGAGTGTCATCCAACTTCAGATGGTGCTCATGGGAGAGGAATTTTTCTCTCTCAGCTTTCCTCCCATGCCCCTCTTACTGCAGCGCCACATCTGCATCTTGTTTTCAAGCCCTTGGCGCCAGCTCAGAGAATGCCATGTCCCTTCAGAGGCTCTGAGGGGTGTTGCACCACCCCTGCTTTCTTGTCTAAGTGACCTTGGGGGAGCAGGATGGAGGAGAAGGAGGATCCCCACAGAGAGAAAATTCACACAGCCTGGGCCTGCATCGCCTCCGRTCCAAGTCTCTCAGGGATGGAGGGATGCCAGGGCACTGCCTGGTGGGGAATTGTACAGAGTTGGAAAAGAAAGGGATAAAAACACAACAGAGGAAGGGGTGGGGAGGAAAAGACAAGCAAGCTGCTCAAAGCATTGTCTGGCCTGGTCAGTTCCAGATGCTAATCTCTGATCAGTGTGCCCTATTTTTGTGAGAATTGGGATTTCTGCCTCAAAGGCAGCGGGAACAATTGCCAACATGTGACAAATGCCAAGGGTTCTCAGGAGCAGCCAAAGCCCTGCATGTGGACCCAGCATGTGAACAGAGAAACCCTTTGGTGATGGAGGAAGCACTGAGTGTCACTTGGAAAGATAATAGAAGGCCTTYGTGGGAGGTAACCCAACCCTCTGAACAATGTGAAATGATCCTTGCAGTTCTTCTCTACAAKGAACTGTACAGTTTTCTGTCCGCAGAACCCGTCCTCTTTTCTCACCAGGCAGATAGATGTTATTCAAGTGAAGAGCTGTCTTYCTCTGACAGAAAAGAGGCAACTGCAGAAGGGAATGAGGTCAATGTGGCAGTAGCCCAGCTCTGCTTCCTAAGACAAAAACTGGCATCCATGGATGTTTAAAAWGTCCCACCCATAGAGCCCTGCCAGGCTGCCTCAGGCCCTTAGCTGGTAACATTTGAAAACAAAGCCATGCCTTGTGCTGCTGCTCCCTTTCTCATCATTCTTGTGTATCCCATAAAGCAGGAAGCACTCRTACAAGACTTGTGCCACATCAATGTGCCAGCTGCACCACAACACTCAGGGAAATGTATGACCCTGGTGAGAATGAGCACTCGGAGGAGAACAACACCAGAATTGTAGCTGAGTGCAAAAATCCTGGTGTCAACACTGGCAAGTCATGTGTCAAAGGGAACAGCCTGGGGGCCAGGTCCTCAGGTATCATCAGATGCCATAACTCCTCAGTTCAGTGTCACCCAGATCTAAATGTGATCTGAGCAGCAGGAGAAAAGCTGGAGAACCTCCACATAGCACATGCCAAGGGAGCACATTATGAGTGAAGCTGAGCCACAGACCAAGCTGTGTTAGCAAAAGACACAGTCAGTGTCGGTGGGCTCAGATGTACTTCTCTCTTCAGCAGAGGAGAGCCTGCACGTGGAGTATCTTCTGCCCTCCRGTATAAGCTGGAGGACATCAGTGAGAGGGGGACTACCATGGTTGAGGGACTGGTGCACACAGGGACAGGCTGAGCACTAGGCTTGTTCAGACTTGGGATGGTCTGGCTGGTGGTGATGGATCTAATTGGTATCTCAAATGGCCTAATGGGGACCATAGAGAAGATGGACCCACTCTTTCCTGAGCAATACACACACTGAAAGGCTGAAGGGCAGTGGACACAGACTGCAGCATGAGAATTTCCAAGAAATACTGTAAAAATCTGTGTATCATCGAACTGATCAAGTACAGGGACTGCAGCCCTGAGAGGCAGGGAAAACTCCATCCCTTAAAGTGCTCATAACTGGCTTGGAAAGGGCCATGAGTAACCTGATCTAACTCTGATGTTGGCCTTGCTTTAGGTCCAAGTGTGTTGGACCTGATTTTCAAGGGTTCCCCCAACCTGAAGAAATGTACAAGTCTGTGAGTGATTCCAAGCACTATGCAGCCAGACAAAACCAGAACCAAAATTTCACAAACAACCAAGTCCAATCTCCAGACATTTTCCACAGTGGATTTATTTATTGGACAAAAATAGATWCACGGAATGACTGAGGTGGGAAGGGACCACTGAGGAACATCTAGTCCAATCCTGCTGAGAGACAGGTCAGCGACAGCAAGACCATGTCCTCTTGCATTTTTAAGATTTCTGATGATGGAAATTCCATAGTTTTTCTGCAACCTTCATCAGTGTTTAACCACCATCCCACGATAATTTTTTTTTGTTTGTTTAAATGGATTTTCCTGTATTTGAGTTTGTGCCCATTGGTTTCTGTCTGTCACTGTTCACCACTGTGAAGAACCCGGCTCCATCTTTGTTACTCTGCACATCAGGGATATGATTCCACTGAGCTTCCTCTTCTCCAGACTGAAAAGGTCTCCCAGCCTTTCATTATATCAGTAGTGCTCCTGTTCCCTCATCACCTTCATGGCCCTTCATTGGATTCTCTCYGTTATGTCCATATCTGTCTTKTATGGGAGAACCCGTAACTGAACACTGAGGACTCCAGGTGTGGWACACTGAATAAAGGGGAAGGATCACCTTGTTTGGAAACAAAAAAAATCTTCAATTAAAAAACAAAAATTAAAAAGCCTTTTTATTTTTTCTAAATAGAAGCTATGAGCTGGGTCCCAAATAAAACATGATCATTTGTGAGGAAGTGAGGARTGCTCTGAGGGCAAGAGCAGGGAAGGAGTGTATTCTCCTAGACTTCCATGAAGAATTTCTGACCTTGGTTTCTTACTGTGAAGAGTTCCTGCACATGYTTTCCAGATGTGACTTGTGGAAGGTCTCAACTGAACCTGAGGATCAGATCATATTGAGTGTGGGCAATACCCTCATGGTTTTGCAGGAAGCCTCTAGATGGCAGGAGATACTGTTTGGCCAGGCCTTACAGCAGGTYCATGCTGCAGGGAATGACTGTCAGGATAGAAGTTTAGGTTGGATATCAAGTATAATGTTTTTCACCCAGAGGGTAGTTGGGCACTGGAACAGGCTCCCCAGGGCATTGGTCACAGCACCAAACCTGACAGTGTTCAAGAAGTGTTTGGACAATGCTCTCAAGCACATGGTGTGACTCTTGGGGATGGTGCTGTGCAGGGCAAGGAGTTGGATTCAATGATTCTGATGGGTCCCTTCAAACTCAACATATTCTGTGATTCTGTTCTGTGTACATTCATAATTTCGTACACACTGTGAGAAAAATTTTTAATGAGGCACAGTTTCGGTTCAGGAGCAGCAAAGGCCATTCTCCTGTTTTAGGGAGAATATTGAGGAAGAAGTCCRTCCCTCACAAGGCATCCTGTTCTGTCTGAAGCTTTGGAAGGTTTTAAGTTGAAACAGGTACAAATACACTGTGATCCTACTGGGCTTTCACAGGTGATACTTTTCCTAAGGTTGCAGCACTGTGGTTTTCTCAGGAGTATTGTGGGCAACAAGAACCAGTTTATCTTGCAGTAGGAATAAAAGCATTGCCCATGATTTTCAGGAGTCTTTCAAACTCTTCTTGAATATAACTGGAATAGTGTTTCTGCCCACCTTATTGCTTTCCACACTTCCATCCTTCTGAAGGTCTTTGCTATGTGAAGATCTTCATCATTAAAAATATTGGCTGATAAAATCCCAGAAGCTTTTGTTGATTCTCCATCATTAACCTCTATTTTTCCCTTTCATTGACGTTCCTCCTTTGGTAATTGGACATTCTTTCTTGAAGCTGAGTGAAGCACTATGTCTTGAAAGYATCTAAGGTATATCCAAAAATATTTCACAATGGGTCACTCAGAGGTTGGTTTTCCTCCCTGGGACCCATAAGCATGACTGTATTGTCCCATTGTCACTCAGTGTCTTCTAGCAGATGTTTAACCTGCCTTATCCACACATTTCTATCCTGCATAAACATAGTTGATGTTAATCCWCAAACCCCAAACATTCAGTGATAGCATTTCCCCCTTCTCTCTGTTCAGTAGCATCATGAGGGAATAAAACAGGGCAATAAWACACACGCAAAAACCTGGGATTGGATCTTTTCCTCTCACTCAGCATCTGTCTTCATGCTGGCCCTTGTCTTGTGTGGTTCAGGCTGTAAAACTCCTGTGTGAGCCCGTGGGTGTCCCTACAGAGCAGGAGTGCTTGCGTTGCAGTCTTGGTTGGGGCAAGCTCATGAGCTGGAGTCAGCCTCCAGGGAGTCACCTCCTTCTCCCATACTGTGCATGCCATTGCAGTGGATGATGAGGACCATTTTGGGCASCCTTGGAAGGTCAGYATTTATAGATCAGCTTTGGAGGKGAGGGGAGGGGAGGGAAGGAGCTGCTCGAAACAAACTGCTCCTCAGACTGCTCCTGCTGCCCTGCTCTTTGGTTGGAGCAGCCTTGAGAAAGGCAGAGGCCATCTGCAGAGCTGCACCCCTCATGCTCACAGACATCCCTGGGCACATGCTGGGGGTCCCTTCCCCCAGGGAAGGGCAGGGTGAGAGCCCAAACCTGTGCCATGGTGACCTATACAGACAGAACTGCTTAAAGGCAAGAGCACACTCAGGAGAGGCTGCCCAGAGCAGATACACTGCATATTTTTGTGTTCTCTATCAAAACAGCAGAGTGTGTAAATACAAGTCATCTGAGGTCTGTTTAGTTTATAYTGCTAATCAGCAGTGAATAAACAAGAGAAAATTGTTCCAAGATCTGGGTATATTACAATTTCCTCTCCCTGAATGTGAGAAAAAACAAAACCTACAAAATGAATAGCATTGTCAACACCAGCTTTAGAAAGTGCAACCTAAACAAAACAGAGAAGTAACCAATCAGAATGAGGACTTATCCATTCCTTCCAAGTTGCACTCTGGGTTATTATTACATCTACTCTTTTTTCCTTGGTACTCTCCTGCTCTGAAACCTTATCTTGTACAAAACTTCATACTGATGGCTTTGTCCACTGCACTGCATCAGCCTGGCTCCTGCAGTGTCTGCAGTGACACTGCAGCCCCTTTGCTCTCCTGCCAGGTACTCTGCTACTCCTCAGTCTGCAAATGCTCAAAACTGACCTTGCCAACAAACATGGCATGACTTTCAAGATGATAGGGAATCTYCCTCTAATGAGAAGAGTGGTGAGTCCTAGCTTTTCTGCTTTCTCTTTGGACAGAAATGGTCTAGGTTAGGTCAGGGCTGACCAACCATTACCCAGCTACCTTTACTGCTGCAGATCTTATTTTACATTTTAAGGTTATATTATTTTCCTGGATTTTCAGCTCCCGTACTAGAAATACACTTCAAAGTCTTCTATAGCAAAAAAAAACCTCTGCTTTGTTTTTTTTCCTTTTGAAATTTTCTTCGGAAAAATATTCTGGAATCATGTGCTGAGAAATCTGCTTAGACTGTTTTTCTTTATAAGCTTAAAGGTTCAGGAATCAGAAAAAAAATGTTGCTAAGAGTAACTGAAATGACATTTATTATACAGTTAGTGAACTCTTRTGTTAATTATGCAGTATATTATAATATTATATAAATCAATCAATATATTACATCACATTCGAGTAACCTGCACTGAAAACAGAATTGCTTCAAAGAGCAACCATATAATATGTAGGGACAAAATGCATGATATGGATTGTTTGAGCTGCATCAATGATAAAAATGTATGGCACYAAAGGATATAGCAGATGAACAACACATGGTATTATGTAGCAAATTCTTAGGAGTTTTACAACATCAGTGATATGCTGAATTTTTTAACAGCTGGATTAAGTAGTTATTAGAAGAGTTATGATGCTTACGACTTGGAAAATTCCGAAAACATTTGGAAATCTTTCACTGGTCCCCTGTACAGCACTCTCAAGAAGCTGAATGTCCTCCCTTGGTACTGCCAATTACTCTGAACAGCTTGAGGTCAATTAAGCTGAGTGACCAAAATGTGATGCACTTTTTGTGACCCCTCAAACTTCTGAGATTCTCAGGCCTTGACTTCATTTGCAAAAAGGGCTGAATCACAGTCTGCCAATGAAAATGTTCTTGGTTCAGGGGTCTTTGCTCTGTCAGCAAAAGCAAGCTGCTGAAGACGGGTGTCTAGTTTCTCCATGCTTAGGGGTGTTCCTATCATCCTGGTGTGTAGGTTTCCATTCTTGTCATCCAAATTTTCATTTTTACAAACATTCTGTTCACCTGAGAGGTTGTTGCTCCGAAGAAGAGGTTCTGGCTTGTGAAATACATTTTCTTGAAGTAAGCCTGTAACATATCATTTGTTGAGGTAAAAATGTTGTGGTTGTGGGTTGATATCTGCAGTGTGTAGAATGCTGATATTTTTCTAGTTGTTGTGTAAAAAAAGTGAGATTGCCTAATTTGCCTCTCTCCCTTCAAGGCTTTGTTTGTTGGCTCCAGTATTATGGAGGGGAGCATGGTGTACATTCACTTTTCGTAGCTGTTATCTTCCACCAGCCACATCAAAACCAACATTTGTTTTCCAAACAGAAAAAAAGAAGCAAGAATAGGCCTGATGGCTAGTTGCCCTTTAGGGTTTTGCTGACTTTGCCAAGTTTCCCTTTTTCATCCCTTGCATGCAACTAAACCTGAGGTGTCCTTGTGTAAAACGCTTTACATTTCATTCAAATGCAGTACATCAAACAAATACTTATTTGGCCTTCTTGGGTCTCACCCTGCCAAAGAATAACAGGAAAGAAGATTGCAAGAATGTTAGTAGAACAATCTCTGAGGGTTTTCCTCTACAAGAAAATCGCCACATAAATATTATCCTTGTCTTAATGTTGCTTCATGCAATTACAGAAATATAAAAGGGACTCTTTGGAATCCTCTCTGACTCCTGATGCTTCAYAGGACTGGGCTTAGATATCTTGGGGAACCTCTCAGCATGGGACAAAATCTGGTCATGGGTTTYTCCAAGTTTCACTGTTCCGTAGAGACTTGTGCATTGTTTAGGAAGCCCAGTTATAGGAAAAGACCCCCAGTATGGGGTCTTGTTTTCARTTTTGCAACTTTTCAACCAGCTTTTGTTTCTGTTGTTGTCAGTAACCCTGAAAAAATTCGTAAAAAGGCACATGAGTACATACTCCACACATTTCTCTCACATGGGTCTGTAGTCCTTTCCAGGGTCTCAACTAACAGCTGGAATTGCAACTTCCTCCTTCATTTGGCTCATCAGGGTGTTTGTTAGCCAGCTGCCAGCAGCTGCAAGGRAACAGCAGGGAGCTCGAGGCTTCAGGTCAGATGATTAAGCTCCACCTCCTTCCCTAGATGGCAGCAGAAATGTTTTTCACTTCTTGAAAATGTAAAATCTGCCTTATGAAAAGCTGAGAAAAATCCCTTTTCCTGTAAAATGACATTAATTAGTAGTTAGTTGCCCCAGTACTTGGGGACAAGTTATAGTCACACTTCAGTTGTCGGCCTCCGCAGAAGAACTTTTAGGGATCTTGAATTTGAATTGGTATATAAAAATGGATGACTAACTGTTTACAGATGCCATAAACTAAATGCTCTTGTTCAGGCTTACATTGAAATTTCTGCCCCCAAGTGCTGGCAGGAAAGCAGAGCAGCTATGGCCACAAACTCATGCCGTGTGTCAGAGAGATGTGTCTGTTGAGCTTCACCTAAGAGGCTCATTACTTTGAGGCCAGAAGTGACTATAGAGAAATTARTATTTTAGAAGGAATGAGCAGTGCCACATAAGGGTCTGTTTGCCATTTCCCGTTTCCTGACAGATTCTAAGCATCTGTTCTAGTCACTCAGTTAATGTGTCTTTCTCTACATGCTTATTATTGCTGTGTTTCCCTGTTTTATGAGAAAAGTTTATTTGGGTACTGTTGTGTCGCTTTGTGTTTTATAATGTTGAACTAGGAAGTGGTTCTCCTTCAAAATCTGAGTGAATCTAATGGGAAATAACACACGCCGGAACATGCAGACATGGTGTGACAAAAACAGTCAAATCTCAGATGAATTGCCATTCTTGCACTTAGGTAGGAAATGGACCCACAGAGAAGCCARCAGAGCAGTGCCAGGTTTACATCTGGCTCTCCTGATGAGTGAATGCTCTAGCTGATGGCTGTGTTGACATGAACAGCTTCACCTGCTCTTGAATTCCAGGAAGCACTCAAGGAATGCCGTATCCACAGCCGAATGTGTCCTGCTTGCTTAGACACAAGCTTTTTGTGTAGACCTTAAGCAGCCACATGAATTTGCTTATCCAGTTTGTCCCTACAAAACCAGAAGCTAGCCAGCTGCCGAGGGGCTGGGAGCCAGCTCCAGAACAGACTCCACTGTTCCTGAAAGCAGACAGTCAATCAATCACATGCTGTTTGCAATGCCATACAATGAATACTTCATATGAACCAGCTACTGCGGAAACTCCATATAATAAATGTTGGCACCACCACCAACATTTGATATTTTCGTCTTGCAAATGGTCTTTAAAGCAAACTGCACTGTGCTTCCAGTGTTTCTGAGCAAACATGCTCAGGCAGTAACTATGATCTAGAGTTGCAGGAAAAGGAAATGGACTGTAGAAGTGATTTCTCATCATCCAGAAAATAAAAGGGGCAAAATACAAATTAAAAAGGTGAGTGTGGGTGTTAAAAGAGATCTTTTGAAGGTCTGCCATCAACAAAGATGGAGAGATGTGAGCTAGGGCAGTGCTGGGATTGCGTCATGGGGAAATGTGGAGTTATCTGAGACCAATGGACTTTGTTTGGCTGTAACCTCTCTATGTGCCTGACACAAGGCAAAAGAGCTGCCAAACACCAAGACCTTCACCAGAACATTGCTTCCAGTAGCCAGAGTGTTTCTTTCTAAACTGGTAGCACAGATGGTAGTAAGAGATAGGAAGATATTTAGGTATGGTTAAGACATATTCYCACAGGAGAAACAGTTGAAAGCAAAGGGATTTGAGTGTCCTTCAATGGCCAGGAAAATTGGGACAGGCCCACAGCAGACTGCAGCTGTCCCAGGAAAGACCTGGAGAAGAAAAGAACACGGCACAGTCCAAGGGCAGGATGCTTAAAAATCCCTTGTCCTTCTCTTGAAGTTAGTGTGAAAAAGTAGCAGCAGAAAACTTGGCATCCAGTGTGTAGGAAGCTAACTTCTATGTAAGTGAGGGGAAGAAGAGTTAATTGCTGAGTGGGAAAAAGGCAGAACTTCACACTGGGAGGTTTTACTTACTTTATGAGGCTTTTTCTAGGCTGTAGAACTTTTATGGGTCTCTGAGGAAACATCTGAGCTGGCTGAAACTTCTGCTGAGCTGGAAAGAGGACAAMAGTGCAGTGAGCTAGAGATAAGAAAAAAAAATTAACCCAATTTGTGTTTTCCCTCTTTGTAATCCACACATTATTCATAGGCTGGTATTTGCTCTTTCTGCCCCAGCTCCAACAATAAAGCTTTCAAAGYGCTGAAGTATCAGAATATGTTTTTCTAAAGAACATTGCAAAAGTTAGTATCTTACACTGAAAAAAAATTTTACATTCCTTGTCATTTCCAAGATGTTGGSGACAGGGATAAAAATTCCTCATTAAATGAAAAGTCATCAGCTTGGTTTGGGATTTCAGTGGTTTCACTGTTTAGCCTGTGCTGGGAAGACATTCCAAAATACACAGCTTCTGCTAATGCCACTGCCAGAACACTGCTCCCTTATCCATGTTTTAAATAGTGCACACAAATATATGAAGAAGRAGAAAGGGCCAAGAGTGGAAAGTGYGAAGTCCTAACAGAGCCAGAACATTCTGAGGTGGGTTCTTGCATGTTACACCAGATTGTGGCTGGCCAGGATGAGTTTGTGTCTGCTCTATACTGCCAGTACAACACTGAGTGGTGGTATAGGGCAGCTCTAACCCTGTACTTTTCAAGCTAAATCACCTTCCTCTGTGACTGAGACATCCTATTCCAGGTCCAGGCCTCCCTTGCCTTCTGGAAGTCACAGGTACTGTTGCAGTAGTAAGTAGTTTCTATAATTATAGTAAATTTTCCACTTTATAAATATAATGCTGGAACCAGAATGCCATTGAAATGCAGATCGAGATTAAATACCCTGCTTGGCATTTCAAGGTACTATAAYATGCCCTTTAGAACTTTGTGGAGTGAAGCAAAAAGCAGAAGAGCCCCCACCCCTGTTTTGTCTCACTATGAATCCAGTATCACAAAGACTTGGTGTGAATACRGCACCTTCTGTCAAGGAAATGCTGAGCTGTTTGAACACTTTTGAAATGTGATGTTTTCTTCAGAGCAGAGGTGAGGAACATGTTACTTGCTGAGAGCCAAGTAGATCCAAGCACTGTGGCAGGCCAGGTCCCTTGATGATGTCCAGTAATGGAATGGCACGAGGATGGCAGGAAGTCAGATGGCTGGGGTCCATAGATTGTTGTCACAGATCACAGCTGTTCCCTGGGCAGCCTGCTCMCCCATACCTTGCCTCATAAATTAGACCAGAAGGTATGGGGGGCTCCTCTCAGGTCTCAYTGAAACTCTCTTCTGCAGGCTGAGCAAACCCAGCTCCCTCAGCTTCTACTCACAAGTTAAGTGCATACTGGTAGTCTCTGCTGAAATTTCTCGAGTTTATTGATGTGTTCCCAGTATTGGGAACTTTCAGATTGATGTGGTATTCTGCATATGGTCTGTGGAGTGCTGAGTGGAAAGAGCAGTCACTTCCCTTGATCTGCTGGCTGTGCTTCTGCTCACACAGCCCAGGGAGCTGCTGGCCTTCTCTCCTGCCTTTGGACAGAARGGACAAGAGAACAGTCCTGATTTTACTCGTGCTTAAATTAGTTACTAATTTTATTCTGGCAGACCTGAAAGCAGAATTTGGATYAGAGTAAACAGCTTTCGACCTCAATACTTGGGCTTGAGGAGCTCAATACTTGAGCTAAGGAGGAGAGCAACAGGGAGATGTAGAAACCAACCTTAAAAATAGCTAAAATACATTGAACCACAAAACAATGGATCTGTAAACTGATAACAGTTAAAACTTTGAGGGATGAAAGCAGAGGAAACTGTTGTTTATCTGATTCCCACAGCTAAATCCACCTCTCAGCCATACACCAAGGCAGGCACCTCCTCCCTGACTCGTAAAAGACCCAAGTCCATGGTCCTGTCAGCCTGAGTTTTTAACTGCTCATCCATTTTCCTACACGTCCATGTGACTACTGCATAAAACACTAGCCATGAATTTTCTGGGACTTAAGGGACCTACACCACCCCTCTAGGTTTCTGTGAAAGCTCTGCCTTGTGAGGCCCCCATAAGCCATGGCAAGTGTGCCATGTATGGAGCTGCATGACTGTACAGAGCCCCTGCTTGTAGTGGAGCTGCATCCAGCATTCCAAGACACAAAACTGATACAGAAATTCAGAGAGGTGGTGAAACGCTGCCTTTATGAAGTCAGTGAGAGCCAAAGGAAAAGATTTGTATTCCTTTATGAAGCTGAGTTGACTGTTTAGATCTGTGATTCCTTCTTCACATGCTTTGCACTTATGGGCATGGTGCTGCTTGTCAAACACTTGCATGGGCTTGAAGTCAGCTGCCCACAGGATCCCAGAGGCCTGGGGAGACTGATGCCATCAGCCAGCAGGACAGTGGCATTACTGTGATCAGAAGCCTGCAGCWGTGACATACTGCATTTCAGAAAACAAGAAGATTGAATTTACAAATCTGCTGAAGGGTCAACTGCAATAGACATGGAAAGGGTGGCCATTTCTGGTAATGTGTCATTTTTCCAACAGCAGACTGCAATTTCAGCAAAGGGTGGTTAATTTAATTTCCAGTGTTTCTTAATTATTCATGATGCATTTTGCTCTTCAGTGGTCTGACTAATAGTAGAAGTGTTACAATTCTTTCCACTTTCTTACTTCTTGTATTTGCAGCCAGGCATTGTCGATCCACAAGGTTTAAATAAGTATAACAAGCATTTTGCTGTTCATTGCTAAAAATACTGTTTTTTGTAACCCAGTTCTGAAACACTTATGCACATGAGCAATTTCCACAGCAATTTCTGAGTGGTCTTGGGAAGTTGGAGAGGTCCCACCTGACTGAAAGCTGGTGAACACTGTCCTGGTTTTCAAGAAGGGCAGGAAGGAGGAAGTTGTAATGAGGAGTGACTGAGATCACTTGGTTTGTTCAGTCTTTGTTTCAGAGAAGAAAAATCTGAGGGGAGATCACATTGTGGTCTTCAATATCCTTATATCCTCTCATTGACCAGTGACAGGACTTGAGGAAACAGAATGAAGCTGAGTCAGAGGAGGTTTGCTATAGACACCAGGAAGAGGTTTTTCACCCAGATGGTGGCTGAGACCTGGAACAGGCTCCCCAGGAAAGTGGTCACTGCACCAGCCTGACAGAGTTCAAGAAGAATTTGGACAATTCATTCAGGCACAGGGTGTGGCTCTGGGGGTGTCGTGTACAGGGCCAGGAGTTGGACTTGATGATCCTGATGGGTCCCTTCCAACTCAGCATATTCTGTGATTTCATGATTTATTTACTTATGGGCATTTTCAGGATTAGATCATGAAACATTTGTATTTAAGAAATTTCCAACTTAACTGGAGGAGCTATGCCTTTATGGATCCCAGAAATTATTTCAGGTCATTCAAGATAAATATTCTGAACTTTTTTCAGAGATGAGAATCCATTCCTGGACAAGGAGACCACAAGCATATGCAAAGACTTAATTTAGAAGAGAGATTGGAAAGTGAGAAGAGTTTAGCTAGCCCTTAACCTAAGAGTGTGCTATTTAAATATTGCAACTCACACAAAATCACCAAGTGTTAGTCTATTTCACACTCCAAAGACAGTTGTATAAATTAAGCACTTTTKGAAACAACAAATTTAGAGTTCATTTATATTCTTGAGTTGGAGCATTTTGCTCTCACAATGTTTCCCACAAGATTGCAAAAGCTGGGCTCAAAAAACAGAATATCCTGATACACTTCTGCTACTTTGATTTCAGAAGTTAGAGGGCAAGCAGAACACCAAGCACTGCAACAATTGCCCCCAAAGATGGCAAATTTGTCCGTGCAGCACTGTGATCTAGCAGAATAGCTCCATGTTCCACTGAACTATCTGCATCTGTCATCCCTGAAAGGCTAGAGATGGGTCAGGGATCAGAGAAAGGACAGGGTTTCAGTGTGTTCCCTTTTAGGTGCCTGCTCCTCCAAGCAGAAATAGTTATAAATTACAATTAAAATGAGCCTGAACTACTGACTCCCAGCTCAGTCCAGAGATTCAGTGATTTAAGGTTTTGCAGGCTGGGTGAACTGCAATCATCCTGGCAGGTGTTACTCACATCCCAACAGGTAGCTCTCAGCACCTGAGTGCAAGCTGAGCTGTTGCATTTTTAGCTCAGCTTGTTAGCACTGATTAGGGAAAGGTTACTGAAAAGAAGCTTTCTCCTGCTCCCTTTCTTAACAACAAAAGTTTAGTGTTTCACTAATTGTTAACCACTTCCTGTACACTCATTTCTGTACTCCCAGGTGTTCTGGATGGCTTGGATCAGCATGGCTTGCTGTGGCTTCGGGAAAAAATAATTGAAGCTGCCAATAGTTAATGTTCTAATAGCAGCCTGGGCTCCTGGTAGGTGAATCCAGGGTGAGAATGGTCCCAGTGTCATGTGCCACATCCTCATGGGCATCTGAATCAGGCTGGAGGGGAGCTGAGTGATGTGAGTCCTCAACACTGATGCACACCCAGACCTATTCCAACTGTGTTCCAGTGTGTTACACTGCACATTGGGCAGACGAAGTCATGGCCTCCTCAAAAATCCACCCTGGTTATAAAGCACAGAGTTTTGAAAATAGCTGAGCATTCCTTGTAGCAATTGYGTACAGCAACAGGAAAGCTAAGAAATTATAACTGAAAAATAATCCTGCACACAGAGWGTGAAGCTAGGAAATCTGGTTTGGATAAAGGCAGCACAGCTCCRAACTTTCACCGAATTTCAAGCTGCAGTCTCACGCAGTTCAGACAAATGTCTTCATCTTGCCCTTCTCTGACCACCTCCAGAACCACTTCTACTCCTGAGAGCCTCCTGCAGCATTTTATTGCTCTACTGCTTTRAAATCCCCTTGTAGCATCTCTGTGTCAGCCTGTGACCTTTGAGGGTATTTCTGCCCCACTTTCAGATCTGGGAGCAACTTGTCTGAATTTTCCCTGTTGTGCTTTATCTAGTCCAGCTAAGGATCTTATGCTGGAGAGCTAAATTTTGGAATTTGGAAAAATTTTGACCACAAAACTTAGGGGTAAAATCTTGCCCTTGCTCCTGTTCATAGGAGATTTTCCATATTTTTGGCTGAATGAGGTTTCAGCCTGGAGCACTGCTTGCCTTTAACATCACTGCGAACAATGGATGTGCAGTCACAAAGTTTTTAGCAGGCTTCAAAAATAAAATGGGAAAGAAACGCATGCTTGTCAGTGTTAAAGAAATTTGTCAACCTGATATTTCTTTTAGAACAAACAAAATAATTTCCTTCTGTTCTCCCCACTTTATATGGCGAAAATATTTCCTTGGAAAGAGGTCAATACTTCGCTGTGCCCTTCATCAGATGCACAGTGAGAACAAAGGCAGGRTAATTCAGCCTGCATTTACTGATGGCTTGGCTGGTGAAGCCAAGAGATATCCCAGACTCCACAGGGTCAGAGAGAGGGCATCAYCAATACCTTAGGAATCCCCCGTTGTCAGAGGATCACTTTTCATAATACAGATGTCTTAAGAATAAKGCCAAGGACAACAAACACATTTAGTCTGAAGACAAATTGCTGAATGATTGGAGATGCAGGCCTCCTCTTATATTCTAGAATCCAAACGCAATAAGGTTTATTACCAGTTTCAGACTTCAATGATTTGATATTCTTTWCTTGACTGAAATGATCAAAACCAATAAATGAAGTTCTGCATCTGTTAGGCAAACAATTTCTCCTTGCTTTAAGCATCTTCAGCAGCTCTACATCTCTGCTGAGCTGAGGATATTTAGTGAGCAGCAAGGATATTAACTTCTAAATAGCTACATGAGACAGAGAGAGAAAACTTCAAAGTTCTAACTCTTGTATGGCTTGGCATGTTCCCCTTTGTTTATTATCTGTATTGGTGTAGCGCCTGCATCCAGGAGCAGCAGCCYGCTGTGCTTTGTAGAGTGGCTGACAAATGTGTCCCTGCTCTGTGGCCCTGACAAGGAAAGTCAGAGAAACTGCTTGGACTGTAAAGCTGGTAGAATTTAGGTGACACATAAGTAGGAGAAAGATAAGATTTAGGTCAACCCTGTGGAAGAGAAAGAGTAGAATCCTTGTTTTCAAATGAGAAGGCTGTAGGAAATGGAATACACTGGAAGCTGTTTTCAACACTCATTTTCTTTAAGACATTAAACAATAACTTTTGTTCTCAGCATCTTTTTCTACTCTGGTGGTGGTTTCCTTTTGGAAGCAAATTGYTCAGCTGATTTGTGGTCCAAGGGCCCTTTCCTGATATGAATGAAGTGTGCACAAATGGGCTGGGTGGGAGAGGTTCCTCCAGCCCCACAAGGATTGTCAGGATCTKACATTCTTTTCTGACCAGAAAAGAAAAAATGTTGAAGTACTGGAAAAAAAAGAAAAATTATACATAACAATTCCAAAGGAAATTAACATTTCACACTGAGCAACTGGATTCTCTATTTTCCAAATCTTTGATTTTGACCTTTTAAAAATGTTTCCAAATTCTTATTCTTCTCAAATAACTTAACAAATCTTTCAAAAGGGAATGCCATTTCAAATGCTAGAACGGAAATCCTTGGGATGCCAGAGCGTTCAAATGTTTCGACTGTTCCCAAACTTTTCTTTTTGCACTGGACCATACAGGGGTGTGAGAACTGTGCAGTGASAGCTCCCTGTCAAGATATGGGGATGGATTCTGGAATGGGATTTCTAAGCTTTAGGATTGCATTTCAGACTGATATGTAAAACAATTTAATTGTTTTTATCCACCTGCCTACCAGAATCAATGATCTTCCAGCTTCCCTCCTCTGAAGCACAATTCATGACATCTTGAGTTGCATTGCACTCCCAGCATCTTCCAGGCATCTAAAATCTGAGTTCCCAGAACCGTTCTCCCCTAAATCCTTTCAAGCTGGGCTCYCTCTCTCAGTGGTTTTGGCTGCCACTGGGAATTTGTGGCTTGAACCTTGATGGAGTCTGAGTTCTGCTATCAATCAAAGCAACATTTTACCACCACTGCAAAAAAAAAGAAGAAAAAGAAAAGAAAAATTAAAAGAAACAGAAAAAGATAAGTTCAAAAAGAAAACACAAAGAAAAAGAAAAGAAAAATTGAAGGAAATTGAAAAAGAAAAGAAAAAAAAAGACAAAAAAGAAAAAGAAGAAAAAAAATTTAGGGGACAGCAGGTAAGGTTTGGAAAGTATTGTGATTTGGAAAGCAAGCATAGATTGGAGATTTAAGGAAAATCTCACCCAGTTTATATCATAATACTTCACCCCTCTGMACTGGAAAGGACAATAATGACAGAATGAATCTTGGAAAGACTTACTGGCTGTGAGATATTTATTCTCATTTTATCAAAAAAAGTGACAGACTGGACTGCAGTCATTTCCATTCCAGAAAGCCTATCTCTGCAAGTAGATGGGAGAAACTAGTCCACCAAAGGATGATGAGTCCGTATGGCAATCAGCAGTGTTGTAGCTCATTATCTCTTCCTTTCAGCTCATAAGACTGTTTTCCCCATAATTATTTAAACATTCAGGAGAATGTGTTGGAAAGCCAGAAGCTCAGCATGCATTCAAACCTGCTGTCATAAATTTGTTTTTCATTGAAGTTGTCCTGAAGCCTGACCCAGCTGTATCATCTTACACAAGCTAGAAGACAGGAGGAGAGCTGGACACCTTCAGATGCCTGCTGTAATTGTCTGCTTTAACCAGACAGTCTGATGCAGAGAGATGGAGGGTAAACCTGGCTCCCACGTYTCCATCTGGACAGCAGAAATGAAAGCATTTGTCTTCTGCTGCTGGTAAATGGAAATAATGTCACACACATGCACATTTTATCCATGTGGCCACTGAGAAGCAGCTGTCCCAAACAGACTACTTCAGATACTTAGAAAAAAAGCTCTAAAGGGGAAGAACCAGCACATTTTTGCATGAACAGAGTAGCTGAGCTTTCTCCCTTTCYGTGCAGTGGATCTCTGCTCCTAATCMCCACTTAKAGTTGATAAAYACACCAACRTAAGATGCATCAAGGGACAYTCTGTATGTTTCATAGYTTTTCAACATGTTCTTTYTGTCATTYACTTTTTGYTCAGTCACTCTTTATTGTGCTTATCTTTATTTCCACAAATTATGTTTCTTCTCTGATCTTGTGATTTGATTGTGATCTCCTATTTCATCTGTGTATTCCTGTAAACCTTTATACTCTTTGTGTAATTWCCCATGTGCTTCTGTCTCTTCTTCCTTTTCATCTTCATACAGTAAGTCATTCCTGTATGCATAGGTGAGCTCAACCACTTGTTCCTCCTCTTTTTTGTTTAAGATTCAGCACAATTCTTTCAAAGCAGAAGATCCCACACATAGAAAAGATCTGATGTCTGGAAGTTATTACATYACTCACTGCCAGGAGGCTGTGTAGATCTRGARAGTGAACATTTRAAGTACAGTCATTGGATGATACCTTGCTTGATTTGCTGGGAGTTTGGGATCCATTCCTGGGACACCCAAACCTCTATGCTTTGTATGCTCTACATACAGGGACCCTGACCCACCTTGGGCCTCAGATCTTTTGGTCAGGTGTGCTGCTTGGCCTCACGGATGGTAAACTGGCATGATGTGCTGARGTTGGTGAAGCTGTATGAAATTTTTGGGTGTGAGCTGATTGATAAGTGTCTTTCCTACRGAGTTATTTTGTACCATCCCTTATTCCAGAGGGAGGTGTGCAGCCTGCTCTGCTGGGGCGCTTCATGGTGTCAAACATTTTGACAACAGCCCTGCAGGAACTTGGCATCACCCAGCTATTTTTACAGCAGTGGCCCCTCTGTGTCTGTAAGCCGATACTTTGCTAACTCTGTGGTGTTTGGATTAAAAAGAAAAAAAAGGGATCAAAAAAACAACCCCTGGCTGTGCCTGAAGCACAGGGTTTAGGATTTTGGCACAGACTGTCCTGGGGGACAGAACTGATGCACCCCTGGTGGGTGCTCCTGGGGTGAGGAGCTGGGGCCCAGGATGGAGGGGAACCTATGCCAGTGAGATGATTTCATGGATGGTACGAGGGGCTGCTGGCTGTCCCACGGAAAAAACCCTTTCTCAGGGTCTGCCTCCAAAGAGGGAAGATAAATCCGGGCTCCTCACACGCTGGTACCCAGGTGGCCATCTCCAGCCCTGTTTTACAAGGGGGACATTGTCCTGTGCCATTCCTGACCTTGTACCTCACCTTTACAGGGCAGAAAGGACAATGCAAAGCAAAGCACGAGGAGAGGGGAGGAGAAGAGAGTCAGACCTTACCTCTGACTTTCAGGGGTTCAAGAGAATGATGGTACGGTGTCTTGGTTTGAAAGACAGGTGTTTGTTAATGAAGGCAGGGCCCCCCTTGGAATGGTGGATATGACTCCCTCCTTTCCTCCAAATTATTATAACTTTGAAATCACAGGCTTTCAGGCAAGGATATGGATAAATAACAGTTTTTACTAATATGTATAACAARGTGAAACAAGTAGCAACAATAGCAACAGCCAATCCAGCCACAAACCCAGCTACCGCTTCACAGGCACACCCTCCCCKTTGGTGCAGTTACAGTCTCAGYCGGCAGGGGCGCTGTTGGCTCCYGGCCGGGCAGGGYGGGTGCGATGATTCCCCGGCAGCTGCAGGGGGCGCTGTGGCGCGGGTCCCGGCTGGTTCAGATCTCCCATGTGGCCAAGGACRGGYMCAAACCAGCAGAGATGGATGGAGAAAATGTTGCTTTACAAACTCACAGGGGAAAAGCCAATTACAGTGCTCCTTCTGGAGGGCAAGAAACCTCAGAASAGCCAGAKGAGTAAAGAGATGAGCAGAATCCCACAGTTGTAGACAAGATTTATCAGAACTGGACCACTGTAGCTGGAATTACAGAGGTCCCAGCAAGAAACAGGGACAGAAAATCACAGTGTAGCAAACAGGAAAGATGGMAGGAYRCTGGGTTCTGCAGCAGCAGCAGGCAAGCTCTCCCCCACAGGCAGCAGGTCCACTGTCCTCCCCCAAGCCAAGCAGAGCAGGAAGTGAAGAAACCTCCGCTCCCCGCCCACCACACAGAACACACACCCTCCCTGAGCCCAAAAGTCCCACATGAACTTCCCTCTCTCCAGAGAGAGGAAAATGAAAAAACTGCCAGGCAGGAATAGTGCCTGGGGAGACCATTCTGCCCCACCCAGGGCCTAGCAACTTCTTTTGTCTTCCCCAATCAYCCAGCTATCAAAAGAATGACTTGGCAATCAGTGTATTCCAGCAACAAAATGGGAAAGAAAATTCTCCAAAGGAAAAAAAGGAGAAACATTAACCCCCAACGGTTAATGGTTATCGTAATTGTCCTGAAGGCACATAGGGCCTGTCCCTCCTGACTCCAGATCCACAGCTATGGGTTCAGACTTGTAAACTCTACAGAGGTTAAGAACAATGAGGGACATGGTGTGGAGCAGAGAGTGCAGAGCTGAGAGTGCAGAGCTGTGGGGTGTCTGTGCCCACACAAGCCTTCAGAACAGCCTGAAGGGCTACAGGCAGGTAAGTGAGAGTGCTCTGCAGGCTCCTGGTTTGCACCAGTTTTAGATCAGATAAGTGAGACTGCTCTGCAGGCTCCTGGTTTGCACCAGTTTTAGATCAGGTAAGTGAGAGTGCTCTGCAGGCTACTGGTTTGCACCAGTTTTCAATCAAGACAGGACCCCAATGATAATGAGAAGGATACAAATCGTGATGTGTCTCCTTTTAATCCTTTCCCTTTTAATTTTATGGAGAACCCATTTTTTTCCCGGATAACAGGGTGTCAGCATGGGGCAAAGGTCAATAACATAATGTGTGGTGGTTTTGAAGAACCTTGCAGCAAGAGTGCACTGACCTCAGGTTGCAGACTGCTGTCCAGTATTGTGAAGACATAGAACACTTTGCATCCAAGTGCTGAATCCAGCATGGTTCCCTAAGCCACACCAGCAGCCAGGCCTGTTTTGCATTGGTCTTTGACTGCTTCTRTGCCTGAAGAAAAGGAGAGTAAGGGGACACCTTATCACTCCACAGCTACCTGGAATGAGGGTGAGGCCAGGTGTGGGGTGAGTCTCTTCTCGGAGGCACAGACAAGAGCAGGACATWGTGGCAGGACAAAAGGACATATTCTCAGGCAGCACCAGGGAAGGTTCAGACTGGACACCAGGAAGCATTTCTTCTAGATAAGGCTGGCCAGGCATTGCAATAGACTGCCCAGGGAGGTGTGAGACTCACCATCCCTGGAAGGGYTCAAGAAACATCTGGATGTGGCATTAAGTGCCATGGTGTGGTTGGCAAGGTGATGATAAGACACAGGCTGGACTCAATGGACTCAGAGGTCTTTTTTGACCTAAGTGATTCTGTGACTCTATTATCCCTGAGCATTTTCCTTCTGCCTTACAGCTACTGATCAAGAGCTTTGGCTCCTATTTGCATATAAAACGCTCATGGGTTTGATAGTCACGTCCCAGTCACCATTATGTTTTCTTTTCCATGCTATTCTAATCACATCTCAAAGAAAAACAAGTTTTTCCCAAGGTCTGGAAGAAATGATACAGCAAGTATATTGCTTATTAGCACAAAACTATATACAGGAATAGCAGTGGATGTGGCTGTAGGAGGTGGTGTGATAGCAACTAATATGGATTTCTGCACATTCAGTCCAGTACATGGAGAACATGGTCTCAATTCTCTCTGGAAGACTGTTTGAGCTGTTATTCATTAGGACTGGTGCGTCCTTTTACTAGGTCAATCCATGCTGTCTTTTCTACACTGGGAAGTCCTTTCATGCCAGGATTTTGGTCTTATGGAAATTTAATGCCTAGAAGGAGCACCCTGGGATTATATATAGTGAGGCCATAAATCCTGGGTCAGAACTTAAAGTCACATGYTAATTTAAATACAAATTTGAGGTTGGCCATAGCTACAGCTAAGAGCACCTGGCAAAGGAATTACATGGGAATATTGCTGAAGGGAAACACAATGTTTATTGGGAAAGGGAGTGAGAGAGGGTGTTCATTTCATGCAGCTTTGGAGATTTGACCCAGAAATAAGACMGGAATCTCTTCAGCTTCCTGAACACAATCAAGACTACTTTGATCTCTCACTTAATCTCTCCACCATCTCTTCTCACATAACACTTCCTAAAACCTACATCACTGGTATAAGAATTACTTGTGTGATAAAAATTTAGAGTATGAAAGAAATAAGTGAAGGAAATTCTGGGGCCCAAAAGTATCATTCACCCTCTGGCATCACTTTTTACCTGACAGAAGATAAAGCATTCTGCGGGCAGAGTGGATTGTGAATTGGATGAGGAAAACCCCTTTACATGAGAAATGTTTCCTTTAATTCCAAGTATGGTCACTCCGGCAACAAGCCATATGGGTATTTTGGAAACGGTAAAAAACCATCAGTCTGGACTGACTAGACTTTGTACAGAGGGTTAGAAACTAGAGTGAAAATGCAAATGCACAGGAGACCTCATGGATGTTGGCTGGAATTGTGACAGCCAGATTTGAGGCATGAGAGGTGCCTTAATTGGAAAAAGAACAGGAAAACCAGTGTTACACAGTAGGAATTTAATATCTGTGCATGCCGTTTCAAAGCACTCAATCACCAGTGAGAATTGCAATTTGCTACCGTGCTCCAGGCCACGCAAAGTTGGTACATACTGAGCTTGCACAAATTACAGCATCAGTTCCGAAATACTTGTTCATTTGTCCCAAAATACTTGTACATTCTAAAGGGTGCTCGGCACAGAATAGCACTGTGCAGTTGCCAGGGGTGGGTGAAAAGCCCTGCCCTGCTTAGAGGGGAGGCTGGGGTCCAGGAGAGCTCCGTTTCCCCACTCAGGTATGGAGATAGGGGCTCGCAACCCTCCTTACAGGGTTGCCCCTTGTCTCCAGGCAGCCTAATGAGCACAATGGCAAAAGGCCAACAAAGATAACAAAGACCCAGCCCCTGCTTACAGGGAGGTGTCTTGGTTTGAAAGACAGGTGTTTGCCAATGAAGGCAGGGACCCCCCTTGGAGTGGTGGATATGACCCCCTTTCCCTCCGAATTATTATARCTTTGAAAATCATGGGCTTTCAGGCAAGAATATGGGTAAAAGGGAATAACAGCTTTTACTAATATGTATAACAAGGTGRAACAAGTAACAATAACAATAGTAACAACCAGCCCAGTCCCAAACTCAGTGACAGCCTTATAGAGACACACCCTCCCCGTTGGTGCAGTTACAGTTCCATTGGCAGGGATGCTGTTGGCTCCCGGCCGGGCAGGGCGGGTGCGATGATTCCCCGTCGGCTGCAGGGGACGTTGTGCTGTGGGTCCCGGCTGGTTCAGATCTCCCACGTGGCCAATGGTGGACACAGAAGGGCAGGGATGGATGGAGAAAAGTTCCTCTGCAAACTCACAGCGGAAACGCCATTCTCGGTGCTCCTCTGGACAGCAAGAAACCCCAGGACAGCAAAAAGACGAGCAGAATCCCACGGCTGCGAGACGGGATGGAGCAGAGCTCAACCCCTGAAGCTGGAATCGCAGGGATTCCCAGCAAGGCACAGGGGAGAAGATCACCGTGCAGCAAACAGGAACCCAATGAGCAGAGATGCTGGGCTCTGCAGAAAAAGGGCAGGCCAGCTTTCCCCCGCAGCTAGCAAGGTCGACCTCCTTGTCCCAGCCAAGCAGCGCAGGAAGTGAAGTTACCCCCCACCACACACACTCATACCCCCTCCCAGTGCTTAGCAAGATCGTTTGGGCGGGGCATAGGTCTTATTGTCTTTACTAATTGCCCACCCATCAAAAGGATGACCTGGCCATCAGTGTATCCCAGCAACAAAATGGGAAAGAAAAATTCCCCAAGACAGGAAACAAAAGGAGAAATCTTAAAAATTAAAAACACATTAAAAATGTGTTTTGATAAATTATTTGAAGGAAAAATCAAGCAGATGGCTTTTAGGCCCATCTCACGATGCAGCTTTGCAGGGAAATAATAGTTTCAGATGCTCTAATTTCTGTTTTTAGCAGATAATGATGACACATTTAATATGGATAATTTTTTTTTAATGTTAAAGTAAAAAAATGAGAAGGAACTGTGTGTTTATTGCAACATGGTACTGATTCAGTGTGAGCTGGAGGACAGACAATGGGCATACCCCATACCCTAGTGCAGTAAATGCTTAAGATGTCTTTGTTATTGTCTTTTCATAAATCAGTACAGCATCCTGTCAAGAACTGGATGTAGAAACACCAAAGTGGTTTTCCCCTAGATAAGAGATCTGGACCTGTAGTTTTTCAAAGAGTCTGAAACCAGAAAGACTAAAACTGGGCTCCAAGCTAGCAGCAGTTTGTTGTCTTGGGGGCATAGGCTTTTTTCAACCCCCTGTCTCAGCCAGGGGCACAGCTGCTTGGGGGAGCTGGTCCTGCATCTGCTGGAGCACAGTGCCYTTCCCTGGCTGTCTCAGCAGAGCCAGAGGGATCTGTGCTAAWTYAAATGTGGAGGAGAAAGAAAGAACATGAAACTTGAAGGAATTTTGTGTATGGGGCTGTGTAGGGAAGGAATGTGTGGTAGGGGGTCAGTCAAAGCTGTTTTAGTTGTCCAAATTGTGCTGGCAGAAARAGTAAAGATTAGAGGATTTTGCTAAGTCTTGTAATGTTGCAGWGTAGAATAAAATGCAAGTTGCCTCTCCTCTCTGCTCTGCCAGGAACTGAGGGRAAAATACCCCAGTAAAAGAAGAGACCRTGAATATGTCYTCCTATGGCAAAACATGGTCTAAAYACCACTGTTAGTCATCATGGTCCTCAGTAAAAGGAGTTTTYTCCTGAGAGATGTGAACTTAAAATATGTTTAATTCAAACCCCTCTGGGCAGACCTGTCCATCAACCTGAACCCCTTTGATTTTAAAAGYCCTTTGTGGCTCTGGGCACACCAGTCTAGCTGGGGGTTTAGATTCCTACTACACAGTGCTATAGTAGCTTTTCATACATTTTGATTAAAACCCCTGAAGCTCTTAACCTCAAATGATATGGGTTTTTTTGGTTTTTTGAAGTTTGATTTTTTTTGGTTTTACTTCCATAGTTCACTCCTTTGTGTAGTCCTTGGTCCCAGTCTCCCTGGTCTTTTTCAGCTGATTGCAGACATTGRCATTTTATTTTTGGATCATGTAAMAGAGATAAATACAACAGGGTGGTAAATTAAAATTCACAGGTAATTTCMGACTGGAGACTCCAGTCAGCACCTCTTCTTTTGAGGGTATAGCTCCACTTGACCCATGAGGGYATCTCATTTTGTGAATGTGGAGGATGGAACTTGGCCAAATATAGAGCATCCCATGGCACTTGGTACCTGGAAATGCCCTGCGCAATGGAGGGCTGGCTCTGTAGCATAATCACACATTTTGAGTTCAAAGACTGACAGAAAGTCCTTGGGAATGATAACTCCAGTGAGGAGCAAACTTTGGAGATAAATGGTACATTGACTCTGCCATTTGCATTTACTGTGCAGCCTGACATGATTTTTAATTATTCAAAAGAGGCAGAATGTTTGTTCTTCTCCCTAAAGCAAACTCACTCAGTACATTTTTCTATGACCATATATACTAATATTTTCCTCTTACAGGTCTTCTGACTTTCACCTCATTTTTTCTCCTTTCATTTGAATTTTATTTTTCTTAGACATTCGAAATGCAACAGAATTCAGCTAAATTGAGTTTTTTTCTTATCAGCTGACKCAGAGCAGATGGATCAAGTCTATTCATGCAGCAAACAAGGAGAGAAACATAAACACTTTTCAGGGCTATGTATCTGGAAAAATAATGAAGGCATTAAACAGCCTCATCAACATGAACATTGACAAAACTCCATCCTATTTATTCATGTTGGGTAAATTTGGACATTCAGTGTCTCAGCCTGCACACACGCACCTGGAAAGGGGTATGAGAGGGAAGGTAATTCCTCAGCGTGTTTAGAGACATGATCTTTGTATCTCTTGTCTCYGGCATCCACTGCTGCCWTCAGCATGGGCACCTTCTTTCTCCTTTCCTTTGTAAAAGAAGCCACACTTGAGGCACGAGAGGTGTCTTAATTGGAAAAAGAACAAGAGGGCCACAGTTACACAGTGGGAATGYATTTTCTGTTCACTCCATTTTACAGCACTCAATCACCAGTCAGAATTCCAGTTAGCTACTGTGCTCCAGGCCTCGCAAAGTCAGTACACACTGAGCTTTGCATACATTACGGAATCAGAGCTGCAATCCTTGTTCATCACAAGCAAGGCACTGATACTCCTGCTAAAGGGCGCTCTGCAGAGAATAGCACTGCCCAGGGTGAACCAGACAAGGAAGCCTCCTTGTGTGTCACCTGCCTGGGGCAGAAGGGCTATGCGGGCACAAACTGCACTGCAGCTTTAGACAAAACCTCCCTCTCCTTTCATTCCTTTCCAAACTTTCATTTTTCACCAATCCATATAGGCATTGTTAGTCCTTACACGCACCAACAGTGCAACAAGCAAAGGAACCTCAGTTATGGCCAGGCATCCTTCCAAGGAAGAAAATTAACAACTGTGGCTCCAAAACTTGGAAGGGCTGTACTGAACATATGTCTGTGGTAAACAGAAATTTCCAAACCTTAGTAAAACACCTTCCTTCTTATARCACAAATGGAATTACTGGGAACTTACTGTGCTTGGTGACTGATCAAGKTGTTTAAAATAGAAAGAGAAAACATCAGTTGCAATGTCAGTGAAAAACATTTGCAAAAGTGCTGATGAATGTGATTTTAATCCCATATAAAATTGTGGTGAGAAAGAGGAAATTTCTACTGGATGCTCTCCACGGTAAACTTTAGGTTTTGGTTGGTATTAATCCACCCTGAATAGTTTCTGATCTGATTGTATTTTGCAATAATGTGGAAAGGCAAACCAGGAAAATCATTCACTGTGCTTTGTCCAGGTAACTTTTCACGTGAAAAGAGAACAGGAAATTAATGCTGGGGAAAAATAATTGTATTGATGGACTTCCACGATCATCTTAAATCTACCACAGTCCTAGAGGAGAAAGTAGTAACAAATGAGTGGTCCTATACTGGGAGATCATTACATTTCACAAGCAAGACCTAGGTGTGCCAAACCCTAGGAGGGAGAAATCTGAAGGGATAGTTTAAGACTGTGGTTTGGTTTCTTTTCCTTGGAGGGGTTGTGGGGTGTAGTTGCATTTTCAGCTGAGTTTTTGCAAAGTTAATGCAGAACTAAGTATAATCAGGGAGCAAATTTCAGAAAACTTTTAGTCTGGCTTCCACTTTTGTTCTTCTAAATCAGGAAATTGGATTTCCATGGGAACAACTACATATACCTTTGTTTATTCAGCCTAGAGAAGAGGAGATTGAAAGGAAAACTCATACCAATCTACAGCTTCCTCACAAGGGGAASCTTTTCTTCTCCCTGGCCACCAGCTGTAAGAGCTGGGGGAATGATATGAAAATGTGTCAGGGGAGGTTAGGAACAGTTTCTTCACCCAGAGGGTGGTTGGGCACTGGAATAAGCTCCACAGGGACATGGCTGAAACACCAAACCTGACAGAGTTCAAGAATCATTTGGACAATGCTCTCAGGAACACGGTGTGATTCTTGGGGCTGTCCTGTGCAGGGCCAGGAGCTGGACTCAATAAGGGATCCTTGCAGGTCCCTTGCAACTCAGGGCATGCTGTGACTGAATGATGATTCTATAATGGAGCACAGCAAGTACAGAGATACATAYGCTTGCCTTGAACAGGGTGACCTGAGTGCCAGAAACTACACCCATTGCAGTAACGAAGGCTGCCATCAATTGTTCTGGAGATGCCTGCCTCAGCTGAGGTGAAGATGGCTGTCTTGGCCTTCCCCATAACTGTTCAGTCCCATCAGCCTCTTCCCCGAAAGCAGAGGCCTGTGTGTGGACACCAGACCTTTCCGTGCAAACRTCCCCGGGAAGGGCTGTAATTACAGGATGCAAAGACACAGAAGTCACGTTCTTTGCTAATAGGACTGTAGTTTTGCTCATCTGAACCTTTCAATATTGATCATCAYCTCTCATTTTTTGTGGCATTCCCACTAGAAATGGTATTGTTTAGCTCACTAAGTTATGAATGCCACTTATTTTAATGATGCAAAAAGCTGCATTTGCAAAGCAATTATGATTTGGGTGTCTARAGCAAAGACAAGAAAGTATACAAAACAAAAGACCCTCAGCATTCCAGATTTAAATTCTTCTCATTTTATGCTCTGGATATGAAAAGAAAATGTGGAGGAGATCAGATTGGAAATGACAGTGTTCTTTCAAATTACATATTACATTWTGTTACAGGGACACTGGAGACACATTATCAGCAGGGTGTCTATAATTTGTTGACATGTACAACAATTTGGAATAATGTACATTTTAATAAAGATCACAGTCTGCTATCAAGGGTTTTCGTGCTGGGATCCAACCTCTTCTGTGTGAGAGTTTTGTGTTCCCTAGTACAAAAATGGCTTGTAAACACTTTTAGCTGCCCTCAGGGGTGGAGCTGGTGGTTCTGCACATTGGTGGAAGAAAGACCAATGAAAAGGCATGCAGCCTTGTAGCACTTTGCCTTTAGGCACCTCTTTCCCTTGCACTTATCTTTTCACCCATTTGGGCAAAGTTTAAATTTTTTTTTTATTCCCCATTTGCAATGGCTTTCCTGTGGGAAAGAACAGAGTAGGAAAAATAGGCTCTCCCATAATAATGTGTACAACACCCCTCTTCCATAATAATATGTTATAACATCCCTCTAACCTACAAGCTGTGACCACTTTAAATCTCTAGGACAAAGGATGAAGTTTATCAGGTGAAACCACAGGTGTTTCTCTTATAATTGAAAGGATTCTTCTTGTAACAAAAGATGAGAGAGAAGGATGCTCAAAGCTGTGTCTCAGATTTGCCTTTTGACTARCACACATCTCCAGGGAGCTTTTGGTTTCTGCCCTCTGTGGCTGTTTCATATTTTCACACACCACATTCAGCATTAGAGCTAGTATTGGAAAGAGTACACATTGACCCATTTGATAATTTTATGTGGTTTATCTTCTGCATTTGTGTGACATCCATTAAAATGGGCATTTCGCCTGGGACTGTCCAGGAAATGGGCACTGCATGATCCCAACTTTGTTCCAGGAAGAGACAAAGATTCAGAAGGTTAGTTAGGGACCAGCTATCAGTAGCATGTTCCTGACGTGGCACTTCACACTAAGTTGAGGTGGTAAAACACAACCAGTTCTCACATCTGGCGTGGCTGTGAATGATCACAAAATCACCAGGAAAAAGCCAAGCAAAAAAACTGTGTCAAGATCATCCCTCACAGAGAAGATTTTCTTAGAAATAGGTAGGAAAGAGGGATAATCCCGGGGGAAATTGGGGGGGATAGGGGAATCTATTGGAAGAAGTTTGGCCCAATACCAAGCAACCTTCACCATATTCCCTCAGTGTGGCAGAAGAGTCTGAAAACAGAGATGAAATCTGAGTGTTTCTCAACTACGTGAAATGTGAAATTGCTTTAAAGCACTTTTCTAAAGCAGTAGGAGAAAAACAGTCCCCTTTATAAAATTGTCTTCTTTTTCACAAACTGGGATGGCAAGAATCAACTTGATTTGCCTTGCTAAATCTCTGAAGGAGATTCACTGTTCACTGTAACAGTGAAACCCATTTCTTCTTTTGTCTTGGACAATTTGGCAATGCTAGATAAGGGGAAGCCTGGGCTTCTGGGTCCTGCCCTTGGCACTGGCTGGTGATCAGGGCTGATCTGTGTGTGCTGGGAGGGTGGCAGACCCCACAGAGTGGGTGCTGGTGTTCACAGTGTGCTGCCCAACTCCTTACAACGAACTTCAGACCTTCAGCAGGGAAAGCCAGAAGCCAAAACATTACCAAATGCCTCAGGAAAGCAGAAGCCAGGATTAGGTGCTGTCAATATTCTCAGCCCTTCTAACAGCAGAGAATTTATGAAGCTAAAATTTATGAAGCTCTCTTTCTCCAGAGATGCAAGGAAACTGTCTGTAAAACAACTGGAGTTACTCTTCTGCCACCTCAAAATCTGAAACGTGGAGGAAGCAAGTTGTGATATTGATGCTCAGTGATCTGCCCACACTTTGGTCCGTTCAGAAGGGGGCTTGTTTCCCTCTCTTGGCCTCAGACATCAGAAAGAGTTAGGATTGTCTTGCAGGGACTCTGATAACTTCAGGGTTATGTCTCCATTCCTGTCACCCTAGTTTCCAGTTTCTTGTACCCCTGAAGTGGCTGTGGCTTAGGATGAACAGTCAAAACTGCCGCAGCAAGTAATGAAGTGAAAACTTTGCAGTCACTAAAAGCTGCTTTTCACTCACATTTAGGCATCAAACTGTCCTTTTCCCAGACTTGGCTGTAGTACAAATAATTACACACCCATCACCACCTCAGTGGTCAACAAAGTGCAGAGCTCTATGCATTGCTAAGTAAAACTTTCAACTCTGCTGTCCAGAAGAAATTCTGAGCCTTCATTTGGAGAAGATTAGCAAAAGATAATCTCTCGCTGTAGACTCTCCTGCCTGCCTGGGTGTTAACAGAAATGGATAAGGTGTGCTCTTTCTGTGTGAGATTCACTAGAGACTAAAAGCAGTACTGTCAAAAAGCTCCAGGGGTAAAACTGGGCTGGACAATCTTTGTGACAATCTTTGTCACAAAACTTTGTCTTCATTCCCATACAACTGTTTAATACTTTCCTTTCCAGCTATAAAATGTAARGTTCTAGTTTTACTAGCTGGAAAATGCCATCAGGGTTTTATCCAGAGATTTTGCTTGCACTTTTGCCTTGTTAAAAGCTTGATTTGTTTTCCAAGTCAGAAGACCTTATTCTAAYGTAGGTTTAAAGAGCATCTAGGCTGTCAGCAGTATTCAAAACTATTTATCTAATTTGACATCTACTAGAAAGGCTGACTTCTCCAACACCTTCCCAGTGCCTGGGGGAATTCTGCTTTGGTGTTAGAACAGGAGAAGGCAAAGTAGCCTTAGAATGTACAAACTGTCAACCCACTCTTCTTGCAACATCATATCAGCAATACATTGAGGGCCTGTTTCACTAATTGACTCCAACTCTGGARGACATCCAGTCGTTTTAAAAAACAGCATGTCATGGGTTTTGCTTTTAAAGAATCTGCAAATGGTCTGGATGCCCAGAAGAACAGATGCTGAGGCTCATCAGTAGCTTGAAAGCAAGGAGCTAAACTGGCAGGCAGAACTGTGAGAAGTTAACATAATGGAAAAAACAACACATTTTCCATGTAAAACTTCTCTGTTAAGTAGAACACGGCTGCACGGATTTTTTAAGCATTAAATAGTCTTCAAATCTCGTTCCATCTCCCAAAAAAGAGGAAATATAAACAGGCCAAATACTGGGAAGATGGAGGAGATGGAGCTGGTGACTTGCAGTCTGGTTGCAAGGAGAYCTTTGCACCCTTGGGTGATCAGAGATATTGTGTTGAGTACACGCTCTTGAACATCTTATCTGGCAGGCACAGAACATGAGACTGAATTCTGGCTGATGGGAGACTGGCTGAAGCAACTGTGTTTGTGCCAGCACTCAGAGCTGTGTGTTTGTACATGGTAGTTATGCTTGGCATGGCATATGTCATCAGTGCTGCCTTCCCCTCTGCACCCCAAGGTGCAGAAAACCTATATTCTTATAGGCTGRAACACATCTGAAGGACATTGCCTTGCATGGCCCAGCCAGTGGCCCTGTCCAGTTGATGTGACTGAAGGCAGTCACTWGGGGAACAGTTCTTCTCAGGGTAAGAATCAGCCATACAACTGGAGGCAATCTGACACAACCCATCACACACCCCTAGGAAAGTCTGGCAGCCCCATTTCCCAAAGAGGCAGGGCAGTAGAAGTGCCTTCCAACTCAGCTGTTCCCAARCCTGCTAGCACGGCAGCTTGTCAAACTCAAGCTGCCACCCACATTGGGCACAAATCCCCTTGCTTTGCCTTTCCAATACATACCCCAAGCCCTTTGCCAGAGAAAAYCCCTGCCTGTTGGCTGAGGCTGCCTGCAGTGTAGCTTGCACCAGCCTGAGCCTCCGGTTCTTTCCCTCAGACGAAAGGGCTTGACAGCTTTTCAATCTGACAGCTCATTCTTCCATGGCTTTAATGAGGCCTGTAATTGCTGTGGACTACAGTAGTCAATTTTGGACTGTAGAAGCAGCCAGTAATTGGATAGGAAAAGAAGGGGTCTTTATATGGCCTGTCAAATCAGTTTCTCAGACACTCTCTTCTCCCACAGCGTCTCCATTGTGACTTCCTTCTACTTCTCTCCTCATTGGCCTCAGGCATCTCCTCATCCTCCTACAGAGGTCCACATGGCTTTCCCTTCCGTGCCTCCCCATAATGCCAAATTTCCCCTACTCCTTTCCTAGTGGTACCAGATGCCATCTCCCTCCCTGCGTGGTGAACTCTCCTCCCGGCACAGCCCCAGCCCGGGWCATGCAGTGTGCTGGTCATACCATGGCCTCCAGCCCTGTGTGCAGAGCCAGCTCAGACAAAAGGGATATGTCAGTCTGAGCAGGTTTTTWAATTGCTTTCATTTTTCATTTTGACTGAATTACACAGGTGCAGCTCCACAGCTCAGAAGGCTTGTGCTGTTAAGCAAACAACAGCCCAAGGAAGGCCAGGAGCATTTCCAAGAGCAGAGACCTGTTTCAGCTCAGWGAAGCCAGTTGCTAAGGCTCAGCACTACAAAGGTACTTCAAGTTAGAGCAGTGATTAAGTGCTCTGCTGTGTCAGAGCCTCAAACTCTCCATCTTACTTCATGACAGGAAAGAAAGATGTCTCAGCAAAACAGAGCCAACTTTCTTTCACAAAACTGGTCACATTTTGGAGGCAGTCTCAGAGAGAAGCTGCCAGCTACAAGGGCATATATGACTGACTATTGATATCAATGTACTTATACATCAAACACGTTCCCTCATGGGGTTTGCTTACCTTGAGATGAGTTTTAGAAATGAGAACTCCTCACAGGAAAGACAAGTTTTGATTCTGCTTGAAGCAGGTTTTCAGAGCAGAAAAGGTAATTTCACRTGCAGGGTCAACTGCCAAGCTGTGCTTTGCTCTGCCTTGGCAAAATGTGAAGCAGGTCTGTGTCAAGTTTGGGGCTGCCTTGCATCAAAAGCCCTCAGGAAAGCATCTGGGGCAGTGCTGAGGCACAGCATGGTAGGCAGAGGTGAAGCAAACCCCTGGGCCCTGGTTTTGCCAGCTTCCACGAGCAGGTTTGTTTTGCAGTTCTCCATCTTAACAGTGGCTTTATTAATTCTCGCAGTAAAACAGAGATTTGGTACATACTTTGAGGGGCAGCAGTAGGTTGCATTCAGTCTAAGTTTGCTCTGGAGAAGGGTTACACGGAGGAGAAAAGCCACCCCAGTGAGTGTGCCTTGGGCATTATTGAATGGATGTTATGGGAGATGGTTTTTCCCTCTGTTTTTAATTTGCTGACGGGTGTATTGATACCATGCGTGGGTATGTCTGTTATTAACTTGATTTCTTCTCAACACAGCAGGTGTGTAGTGAGTAGTTTTCTGCCTTCACCAAGTCCTGTCRGCAGATTCATTGTTCTCAGTGCTGGAGAGCATAATTGGATTTGATCTGTTCATTTTTCACAGTTGTTTTGCAAATGGCCCATGGTGGAGTAACATGACTTCTTCCAGTTCTTCTCGCAAGTATTTTTTGTTGGACRCCACCTTCAATTATGGGCCAATAGTTATCCCAGCAAGACACCCCTGGATCAGACACACGGGGCTTGGATTCCTCACTAGCCAAGAGTGCTGGTTTTTGCAGAGGTGTTTCAACATGGAGACAATCCATATCCAGCCKTAACACTGAGGAATGGCTGGTTTCTGAAAGGGCATCACTTTTTCCTGTATGCTGTATTCTCACAGCTCCCAAGCAGACAGGAAAGTTTGGACTCTGGGAGTGGAATATTTTGCTGTGAAAAGTGGATTACTAGAGACACATGACATTGGATATCAACATGCGAATCGGTAAAACATTTATTTTTGTTTTAAAAATGTACTGTTAGAAATTGCTCTCCTAGCAACAAAGCAAGCACCTCTGTTTGCCAAGTGCTGAACCTTAACAACACCATACTTGTGCAGATTCCATCTGTTTCTGTTCAAGACAAGAGTTACTAAATGAATCAACAGCAAGCAGTACCAGTGTCAAAGACTTAATAAAAAGTATAGTATCACTGATGTGTAAAAGGGCATCTCTTAGAAAAACTGAAAGGCAGTTGTCCCAAAGCTTCTGGATCAYAGGGAATAAGCATTCGAAGGAGGGAAACACTGGTATGAAGTGTTACTGACTCTATGCTGCTTAATGATACACCGCTCATTGGACTTAAGGCAGCTATAAAACTCCATTTTTAGGTATTTCCCCAAGTCTTGGCTAATACAAACACAAGAGGCTGAATGGTTAGATGCACAGAACAAATGTTTTCCTCATCTTTATATAGTGTTTCTTTGAATAGCTTTGAATACTGACCTGGCTTTCCTCTAAGGCCTTAGGTGCATCTTTAATAATTCTCTTCATATTTCCTGTCTGCTGGATGATTTCTAACACATGAAGGCCTAGTGAGGAATATGCTGGAAAGAGTTTTGAAGAGAAGTGTCAGGCCTCACGACAGATCCATTGAGGATAACATGGGTCTTCTTCTAGTTCTGCTMTACCCAGTAGCAGGTTTTTTTCCCTTGGGGTTAACCCATGGAACCGAGGCACAGCTGTTGAGGAAGGTCTTGGGAATTCTTCGCTGCAAGGGTGGTGAGGCACTGGAACAGGTTGCCCAGAGAGGTTGTGGATGTCCTACCCCTGGAAGTGTTCAAGGTCAAATTGGATGGGGCTCTGAGCAACCTGGTCTAGTAGATGGTGTCCCCACCCTTGGCAGGGGACTTGAAAMCAGATGATCATTWAGCTTTCTTCCAACCCAAACCATCYTATGATTCTATGAATTTAGTTTCRWTTCCAACACAAAGCCCCTCGAGCTGTAGAACACCTTATGCCTGGGCAGTCCTGTGTCAGCATCTTGTGATCAGACAAGAGAGGCAAAAAGAGTACTTGCAGAGCTGAGGAAGGGTGAGCATGCTTCTGGCATCTCCAGAGGAGAGGATTTCACTGATGGTGTCAATTATAAACTTRTGTTGTTATTGTTGTTTGTTTCCTTTTAAATGATAGATTACAGTGTTAATTAGAAGCAGCGGGAAATTATTAAAAACTGAAAAGCTTTGCATGAAAGTGTCAGTCTGGCATGAGCAGGTTCAAATATTCTTCCTTCCCTCTTTCCTGTAATTGCCTTTCAGTGAGAAGTGAATGTTTTACACGGAGCTGAGTGTGTGTCCATTTGGTGCGACTGGCCTCATATAAGCAGTAAAAGAAGGTGTTATGATCAACTCTAAACCCTATTCTCTTGTCCTCCCTAAAATTTACTTAAGAACTATTTGTAGAGTTGTAGGTCAGAGAATGATTTTCAAGTGTTCGCACGTTAAATAAAGTGAAGATCCTTAGAAAAGAAAATGGTAAAAATTGTCTTTTTCCATAGGAATACATGGTTTGGGTGTATTTATTTATTTAGAATAGACGTTTAGAAATACACACAGCTGAAAATTTCAARAGTTTAAGACTGTGTGAAGTAATGTTGGTTATGACAGAACCAATAAACACATCTCACCCAGTAGAAACAGACCGCAACTGGCATAATAAAATAACCACAGTTATTCTCATTCCAGATGAAGCTCAGTTTAGTCATAACATTAGCTGTGCCTCCCATCGTATGGGCACTAATGTCTCCAAAAGAATATTTGCAGAGAAATAAAGCAGGCAGCTGATTACAAGCAAAATGGTTCACATGTTTTCCAGAGAACTGAACTTCTGAGCTTGCTCAGTGAGCATTGACTGCAGGTCACCTGGGTTTATATTGGTCTGATTATACTGATTTCCACAAGGACAATTGCCTTTTCTTCCTGCTCTGGTATCCAAAAGCTCTTCTGTAGTTAGCTGAAATGCAACAAACTGTAACCATTTTCAGTCTCTGACATTTCAAATAGGTTAGAGAAAATTTGTCAGAAGAGTTGGTTCAAATKACTGTAATTATTTCTGCCACAGCTTATTACACAAACAATATATTAAACATGTGATAGGAATAGAGAAAAAATTAGTTAAAGGAACATAATCTAAATTTATTCCTTGTCTATAGTTTCAATTAAATTTGTCTCAAACTGAAGATGTGGAAATGGGCTGCAGTCACTTGCAGTGGAGGCAACTTGTCCTGATATTCACTGAGGATCGTGGCTCAGCTGTCAATGTGTGACAGGCACAGCACCCAGCACCACACAGGTGGGATGTAGAGTGCTTCCAACAAAGCATTCCAGCTCTCCCAGCTGGAAAATAACTCTTTCAGATATCAGAAGGTTGTCCATGTATGACAGGCACAGCACACAGTACCCAGCACCACACAGGTGGGATGTAGAGTGCTTCCAACAAAGCATTCCAGCTCTCCCAGCTGGAAAATAACTCTTTCAGATATCAGAAGGTTGTCCATGTATGACAGGCACAGCACACAGTACCCAGCACCACACAGGTGGGATGTAGAGTGCTTCCAACAAAACATTCCAGCTCTCCCAGCTGGAAAATAACTCTTCCGGATATCAGAAGGCCCTGGAGGCTAGATCCAAAAGGGATTTAAGCAAAGTCACACATGGCTGGAAAACAACACAAGATCACATATTCCTATTAAGGAGTATTTCATTTTTGTAAAGAATGAGACATTTTCTGAGTACAAGCCTGCACTACTCAMCTGACAACTGTCTTATTCCCCCAGAACTTCTTGGATTTTAGGCCCATGAAATAAATTCTCAGGTCTTTCTCAAACGTATTTCCTACTTTTTCTTGGAGTTTTCCTGAGTACTTTTAAAAGTTGTTTCTAAAGAATTATTATTTCCTGTTTTTTTCATGGTTCGTGTCATCACATAGTGGTTAATACCAACGCCCATAAACTCCCCTTTCCAAGTCACTTTATRGCCTGCATGCAAAACTTAATACCAGCTGAGTTAATAGCATGCATGTTTTTTCTCTCATGAGGCAGCTCCCAGAAGGTTATAGGCAAGAATTTGTGTTTCACAGTATGAAGGCTTCATACTCATCCTTTAATTGAATGCTGGTAGTCAGCAGAGATCACTCAAGACTGCTCATTKTGGGCTGTGTGGCATTGCAGAAATAAATCTTTCATTTATTCCCATCTATTTGCAAAATTGTTTTTTCTGGAAAAGTGATAGGGGCTTTAAGGAAGCCTGTGAAAGGTCAAAATAACCCATCTCTAATTGAATGCACACTTGGGAATTCACTTGGAAATAATCCTCTTCATTTTTTGTCTCCCTTTCTGGCTGCCAGTGTTGAACCACAGAGTTAATAGTAGCCCTCTAAAATAAGCTGGCTTGCATGTTGGGTACAGCCACGGTCATCTCTCTCTAAACCTTTCCATTTGCTGATACCAGAAGAATAATGACGGAGAAGGATGCAGCTGGGGTGGCATGTAAGGATATGCTGAAGGTGGCTTAGCTGGATGTGAGAAATGCCTCCCTTTTGGCAATAAGCCCCTGCAGTCCATGAGCRAAGGACCACGGGGTGAAAGGAAAGGGCAGATGATGGTTGTTTCAAAAGAAAGTTGAAGCCCTTTCTAGGRCTCCCAGGGTATGGCTTTTCCTCCAAGTGTCCCTGTTGGTCTCAGCTTGAAAAATCTCAGACTAAGTGAGACAAGCATGTGGGGCTTCAAAACCTAAAGCAGTGCACAGCAATCAGCACATGGCCAGGCAGGAGCAGAGGCACCACAGTGATCTCAAAGGGAGGGAATGCATGCAGCGCTGTGACTGACTGAGGCTGGCCTTGCCCTGCCTCTGTCAGGAGCTGTCAGCTTGCAGGACAGGTTCAGAGCAGGCTGCCAAWTTTGCCAAGAGGCTGCATAAACAGTAATTAGCATCTCCCCCATAGCTTAGCCTACAGTGAATGGAAGAAGGCCAAATCCCACACGATTTCCTGCAAACCATCGKTTCAACAATCCTCCTCCAGCCAGTGACAGCTACTGAGTGGTCCTCCCATWACTCCAACTTCAGTGATGAGCTGAGCTCCAGACATGAGGATTTTGTGTCATCTGCTCACAAGTCCCTCRAGACACCCAGTCATCCGTCGGCACAGCCATGGAGACGCCATCCTCTTTAAATTTCAAGCTGGCAGACCAGGAAAGAAATGCCATCAAATTAAAGTAATTTAGGGTGCTGCCAATTTTTTTTATAAACTTGAAAAACTTAGCTCTGAATGAATGAACAAGCATGTTCAGATACCAAAATGGATTGCACAGCATTTGAGACATTCAGATTCTTAAAGAAACTTTGTTTTTAACAAGTGAGATTGGCYTGATGTGCTTTCCTACAGCTTGTTTTCTCTCATTTCTAAAAATCTTTTTGAGCAGTTTTCTGAAAAACAGGACAAGATTAATACTAAAGGAGTACCAGATCCATAAAGGCCCACAAAATAAGTTAAACTTTGAATTATAACAACACAGGGATTTATATTTCTAAAGGCTGTTTTCTCGTGCTGTAAACTTAATTAAATAGATGAAAAACAGTCTTCACAGCTTTATCTGTGTTGGTGTAATGACTCAGTTCTGTGGGGTTTTCTACTCCACCAATCCTAACAACATGGGAATAGTTCACCACTAAGAGTGGTAAAATGAGAGTGAGTTGTATTAATCTCTTCTGAAATAGCTACCACTAGCATTCAGACAAGCAGACTTGCCCCCACCAGGAAATAAAGGAATTCTTAATTTCTCCAGTGAGGTTAAAGCCATGGTATCTATCCTGCATGGTAGAGCTCTTGGAACCCCCCAGACACAAGTCACCAAAACCCTGCTGTTCCAGAATTTCCTATTTGAGGACCCTGAACCCAATGCTGAAACGCCATTCCTTCAGAGTTTGATACAGCACTTGGAAGCACTCAGCCAGGCATCCCATGCAGAGAGCCATGCTGTTTGCAGCATTTGTTTCTGGTGTCCCACTGGGCACTTTCAGAGACAGCGCTTTGCATTGTAGCACTTGTGCTCTGCTCATACAAATATTCCAGAAGGATTTAATTGAGATAATTCACAATTCACTGAAAACGCAAAGTGGTACAAGCCAGACTCTGCACACCAGTTATGGAGAGCAGCAGTCAAGTGAAGATTGCAGCCATGTGGTCAAGGCTCCATTGTGCATTTTTTCAGTGCTGGGTCTGCACCACTGAAGGGATGTGACAGGAGGGATGGTATGTAGCAGATTGTTTGCCATTTCATCTCCCTCCCTTTTCTCTTCTGTAACAAGTATGATGAGCTCTCGTGGCTCCAAACCTGCCCCTCCTTCTTGTGGCAACCACTTTGAATTTTCTGCCACTGCTAGGAAGGCCAGCACAAGCTTTGGCATGAATAGTTCAGCCACTGAAAATACTCTCTAAACTGATTTGCTGCATCTCTACAGCTGTGCTGGGAGGGTCAGGGGGGTGTGCAAAATGTCCACTTTTCCTAATTTCTCATGAMGTTTCAACTATAAATACCTTGAGCCATGTACACACATGAACAWGCCTGTGAAGAATTTCYAAATTAATGCAGTARTACTTTAATACAGAAGCTTTTCYCYTTGAACAGAGCACAGATGCAGCATGATCTATTTGCCTCTGAGCAGGGAGAGATGGGAAATAGTATGTTTTTTCAGTAAAATCCAGCTGTTGATTTTATAATACAGTCAACAGCTCTGCAACTTCAAGAGRCACATCCTTGTTGCAACTGCTGAGTCCACAGCTGTTCTCCTACAGTTGACCATTGGAATGTGGAATTGCTTTAGCCCTGGGAGATCAAGCCTGACAGATGCTCATCACATCTGCTGTTGAGAGCTTCCAGTAGACAGGATCCCACCACCTCTCCATCACAATCTTCTTTCATAGTGATCCAAAACCTCCTTCGCCACAAATGAAGTGGATTTCTACTTGTCTTCCGCTTTAAGCTGTRTAGGGAAAATTGTGAAAGGGAAAGTGTTACAAGGCAGAAATGAAAGGTGCAGATATAAAGAGGAAAGAATTCAGCCAGGCAAGAATGTTACTGAGAAAGGTCAAATAGCTATACACAATCAAATATAAAAATTAGTCTAATGTACTATTTCTCGGTTTGATTAAAATAATTTTATATTTGGTACCTGCTGTTGTCTGTCTTGTGAATAAATTCTATAGCAGTTCTCTCTATGCCCAGATCCAAATAGAAAATAGAAAAAGATATGGATCAGACCCAAGGATTTCCTTTTTGTAACTTTCTGTTGGGTYGGACAGCATGACACACAGACAGCTGCTCCTTGCACATGGTTTATAAAACTGGTTGTGCATGGTGGTTCCGTAGGGATATTTCACTTTTTTTTCACAGAAGAAAATCAGGGTGGAGAGTGTAAAAAACTCAAAACAAGATAATTTTGCTTCTTTCTTCTTTATTCTCCGGATAGCTTATCCCTTCAGAGGAACGGATAGGTCTGAGGCCATCAATTCTTGACAAGGTCATGCTGATGCTTTTTTATCCCCTCATTTTCTTTCAGTCCTTCTGAATTGTTTTGTTAACAACCATGGTGCAATGGACATCATGCTGATGTCTGAGTCATTAAAAGAGCATATGATTGTCTGCTTCCCGCTGCTGTCCTTTGATGAAGGGGTCTGGTTCTCTGGGTCTAAGACAACAGATGGTGRTGAAGCACCTGCCAAAAGAGCAGGAGGGGATGGAATGATGCATGTGGTCGTATCCTGCACCAGAAAATTAATAAAATCCARAGCATCGTGGTTCATTACTTCAACAGAAAGCCACAACTTAAATGAACGTCAGAGAGGATCTTAACACATTCTTGTGTGGCATCCCAAGCRWRCTGCCAGTGTCCTTCCAAAGTGGGKCGTTCTCKCCAGAAGGATGCTGTTTGGGGCAGTGTCTCTGAGTAAATGCAATTTTTCATGTCAGAGGTAACACGTTCTCTGAGTCATCCCATTACAGCGCACTTCTCCAGCTCACCACAAAACCCACTGCACTGTACATCCTGATCTGTGGGGAAGGCTCAGCATGCTCGTGGCCTCCACATCGAGAAGGAAGGTGAGGAGCAGCAGGGCTGGGCCTGGGCCACTGTCCTCTCTCTTCTCTTTCCAAGCAGTCAGGTTGCTGCTCAGGTGACCTTTCCTTCCTATCCCACTCGGGTTCCTGGGTGAGCTGGCGGGGCCATGAAGGGATGACTCCTGCATGAAGAACCACAGAATGAATGTGGATGGGGCTGTAAGAGCACATTTCACTGCCCAGGTCCTGCCTGTGCCATTCTCTTACACCACGGGGAGCAGAATAAATACAGGTTTGCAGATGCCCCTTGGCATGACAACTTGGGGACACTCCAGACTGGAAGGGACTGCTCTCACATTCAAGTTAGCACAAGATGTGAGCAATCTGCAACCCCTTTTTAATGCCAAGCAACCAAAAAAAGTGTCTTGGTCCTCAAAATTTCCCTGCTTTTGTGCTCTTCCTAAACTCAGTGGGCTCCCTGCCATGGGAGGTTTGGATTCCCAAAGGCTTGTAGGTGGAAAATATTCTCTGTCACTTGCTGTTTGCTGAGGCTGAACAGCAGTGTGGAGTTGAATGACTGGCTTTCAGGCTGCCAGCACCYTGGCAAAGCTCTCAGACAGTAAAGAACAGAAACTTTTAATAACTGAAATCCTTTTCAAAATGACTCAGAAGCAAATGSCCTCATGGGCATGGAGAGGAGGGGAAGGGAACTCAGAGAAAACAAAAACAAAGCAAAAAGGTGTCTCTAGGGAAGGTGTCAAATTCTGCTACTGGGGGCTTCTGGAGACATGTCTCTGCAGAGTTCTCTAAGATTCTCTTGATTTATTTGTTCTCCAATGCAAATGCAAGTGATCCAGTGTGTTTCTGGGAGGAATACTAAAATGAGGAGCACATTCAAAATAAAATTGCTAATCTTTCAAACAGTAATGTTGACTAATGTTGACTCATAATTACTTAGTCAAGAAAAAACTGGCGGTCCAACTTATGCTTAGGATGCATAAAACCATTATGCTGAAAAGTGTTGCAATACCTTTGCCCTCAGGTGCYAACATCTGCAYACARTAAGACCAGTTGTCATCAARGTACCCAGYCCCCTGAGCTGGAAGACAGAGACAGGGAGCAGAATGAAGCCTCCACAGTCCAGGAGGGAATGGTCAGTGAACTCCGGTGAAACTTAGACCAGCACAAGTCCATGGGGCCAGACAGGATTCACCCAAGAGCATTGAGACAGAAGAGCTCACTAAGACACTTTCAATAATTTGACAYTCAATATTACAATAAGCTGAGTCTTGCACTTGGGTCACAACAATCCCATGCAGCACTACAGGCTGGGGGATGAGGGGCTGGAAACCTGCCTGGGGAAAAAGGACCTGGAAGTGCTGGTTGAAAGATGGCTGAACATGAGCCACCGCATGCCCAGGTGGTGTTCTGGCTTKTGACAGAAATAATGTGACCAGCAGGACCAGSGCAGTGATTGTCCCCTTCTATCTGGCACTGCTGAGGTCACATCTCAACTTCTGTGTCCACTTTGGGGCCGCTCACTGAGGCACTGGAGCGAGGACGGAGCAGGACAATAGAGCTGGGGAGGGGTCTGGAGCAGAACTCTTATGAGGAACAGCTGAGGGTTGTTCAACCTGGAGAAAAGGAGGCTCAGGGGWGAGCTTGTTGCTGTCTACAACCACCTGGAAGGTGGGTGTCAGTCTCTTCTCCCAGGCAACTAACAAYAGGACAAGAGGAATGGCCTCAAGTTGCATCAGGGGAGGATATTAGGAAAATATTCTTTTGCAGAAAGGGCTGTAAAGCATTGGAACAGGGAAGTGGTGGAGTCACCATCCCTGGAAGTGTTCATAAAATGAATGGATATGGCATTTGAGGACATGGTTTAATGGCGAACATGGTTGYAGGGCTAGATTGATGGATCTATATTTCATAAAGCTCTCTTCTACAATCTTAATGATTCTATGATTCTGCCTTCTTGAAACAGTTTCCTGAAAAAGCAGTTTCTGGGCCAAGTTCTTCTCTACTTATATCATTGCCTGTCCTATTAACTTTAATGGGTTGGAATGGGCACAGTTCTGCCCCCTGTAAACCAAAYTAAATTCTTGTTTTCAGTACAGAGACTTTGAGGAACAGAAATTCAAGTCTGTCACATTGGCTGCTCCAGTAATCCAAGAAAACCACCCAAGGGTCCTGTCTGAACACGTGTGTGCCTTATTATCACCATAAACATGGTAAAACCATGGTGATATTTAGGGGAGGCTGGGAAACTGGGAAAGCAAATTCAAACACGAAACTTAAAAAATCTTTAAAGGCAATATTTTACAATAAAGAAGGTTCAATAGTTCATTTCATAGGTCATGATGTTCTGAGACTTGTGTAATTACCAAAAAGTTGTTTTAAGTTTGTAGGCAAACTGCAGTAATATAAACTAACACTCTAAAAATGTGGGTGAGGTTTTCAAAAATACTTGAACAGGATTTAACAGAGTTCTTTCCTGTACTGCATTGCATTTTGATGCAAGACAAGTCAGAYTCAGACAAGAATTTTCAAAAGCCCTTCTTCATCTTTTCTCCAGCATTCTGTTTCAGTGTTCCCACACAGGAAAATAATACACTTCCTTACCTTCAGGCTGTAAAATCGTGTATTTCAATCATGCTGATTGAAAACAAGCCTATTTAGGCTGAAAATAAAGGGTGACTTGCACTTCCTACCACAAAAGCAGATGACATCTGCATGGAAAAGATGCTCAGATGATAATTACTCAGCATTTCACTCTAAACTTCAACACAATTTCTGAAAAGTAGCTTTGTCCCATCCATACTGCAAGGCCAAGGGGTTTCATACCTGTGCTCTTTCACCTTCTGCTTTTGGCACTTGAAAGGACAAAAAAGACTTTCTGGTCCTGATGAAGAAGTCTCCATTCTTCATAAAGGCTTTTATTACAAGGTTGTTCAASATGCATTGCTGAAAGCCTGTAGATGAGAGGATGCAGGTGAAATTGGCAAAGGAGGTTGATTAGGAAAAAAACATGTAAATGCTGGGACATTATCAAAAAGAACAAAATATCTGAAACAGAACATAATTCTCTTTTCTAAATTAAGTCCAAGTTTGCACCTAGTTTGTATGCTGCAAATGAAGAAAATCTGTGAGTTAGTGGGTAATAGTGCCAGCGAAACCTGAAATGCTTTGAATTGCTGAGGCTTAAATCTGGAATTTCTGGGCTCTTTTTAGTAAGGGAAGGGCTACATTAAAGTCTTGTCTTTTTTGGTGGGATAATAAATTCAGCAGCTTCTGTACAGTCATGTCTTTCCCTGAAAAATGAAATTTACGTCTGCATCTCCCCTCTGTAAAATCTGATAAAAACTGGCTAGGGGATTCAAAAGTTATTAGGGATAATGCAAAGATATACACTTATATTGGTATGACTGCAGAAGCCTTAGTCCTTTATGAGCACAGGTTAAAATTTGCCACAATTTTCAGGGGCAAATTAGACTGAAACCAGAGTTGAATGAAGATTTCTTCTAAGATTTCAGTCAATGCTAAATCTATTATGATTATATTATGTTCCCTAATATTAAAGTTACTGGTGGAGTGAGCTTTTGTTTTTGACAGCATTTGCAGCAAGACAGTGCTGATTAATCACATAAAAACAGTGTTTTCCACAAGCATTGTGCTGAAGCTGCTCCTGTAGGCAGTCAGATGTGGCTRAATTGACACGCAGTGCCGTGTGACTTTGGCTAACTAATTGGGTAGCTCAAATATTGGATCTGGGACACATGAACAAATAGTTGTGGTGAACAACTTGTGAGCCAGTCACAGACAGATGTTTACTTGTGGAAAACTTTCAGCTAACAGTACGTATTTCTGAAGAATTCATAGTCTGTTTACAGGCAATTTCTGGCATGAAGGGATTACATTCATCAATTAAAATGTTTAGTCTGAATTGGTTTCCAACTCTAATTGAAAATAAGTGAAGAACTGGCTCATCTGGGTTGCAGACCTTTTCTTTTAAAAAGCTCCAACACATATGCCTCTTCTTGATGTGTTGGTAACTATGCATGAGTTTGCTCAACTTTGTCTTTTCTCAAGGGTGTGGTAAGCATGCTGCTTTTCTTGACCCTCTCTGCTGGTTGACAGAGATTTGGTGAAGGCTCTCAAAACTTAAGAAGGAAATCGGCAAGAGCAGGAAATTAAAACATGTCCAAATAAAGCTAATGGTATCCCATTGGTTTGCCAAACCATGGCAACTCACAGCTGATCACAAAGTGGGTGTCCAGTTCAAGTAGGAACATCCTTACCTTGTGCTTTCCATGGAAGCTTTTCTCTAACAGGAACCTGGCTGGGACTCCTTGGCAGGCTGYACCACTTGCTCTGCCAGCAGTAGCTGTTACCCAGCTAGAGAGACCCTACATTTCCTGGTACATTTCTCCAGTTTCTGTTGATGCTTTGTGTTGTGAAGGACAAAACTCCTGTAGCCATGTAATAGAAATAATCCACTGTAGATGTCACGACGCTGGTTGGCTGCAAAATCACTGTAAACCAAAAAAAAATTGCTGGCAAGAAGAGCCTTGGGGAAAGAGTGCAAAAGGACTGCAGTTCATGGATGCTGCCAAAATTCATGGCAATCTATGAAACGAGGAGCCCTTTGCCAGATCTGCCCCAAAGGAGAAAAGGCACTTGGGCTGTGGATTGGAGGTGAGAACACCACCAGAAYGCTCAGCCCACCATGGAGCTCTTCACCAGAAAAGTCCAAAAGCAATTCCTGGGTGGGGCTGTCKGTAGGAAAAATGCCAGACTGGGGTGAAATGAGTGGGTCCCCCCTCCCTCCTGCTCTTGTTTTCGTGCAAGAGGCCTGGGTCAGGTGGGGGACAAACCATGCACACTCAAGGTAGTTTAGGACACTTCCCAGTTCCCTGCCTGTAAAACAGAGCYATCAAAGGTTCATATAGGCTGGTTCTGGCAGTCAGAGTAGCATTGATGAAACTAACTGTTGTGGTTCCTCACTCCTGTGATTTTCCAGGCTTTTGAGAGCTGGATCAGTCTATAAGGGAAATGCGACACACTGTCTCTTCGTTTGCTGTTGCTTTTGGCAACATGGAAGTATCTCCAGCACGCTCCATTACTCAGTACCAGAAGCCACACAGCCTCCATGGATGATATGGTTTCAGCTTGTAACTTGCAGTGTAATGAGCAAGGCAGATTTGAAAAATATTACATTTAATGGCAGTTTAACTGGATATACCCTCTTTGGAAAGCATCAACAGCAAAACTGAAAACCAATATTGGTACTCAAATGTCTCAAAAACCACACAGCCTATGATGGAGCCAAGAAATAAAGCCAGTATTCCCACTCTGTGGGATTTAAGCAGGAGTCATTTGGGATCCATGGGTGTTGGCTGGGCTGTTGYGATGATAGAGTGTGCTGGACTAGTCACAGGCAAGCTAACATCTCATAAAGAGAAAGCTAGTTGGTGCTTTTTGGATAAACTTGTTACTGAAATGCTGGAAACCTCTTTGTCTTCTTTGTCTTTTGTTTTAGCAGGAAAGCCAGTTGCAGTAAATTAGGTAGGATTGCTGGGTGCAGATCTCAGAACAAAGCTTTTCGTTTTAGCCAGCTTTATTCATGCCAATGATGACAAATATCAGAGGTCTCAGCTGACTAGAAGAATGCGACTAACCTTCCACAAAAATGTCCCTCAACTCCACAGTGAAAAATTAATAGGAGAAGCAGAAAGAACAGGGACTACTTTAGTGCAATATCCAATGCAATTTTTTTCAAGACACTGTTCCATGACAGTGAGGGAATTCTGGCCTAGATATTTATTAAAAGGTGATCCAGATCAATGCAGGCTAGTAAAATACAGTCTTGAAGACTCCAAAATCTTGGGGCAAGGAAGCAAAAGCAAACAACCACATATATTATTTTTGAATTCCCATCATCTCTTAAACTGATCTGACCTAGGACTTCTGGGCATTGGGGCTTGGCTGCAGACCAGAAGAAGAAAGAGGAGAGGTGACAGAAGGTGGTTCAGTTCCCTCACTGAAGTTCCAGCAGCGCTGGCTTGGCTGCTAACACAAACAGAAAGCAAATAACACTCAGAGCCCCTGCTGGTAAATGGTGTTGACTTACGCCAGTGGAAAGAGCAGACCTGAGCTCAGTCTACACTTCTGGGTGAAGACAAAAGACAAAAGCCTTCCAGGCAGCTTAGCTAGAAAACTAAGGAAAGTCAAAGAGGAAATTCTTGYGGGAGTGCTGTCAGCATTGCTGTGATGGATGGTGGTTGTGGTCCCGGGCACAGGCCCCACARAGCTCAGACACAAACACCCTTCAGCCAAACATTGTCCAAGTGGTGATGCCCTGTGCCCCTAGAGAGCCCCAGGGGCTGTCCAGGCAGTGGTTTGGCTCCACTGGTGTYCCAGTCCAACATCTCCACTATCTCCATATCTACTGGTTTGTGTAGCCACCAAAACTCTGCCATAACCCAGACCTGGCCTGGGGTATGGCTGATTTGGAAGTGGGCTATGAGGGGGCAAGAAGTGAAACATCAGCTCTTGGAAACCTGATCAAGATTTCTCAGTATGTCAGCAGCTCCCTGAGAGAAACACAAATTACTGAGCCTCCTAAATGATAAAAAATAATAGTGAGATTGAGAAGCCCAGCAAAAACTAGCTGCCCAGAGGTTTTTCCCTGAAAGCTGGAAGTGTGTGTGTGTGTAATGCATGTTAGAGACCTTTCTCTCCTTCGGTGCCCCAACACCTGCTTCCTTCTCAGGCTCAGCAGGAGAGATGTGAGGCTGAATCCAGTTCAGGCACAGCTTGTCCTTTAAAAGTATCTGGAGACTGGGCACAGCCTGTCCTTTAAAAGTATCTGGAGACTGGGCATGCCAGGGGAGTGCTGTGGACCCTGTGCTCCCATGCACTTTCCTGTCTGGCACCAAACTTCCTCGTTAGTTGGAGCGACAGGGGCTGCGCTGCCAAAAGGAGATCGTTTAATTACTGTTTTCCTCCCTCCTCTCTTATGAAGTGGCTGTAAAACTACTCAGTGCTGAAGCTGAGCCATCCCAAGGAACTGACTGAGTGAAATATTTAAGAGGGCTATTTATTTAGGCGTCAGCTTCACAGGCTTCCTTCATAACTGTCCGTACAGCTCCGAAGCTACCGAGTATTTCCACAGCAAATAATATGATTTATTAGGACTGYCTTGGTTCCTATGCACAAAGTCTCTCAACCATGCACAGATGGATGGTGTGAAATGGAGTCAAATACCAGATGAGTCCCCAAAACAAGGGACCTCAGCATGAGGCCACCCCAGACTGGAAGGAACTCAGACCTGGGTTTTTCAGTTCTCCCACTCTTGAACACAACAGCTTGCATGGAATCTYCAAGGGTGGGGCAAAATGGGATTAGTTTATTGGGAAATAGGAAGTCAGCTTGCATGTGCTTGCTCTGAGTGCCAGCTTGCTCATAGCATCAATGGAAATATTTCCTTTAAAGAAAAAGCCACTTCAGCTGTTGCAAGATTGTAATTCCCTTGTGCTCCCTGCCAGCTCACAGTATATGGAACATTCTGGTAGCCCWGAGGCTGGGGAGCCCCACAGCAAGGAAGCCGGTGTGATTAACAGACAAAAGCAGCAAATGGGAATAGCCCGCATGGAATCCACAGACCACCAAGGAAGCTGGTTGTCCAGATAAAAAAAATCTGAAGCATTAACACAATGAAAGCAAGACTTGGGTCTGCCTGTTAAACTTTGGGGTGTCTGGTAAAGAAAATGGAAGGAAAGCACTTTTGCATTTCCTCTATGGGGTACATGGGCACTAAATACAGATATCTCAAAGACAAATAATTTCAAACCACTCCTCATCCTTTCAGAGACCAAATGACAGGTCTTGAGAAGGAGGTGAAGAAGATAATCAATACATCATGGCTTTGTTGCATTTTCTCCCAGTGTTTTTCAAGATGTTCTTATAAGACAGCTTGGGAAATAGGAACCAAGCAGTTATAAAACTGGTTTGGAAGCCACATACAAAGAGCAGCTGTCAGTGGTGCAGCACTGCATTGGAAGTCAGGTACAGAAACAAACCTCCTCTGTGGACAGCAGTGTTCACTGTTTACCTCAATGGCCAGAAAAAATGAAAGAGAAAGTGTGCTTATTAAATTTATATCTGGTGCCAACTTTTCAAAATGCTGAAGACAGGGTGAGAGTTCACAGTGATCTTGACAACTTGGAGCAGAGGTGTGAACTGATGGAGAAGGGGAACAACTTGGGAGGCAAAATGTAAACTATAGGGATGTAGCTTCAGRTCTGGCTACAATTAACCAGCACCTTTCTAAATGCCAGGATTCCTGCATCTCCTAAAAATATCAGCAAGGATTAGCACACATCATGYAGGGCTTGCTGTCACAGATAGCTGTATGATCTGCTTCTTCTCCAACCGGCTGCTGCCTATGGCAGAAAGTACCTTCTGGCAAAGAAATTGCTGTAGGAAAGGAGTTGAGGTGATTTAGATCTTCAGKGCTTTATTTTGTAAAAGTGTAATTTCCTCTGTTTTCCTTAAGGAGGTCCTGAAAACTTTCCTGTTTGTGTTTTAAATTTTTCTTTTTCTGGGGGTCAGATGTTCTTATCAATGTCCTCCACTCAGGATGTTTCTTGTGAAAACTGAGGAAGTTTTCTGCTTCACAAATCAGGAATGAGTGGGCAGTCCCCTCCATACAACAACATTTAGGGCCAGTGGAGACAAGGGCACCCAGGTGACCCTGCCAGGGCACTGTGCCATGGCTGTGTGGTGGCACAGCAGAAATGTGGACAGACAGCAGGTGATCCACCATGGTGCAGCGCCCTGGGCTCTGCATCAGCAGCACCCTGAGAGAAGGAAGCAGGAGCAGTGTAGACAGCCAGAGGTCTGAAGGCTGGACGTGATGGGAGATCAGCGTGTTCAGCCTTTCTGGTGGGGTATGGCAAAGTCCAATGACTGGAAATTGAAAGCACACCAACTTACACATGAAATAAGTAAGTCCCTACTTTTTGAAGTAGAGAGGTAACTATAGTGCCGATTTTTTTTTATTTCTAAAAGATCTGCTTTGATGCAGGATAAATCTCTTGCCATCTGTGTGCCGCTGGTTCAAGCCCAGCAGTAAGCAGTGTCACTGAGCAGGTGCAGACCCTTCTTGGAAGGAGTGGCCTTCCTTCACCAACGCCTGCCACAGTGGCCACTACTCACACCATGGACCTTTGTCCAGGTCCACTTCAGCTGTGGGAGGGGTGCACAGAGCTTGGAGGTGGGCTGTCATGGCTGGCAGCTCTTGATCCAGGGGCGGGTCGCTGTCCCAGCCTCCCTGCAGCCACAGCCATCAAGGGACATTTCTGTCCATCAGTTCCTCACCTTTCTATTTTCCCTTGGAGTATGGACCCTGCTGAAATCATGGCCCTTACTATAAGATAAATGAGAGACAGGCAATGATGTCCCATGACGCACGGGAGAACAGCGAATGTCCCACCTTTGCTCGCTGCGCTCTGGAGAGCGCACCTGGGCTGTGGATGAGTCAAACATAAAATGAGTGCCATCTGCTGGCAGATGGGAATAGGGTATTTATTGGGGATAACGGAGAGAGCAGCGCTGGCTTCTCGCACCCTGCATGCTTTATGTGCTCTTCAGTGCTGCAAGGCTGTGTTTGCAAACCCTGGCTCCTCTTGTGCCATGGCCATGGGTGACAGTGACTGACAGACAGATGGACAGCATCAGCACCTCATCCCATCTTGTGATTCATGGGCTGGTGCTCCCTTCAGCTGTGTCCTGGACAATCACAAGAACAGGAGCCTTGGTTTGCAGGTCTGGCAACGACACGGGCCAAGAGGGAGCCAAGGAGGTTTGGCTGATGGGGTGGTGAGCAGGAAGGGGGTGGGTGGAAGGTGCACGACACCCTACAACACCGGATCCTTACAGCCTGTAATGGGTGGGCAGTGGTTCAGGTCTCCTAACAAGGCCTGAGAACTTCTTTACATTGCTCACTGCTATGTTTTAAGCCAAAACAAAAGGGAATTTTAGAGCATATTTGAGAGTGTCTATGTGGTTTCTGTTTATTAGATAAAAATCAAATGGTACTCGTTGGTGAAAACTTCAAAAGATAAGAAAATACTGACCATCAAGTATCATTATTTTTTGTGCAAATACAGAGCTATAATAATGCAGTAAACCCTAACCCTTTGACAGGCAAAAGWATTCCTGTGCAGGCACTTCCAAACSAAATGCCATTGGAACAGCATTCTGTAGGAGGTGTTTGCTAATAGATGTGAGCACTGAGCAGCTCTTGGAGGGGTCATTTCTGTTCACCCACAGGATGGTGCTAATTCCACCGGAAAATAAGACAGCCATGCACTATCTATGAGATAATTCTACTCAGTGATGGAAGACAAAGCCTGATTATATATATATCTTATCAAGTAAAAGAGCTAAGTGTGCTGTTGACTTGGAGGGGACCAAACTGCAAAACATTTTTTCCTGTTATTTATAACATGCACTTATTACTGTTTTTATTTGGCAAAATGCTTGTTTCCTTCCTGCCACTTTTTCAGCGACTGTTGTTGCTGTGCTTTCTAACTGAGGATGCTGGAAAACTTTTAGAGAATAAAGACATGTGCAATGCATATGACAACTGCTGTTCATCGTTTTCAAGTGAGCTGCCCAATTTAAGCATGGCTTCCTTTTCCAGAGCAAATAGTCACTAGTGGCGGTATGTGACTCTACCAGCACTGTCAATCTGATTTTGAAATAGATTTTCCTTGCTTGAACTATGAAATGGGTTACAAGATTTAAGACCTAAGTTAAAGAAGGTTGTCAGCCTCAAGGACCTCAGTTCATCTTGCAACACCCTTTGGGTGTGAACATGAAAGCTCTGGAAAATGGAAATCATGATCAGTATTTCTACTGTTTGGCTTCAGTTCTCACTGGAATGTTTGTTCTTTCAAAACAGAACAAGTGGAGCAAACGCTTCCTGAACTAAGATCTGCAATGGACCTGTGAAGCTGTAACACAGACAAGATGTGGAAAAGAGCTTTTTGACCAAGTCCTTCAAAGGCCTGTKTAGTCCTCTGCATGTTAAYATGTTATRGGTRATAATYACAAAAATATTGCTGCCACAAACAYGTTTGGATACATGGCTTTTGCAAGATGTAACAATAAATTTAAACCAATAAAAATTTGGAGAGGGAAAAGGCAAGATGCTATTTATCATCATACCAAGCAGAATATAGAGGTCTGACTGGGCTGAGATTAGTAGAGGGTTTTTCTGAGATGGATGGGTATCCCATGCAAGTCCATTGAGAAAAGGAATGTAATATAAAACATGCCCATTATACCTCAGTACAGCCTTGGCTTTGCTCAGGGGGCTAAGCAAGCTCTGCAAATAWAATATTCTTTACACAAGGGTTATACCCACAGGTGTACATTTGCACAGGAGATCCCAGCTGGGACAGGAAAGGCTGTTAGTGCCCCTGTCTGTCCCTGCTCTGTGGGATCTGTGGTTATGGAAGCATGATGGATTAAGAGAACAGCTTGACAGCTGCTAATGTAATGGCCTCTTTTGACCCAATTTATTTATACTKGAAAAAATAAGAATGTAAACTTCTTCCACAAATATTTACTGTTTATTTGTACGATGTGTGTTTTTATGAAAAGTGATCAATCTCCAAGTGAGTTTCATGATTTCTGGTTTTGTTCRTGTGATACAGACACGTGCAGCAAAGCCAGATGCCTTGTAAAGGGGATTTAATTCTTTGAGAAGAGTTTAAAAGCAGCTCAGAGAGGAACTTGCTGCTTCTGAGAAGAACAGAGAGATCCAAACTCTATAGRGTCAATTAAATATAACCTAAATAAATTTGTAATAATTTTTAGAGGTTTGTATGCAAACAGAAATGCCTCATTTATATACAAACTGTTAATTTCAGAGAAACACGCATCTAGTTTCACACATCAGTAAGGTTTCAAGAGGTTTCTGCTGTCACTCTTGTGATCTCATGGACTTGAAGTGACACTCAGTTTCCTGCTCCTCCAAGCCTGAAATTTTAAATAATAGCATAAAAATCTGAAGTGGTTGGGAATAAGGATGTGCAAAGTATATTGGACTGGGTTTTTTTGTAACGCATTTCCTCCACTTGGGGTGCGTACTGTTTGAAAATAAATGAACTCAATCCAGTGTCACATGGATCAATGTGTGCAAACTCCAGCTGCAGTTTTTGGATACAGATGTGAAAAGCTGGGCTTCTCAACCCAGGTTTGTTTCCCCTTACCTTCGATGTCCACAGCGCATTTTCCAGAGCAGATCATCTCTGTTTTAGGGGAAGTGAAGCTGTGCCCATTTCCATCTGTGTGAAGGCAGTCTGACCGACTGTTCAGCTCTAATTTGAGGCAGATCCTACTCTCACTTCAGCAGCACCAAGCTCCATTCTTGCTTGGGACTATTGGCTTTGGACACACACTTGTTTAAGTGTCCCTGTGTCCCAGACAGGTCATTTTAGTCCAGCTCACTGAAGAGCAGTAAGATCTTGCCTGGGACAGAGCCTGAGGGGCCCCAGGAAGGCTCAGAGGGCTCAGGCAGGCTTGCAGAGCCTCTGCTAAGTCCTTTTGACCCATCAGAGTGCTTGGGATCCCTGCACACCCTGCTGGGGATTTGGGGTGTGGGAAGGCTGTCCAGCCCACACAGAGAGCCCTGCTCTGTGTTATCATCACACTTGAGAAGGTCTTTCATTGATGAGAACACCCTGCTGCTCTTGGTGTGGGAAAGGCCTCTTTTACACATCTCTCAGTGGAAGAGTGAARAATTTTTTCCAGACGTATGGCCTAAGTTTCTTTGTCCACTTCTCCATTTGCATGCAGATACCCTCTACCCTTCACCCTGCTCTTCTTATTTTTGCAGGAGCAAAAATAGAAAAATAAGATCATTTATTTAATTTTGTTATGGTTAGCCGAATTTTCTGGGGAGAGGAGGAATGTGGGAAAGAGAAGTTTGCTTTTGTTTTGGGATAAATTTTTTGGACCTTTTTACATTTTGTGCCTTTTCCCTATAATTCTTGGCAAAAAAAGACTTAAACAAGATGARGAGAAGAACTCCAGATGAATACGTCTGTGTGAAATTAAGAGATTGTTGATTTTCATTCAASAGAGGCTAATGAATTAGTACATTGGAATGATCTGTTCATGGTGTCCCCAACTTCTGTTTTCCAGACACTCAAGTAGCAAGAGGTCCTTGCTTTAAGGACTCCAGTTTTCTAGATAATATGAAAAATGAGAATCCTAAATATATTACAGTACTTTTCAGTACAATTGCTTTTTCCAGCAGATGTCTGAATGTTTATAATGCACATATACACTTAGGTTGCACATAAACATCTTCAGCTTACAAAGGAGAAGTTAAAATAGATAAAAGGAGAGTTGGCTCATGTTGTCCAGCAGTTCTGTGTGCAAACCTGACACACCACTTCTGTGCGGTGCCATACTGGATAAATTACTTTTAGATATTCTTTTGAATATAACAGTCTTTCTTCACTTAGCTTGAAGAAATATCATCCAACAAGAAATGTGGATTCCAGACCTGCCATATAAAGCAGATCTTAGAAGCTTAATGAGGAAAAATAAGAGGCAAAAGGCAAGAAAAAAAAATCTAGATTGAGATATAAACTCCCAGTATATTTGAGAAATGAAGTAAAATAAAGTCAACATCTGGCTTTGAACTGAAACTTGGGGAGTTCTGGCAAGCAAAACCCTTAAACAGTCCTGTGTTGACTCTTGGAGATAAAAAGAAGATAATGTTCACTCTTCTATCTGAACCATTTGGATGCTGACAAGTCACACAAAGAGAACTTGCAGCTAAGTTGCCCTTTAGACGAGCAGCACAAGGTCACCATCAGTGAGATGCTGGCTGCCTCCTTCTCCGCTGACTCCCTGCTCCAGCTCTTGGGCTCACCCACAGAGAGCAAGGGAGAGCAGCAGACACTGCTGAAAGTGTTAACACAGAGCCTGGGTGGAAGGATTAAAACCTCCTTAGTGCAGATACTGGGAAGRTTCAGGCAGCAGTGTGGAGTCACACAGCGTGAARGCARAGTGCACAGGTGGTAAATGCTCATRGTGYATAAGCAGTGGGRTATGGAGCTGCTTAGTGACATGGAAAGGAAATGCAGGGATCAGGATCATGCAGGATTAAATTMAATTCTCCTTTAAATTAGCCTTATTGAGCAGGGATGCATCTGTGCACATGATGGCTGGAATTGATCTTTTAAAGCAGCCTTGTAAATTTAACTTTACGGCTGTACCCTTTTTTAAGAAATATTTTTTTTCCAGTTTGTTCTCATTTTAACTATTCAAATTTTACCTTAATTTCCTAATTAATCTTAAAAGCCAAATGAATCAAAGAGCAACATGTGGTTTAAAAYTTTCACTAGAGCTGCAAGTTGTTTTCAGGGTGCACACAAAGTTATTCATGGACTTTTGAATTAATATTATAAACAGGTACTCGAAAGCAGAATTGGGGACAAACAGTTTCTGTCTTGGGGTTATAGATTATTAACTTCTCGATGAAAGATTTTATTGAGGATCAGCTGACATAAAGTATCAAGTGAGGAATTACAGTGGAATGAAAGAAATCTGAACTCTGACCCTGTTTTTGTGTCCTTCCCAGCCACTACCATTGGACACAGGCACATAACAGTCCATCTGTGTAGGTTAAATTTGTGTCTGATCCAGCATGTCAACTGATATTTTTCTGCCACGATTTAGCAAGGACAATCTCTTATTAGCTTCAGACACTTAAAAGCACAGTGGTCGGAAACATTAAACATCCAAACCTCTGTACTCCCAAGATTCTACACCCAGTGAAGAAAAATGTTTATCCAGGTGCCTTAAGGCAGGAGGAATTACACCTGAAGGAGGCATTGTCTCCCCAGGAGACTCGAGGGGACTGACCTGGCCTTAGATAGCTAATATTAGGTACATAAGTGAGGTAATAGAAATTCCACCCTTCCTATTGCCAGGTGCAGAGACAGGTCTGCAGGACTTGGAGTAAAGGCTCGARCAATAACAGCCTTCACTCAGATCACAAGAGCTCTTGGCACCCAATAAAAAGAAGAAAGAGTATGTTTGAATCAAAGCCTTCCCCTTCCACCCTATTCACTTGCCTTTTGATTTTGAATGTTCCTGCCAKGATCTGAATAATCTACAACATTCTGGCTGGCACGGTTCCCTCCAGCTGAAAGACAAATGGGAGAGAGAGGGGAGATYACCTCTTCAGCTTGCCAGCAGGATTGCTTTTTAACCTGAACCGCTGTGCTGCTCCTGTGAGCTGCTGTGTGTGCAGCCAGGGAGGCACAGCCAGGGCACGGTGTCGGTGCCAGCGGGGCCACACCGATGTGTCGCTGTCCCAGGAGCACACAGCAAGCTGGGACCGAGTGAGGGCGTTTACACGTACTTAGCACCCCTATATACCAACCACATGAGCAATGGGACTGTTCACATTCTTAAAATCAGGCGCATGTTTAAGGTTTGAGAGCCCCATCTTATCCCTGTGAGGGTGTGAATGCTGCTCAGGACTGCACAGCTTTTAAACTCTGAAGTGTTCATTGTTCTGCAAATATGATGATGCTCAACTCCACTGTCCAGGCCACTTCCCTCGAGTAAATATCCTGCTTTGCAGTGTCCTGCTGTCTCCAGAGACCTCAGATGGGATATTCAGTGACCCACACCCTTCCAGCATTCAACCTTGAGCACTCCATGAGTTCATTGTCCTACAACCTGTTGTGATCACTCTCCTAGAGATCTAAGCCTTCTACCAAATCCATGCCATAAAACTGTGCCCATGATAAGGGTGCAAATCCTCATCATAAAACTGTACCCAGGGGTTAACCAGCCTTCTGCTGGCACATCCTCTTAGGTTTAAATGAAAAGCAACACATACAATTTCACTGGACCAGAAAGTCTTTTTCAGCCTTTTATCTTTAAGCCATGCAGCTAATAGAGGAATTAAAGTCTTAAACTTGACGTACAGACATGTGTTCTGCATAACTACAAAAAAAGGAAAAGGTATTAGCTTCAATGTTAACTGCTGTCACATTTGGTTAGACTTCTTCTACCCCCCAGAAACACACAGCAATTCAGCATGTCTACTAAAGGTTYTATCAAATCTGGAGCAACTGCTCTTGACAGTGTTCTCAATGAACACCAAGCCAAAAATGGCAGAGCAGACATATGCAATCTTAGGTCAACTCCCATCATTTCCAAGGGGCTCTTCTCTGAAAGGAGGCTGTATGGGTCAAACTGGTCTTTGTCCCAGCACAGCCAGCCAGGCAGCCTTCCCATAGGAGCAGACAAACCTCTTTGCTCACACCCAGCAATGTTATTTGTCATCAAGTGGTRAAAAATGCACCCATGCAGATAATCTTGGAGAATTTCAGGTTCTCAARGTTTCATCCATTGCAAGACAGATATTCAAACACAAGCACAAACTGTTTTATTTTTATTTATTTTTTATTTATATTTTTATTTTTACATAGTATATACACCTTTGCTGGTGTAAAATACTATAGTTATGATTTAAGTTATAGAAGTGCTTGGTTTCACATCATTTGAAGATCCAATGGTCTAAGTCAGACCTTCTAAAAGAGACAACAATTCATTCAGTGCATGACATTATTATGTTGATTATGACATTATTTGACATTATTATGACATTATTTTGTTGRCACTTTAAAATTAGGTTCAGTAGCTAAACAGCTAAATCAGCCAACAGCTGGTTTCTTGCCTCCCCACCCCCCAAAAAAAATTAAAAAATAAATACTGGTTTTTTTTCTGGGTATAAATACTAATTAAAAACCCTGACATCTTTGTAATTGATCAGCATTTCTTGGAAGTGGTATAGAAAAAAATACCTAGCCCTAGATAAGACAAGACAAAATCTGAGATGTGGGGCCACATTAAATCTGCATACAAATATTTCTTTAGGCAGCTGCCTTCAGAGACCTGTGTACAATTTTGACTGGAGGGATGAAGAGAGAAAAGGATGAATAAGCTACCYATAAATTATTTCAAGTGTCATTTTTTAATATATCAGGTATTTTAAAATTATAGGGAATCACAAACCTTTCTTCCTTAGAAATCACTACCAATACTTGAACATTCTGTTTACCTGAAAAGTCACCTACCCTGCATATTTTTGGTTTAGAAAAAGGATTCAATTATAGCTGACCTATATGCATTTTCCTGGTTTTCTGAACGTGATATGGTGTGCCAGATGATTTTTTTGACTGAGCAATGTGAGCAGATGAAGGGCATCCACAGGGATAATTTGACTAGCTGCTCAATCCATCTGKATCACATCACCTTTTTTCCCTAATGTGAGGACATAGGAGAGAGGCAAAGGAAAAACCTGATGAATTGCTCCCTCAGATTAGTTGGCCACTTACATAAACTTCGGGCTCATTTCATAAAATATGGCCCCAAGTCTCCCCTAACCTCACCATACTTCATGATTTTCAACTGAGCCCACTCAAAAGCCTTTTTAGAATTTAGGATGTTTAATCAAGCATGTGAGCAAAATCTCCCTAAGGATCCCATCACGCAGAATGCATTCTAGCAAATTTTAAAGAATGCTTACTGACTTAGCCAGCTACTTTAAAGTTATGTTTTACACTCATTAAAATAATCCTCTTGCTTATTCAGGACCTTTTCAGCAGTGAGATCATTGATGAGAACAACACATGAAACCGCTGTCCTATTTGTTTCTGGACAAGCATGTGTTGCCCAGAATTACTGTCCACTCCATTCCCAAACCCTTGGGTAGGGAAAGCCAAGTAATTGCTGACTGGTTCTTGTCCAATCCCTTCCTACAGACCTGAAGTGATGGAAACTCTATGGGCTCCATGGGAAATATGTTCCAAAGCTTCACCATCCATTATGCTGCAAAGTTATTCCTAATRTCTTTTCCTAGTTAAGTGCTGAATATCTTAGTCAAGAAAGAGACTCAATTTGTTCTAAATCATTTCAAAAATCCCCAAAGTAAACTTTCTGGGATAGACAAGTTGAATTTTTTCTAACAGTGAGGAATGTGCTTCTACATTTTTACAGATACTCAAAAGAACAAGTAGATACTTGATTAAACAGATGAAAGTACAAGCTGTATTCCATGCTCAAGCTGAACCTCTAAGGGTTTCCGCAGCTCTCTCTGCAATTAATATTGCTGCATTTGACCTTTTCTGACTCAAACATGTTATTCAATTATGGGTAATGTTTTCTTGATGAACAATATCAGTGAAAACTCTCCAAAAGCTGCATTTATACAATCACAGCTGTTTTTACTCCTTTGTTTTGCTGTATTGTGCTCTGTTGTATCAGAGGACTCCTACTCCTATGACTCRAGATCACTTTTCTCAAATGTTTCCCCAAAAGGAGCTCGAAAGCTCTTTCCTTTAACATAATAGTAGAATTAATTTCTGCTCTTCTTAAAATGCTGTCTTCCTTTGGGAGCCCGTCACATGMCCTGAGCTGGGACACTTAAATGTATCTCCCTCCATGAAGACAACGCTGCAATATCCAGCATGMAACCTGAGGGCTGGCTGCAGTCCCTATAGCTGTTGCAATAATCCTGTGCTTTGTCCTACCAGCAGGATTGTACATGTGGGAAATACTGTGAGGATCACAATTCAACCCCCAGCTTTGGGATATGTGACAAAATACGTTCTTCACTCTCCTTCCTGCTCGTGCACAAAAAAGAAAAACACTCTGTTTTCTTATTACGGTGGGCAAAGCTGCAATTCCCAGCGCTCTAGCAATAGGATTTTCTTATGTAGGAGCTCCTTGCTGGCAGAATGGTTGTTCATCCCTTCCCTCTCCTGCCTATCATGCACAACAGCTGGGAGCGATATGTCAGAACCCATCTGTATCTGCTCTTTGTGTACACACTGAAAGGAAAAAGCAAGCTATAGGACTTGGCTCTCTTTARGCAGCAAAACACAGCTAACCCCTGGTCTCACGAGACCAAGAGAGCTGATACTCCCCATCACAGGATGCCTCAGGAATGGAGACGCTGTGTAAATTGAAGAGGTCTGGTCCAACATGTTTCCAAGAAGGAAGAATGAAAATTGGCCTGCATAACTGTTTGCACAAGAGTCAATAAAGCTGTACATTTCTGGCCTGTTTCTCACTTGCTGACCAGCAYGGGATCAAAGCTCACCCTCAGGGAGATGGGGAGTTCTAACAAGCCTGCTGACCTGCCAGCTCTGGTCCTTTTTGGGGATGACAGCTGCCTCCATAAGCCACTTGCCCCTCTCCTGCTTCCTCCACTTTTTTACCTTCATCTCCATGCTCCATAATGTCACATTTGAGGAGCTCTGCTCCCCAAATTGCTTAAATCACTTTCTTCCTATGGTCACCTCTACCCAAAATCATCTCCTTGCCGAGATGGCCATTATTGCAGGGCCACTATTGCATCTCTCCCCTGCCTGTGTCTCCTCAGGACCCTGAGGCCCCACTTTTGGCTTCCTCCTGACTGGTTCACACCTCCAAAACTACAGCACCGAGGGGCTCTTGCTTGTGCCTCTCCTTTCTCCTTCATGAACTCCACATGGGATAACAGTTGCCAGTACATCTGGGGAGTGAKATGTGCCTTAGTGATGGACCAAAACTGACTGAAATCTGTTGCTTTCTGATTAACAAATGTTGGCAAGCATTTAGTGCCCTAAATTTTAGTTTTGTGTGCAACAGAAAGCAGCATACAAGAAGACAGATCTCTTTCCATGACACTTTTTCCCAGAGCCCTGAATGGTCTGGAGATAAATTTTTTTTTTTCAGCTCATCCATATATGAGCTTATACAGAATTTTGAAACTCAGTGAAGCAATGTTGACCTGCATATGACACATTCTGCCCATAGGAARCAATTATTGATTTAAGGCACTGTGTGAACAAGTCAGGATTTTGGCATCCATCAGCGAAACACCTCTTGGTTTTGCGATTGACTCCTGTCCTTTCTAAACACAAATTATGGGGCTCCCCCACCTAACATGGTGCCCCAGTTCCTATCAGAATTTTTGATTGGACTGGTGGCTCTTTCTCCAGCAATCAGGTCGCCCTCTCATAGACGGGAGACGGGACAGGTTAAACCTTTGTGATGTCCTGGTACAGCTGCAGACCAGGATCTCTAYCCTGGATTGAAGCCAGAAAACCTGKGCTAAGMGATGGCTGCTGGTTGCTCTTGAATGSCAAATGATGGTGGCTGGCAGAACCAAATGTGCTCCAGCAGCTGCAGCTCCAAGCAACCCACAGGGAGGGGCGATGGCAGATGTGTGAGCAGAGCTTTGCCAGCCCCCCTGATTAGTTCTGAAAACCACTTCAGTCTCTAGCTGGCTCCGTGCCAGAGAAAAAAAGGTGTCACAGCACTATTTCCCRTCACCTACAAATAAGCCTGCCCTTTGTATCACTCATCTTAAGCCTAGCTTGATAAGGGCTGAGCCCTGAGCATTTCTCACGAGGAAAGCTGGCTTGTTTCAGTTTGTGTATTGAACAGCAGCTCTTGCTGTGCCGAAGGCTGCTTGTAGCACTTGATTATTTCCACATGGTTATCTACAAGCCTGAGCAGCTTGGGATGCAGCTCATTTCATAGCAGGAGGGTGAGGCACGGGAGGGTCCCATCGGGGCCAGGCTGGGCTGACAGGGAAGGTGACCAAAGAAGGGCCAGAAGACAATGTATAGGGGCAGAGAACACAAACAAAACAGGGAGTGTGCAAGGCTGCTCTTGTCAGCTCTCTATCTATGCTGGCAAGTGCAGCATATCACATTGCAGATGCTCTTGCTCTCTCTCATTTTACAGATGTCAGCTAGTTCTGGACCTACTGAAGATTTCCTAAGCCTATCTTAGACATATTGCTTAACTTCTCTATTTTTTCTCCCCAAGGTTGTCATCAGGGAGATTTTTTCTGTATTCTACACAGTCAATGGTCCAGTTACAGACACCTTCTTTTGGGGATCAGGGACCCCAAGTCACCTCCCAGCACAAAAAGGCAGGGCCACTCAAGTCTCAAAGCTCTCCCTGAAGTTATTCATCTGTGAGGACAAACTGTAGCCCTTTTCCCCTTCTATATTCCCCTTGCCAATATTGGTGTGGAAAAATTTCTGCTTCTCTCCTCTCCATGAGCACGTTACAGTGCCAAAACCCAAGTTCAGAACATGCCTCTGTCAATGTACTCTGTACATATATCTCAAAATAGTCATCTTGGTCAAAAGATATTTCAGTGCTTTGGTTCAAATATAGATGATCTCATAGGGGGAATTGCAATGAAATGAAGCCACTTATTAAAGACAGAAGATCTGGAAATCAGTTCAAACCATAAAACTAAGGAAAACATTTTTATATACATCCATTCAATACATATTTTCTTTCGATTTTTCCAAAATCCCTGGTCCCTTGCGAAGACATCAATCAAAACATTGATGATGTTATCCCATCTCCATTCAACATAACTCAAAACATAGAAAGTGGTATATTTCCAGAGTCTGTGTGGAAACTCAACATATAGCCCAACTTCTGATGCTTCATATTAATCTTGACAAGTGTTAAAAGATGCACATTGCTGTCAATAATAATAACAGCTTTATAAAATGGGAYTTAATTGCACTGGCACTGCTTGGAACACAGCTTGATATTCACTTTAAAGAATGACTATAACTAGTACCAGGATTGTAGACAATTATAGTGTTAAAGCAGCTGGTTACCCTATTTCTTTAAAAGAATTATAAAATTTACCAGAGCAAAATTAATGGACTTCAGTCATTTTGAAAGCCCCAGAATTTTTTTTTCGATTCCCACCTTCATGAATGGGCAAAAATAGGACATTAAAATTAAAGTAGCCTAAACACTTTGCAATGTCAAATATAGATGCAATATGCAGTCTCAGGCATTAGAATTTACTTATTTTTATTTTACATTTACATACATAAAGGAAGGAGGGGGAAATGTCCCAGTTAATGTAGAGTCAACAGGGAAGTAGACACTCATGTCGTACCTCTGCACAGAAGAAGAAATCTTACCAGGATTGTCAGTTTGGGCATCCACATCCCCAGAACTCAGATTTATGCCCAGCTGCATAAATGTAAAAGACCGCAATTCAGAACTGAGGAAAGCTAGAAAACCTAATCACAGGCTGAGGAAATGAATTCCTGGGAATCACTTTGAAGAGAATTGTCTGTCCCCGAGGGCCAGGGAGTGCTGCCTGCTGAGGAGGAAGGATTTCTATCCCAGAACACCTGGGTTCCACTTAAATGATCTCGGTAATAAATATGAAAAACKATAAATTATACCTACTTGAGCTGTGTGCCTTAAGCAACTGACATTGGAAAAGCACAATGAAATCCTGGAAATGAAAGGCAGCACATGTGATGCATGAAATGAATTATGCCATTGCCTAATTTCATTCCAGAAGAAAGCTCCGGCTACCTGGAATTGCAGTGTGTGCTGCAAAGCACAGATAACATGTGGGACATTTCCTTTCATGATGAACGTATTTTTACCATTACAAAAATCTCAAAAACAGTGTTTTTCTCTATATCTTTGAAGGAAGACTAGGTCAACATCYTCCTCTCAAAGAGGGAAAGAATAAATCCTAAAATTCAGGTGTGTCTGAAGATCATATATAGGTTAATGAAAGGTAGCTGTTGTGATTTTACTGAAATTCACCAGTCCTAAAACAGACTGAAAAAATGATCTTATGATCAGTCAATAGAGCTAAGAAAGGTTGATGTTTGTTTCTATGACAGAGGTTGCATATAATCATAAAATATTCCAAGCTGGAAGAGACCCAGAAGAATCATCGATRTCCAGCTCCTGGCTCTCCACCCCAAGAGTGGCTCACACCCTGTGCCTGAGAGCATTGTCCAAACACTTCTTGAACTCTGTAAGGTTGGTGCTGTGACCACTTCCCTGGGGAGCCTGTTCCAGTGTTCAGCCACCCCTGGGTGAAGAACCTTTTCCTAATATCTAAACAAAACCTCCCCGGACACAGCTTCAAGCCATTGCCTCAGGTCACCACAGAGAGAGATCACTGCCTGCTCCTCCTCCTCCCCTYACAAGGAAGCTGCAGACTGCAGGTTCCCCTCAGTCTCCTCTKCTCCAGGCTGAACAGACTGAGTGACCTCAGCCACTCCTGATACAGCTCCTCCTCAAGGCCCKTCATCATCCTCCTMTGGATACTCTCTAACAGTTTAATATCTTCCTTATCTCATGGCACCCAAAACCACCCCCAGCACTCGAGGTGAGGCCRCCCCAGCCCAGAGCAGARMGGGACAATCCCCTCCCTTGCCCGGCTGCCGATGCTGTSCCTGATGCCCCAGGACAGGGYTGTCCCTCCTGGCTGCCAGGRCACTGCTGGCTCATGWTCAACTKCCATCCACCAGCACYCCCAGGTCCCTTTTTGCAGCTGTGCTTTCCAGCCTCTCCTGKACCTACATCCAGGGTTGGCCCATTCCAGGTGCAGAATCCAGCACTAACATTTATTAAACTTCACATAGCTGGTGGTTGCTCAGTCCTCTCATTTTTCAAGGTCTCTCTGCAGGTTTCTCTGCCTTGGARGGAGTCAACARCTTCTCCCTATTCAGTGTCATTGACAAAGTTGCTTGGTATTCCTTCGAGTCCTGAGTCCAAGTTGGTTATGAAGATGTTTAAGATTCACCAGTCTTTGAGATATTTGAAATTTACCAAACTGGAAGAAGTCTGGAGGCTACAGCTTCCCCCCAAATAAATGTAGACCCCCCTGGTGGCCACAAAGACTTTCTGTTTTGCTCCATTCCTACCACTCAGGCACCTGYCACAGACTCTGTGCTGAAGGCTGCCTCACATCTCAGCTCTCTTTACAGTCAGCTTGGTTCTGTCCCCCTCACCTGCCCWCCTGAAGATACCTGCTTTAGGAAGAGCTAAAATGCACCATTTCTCTCCTACATCCTCTAATGACTCAAAGATGACAGGATGGAGGTGAAGTGTGGACACTCATACTTGGTCGGATGAGTCCAAGACTCAATCCTGAACTTTCCTAGTCTATTAGTCTATGTCCTGTGGTCAAGCTCCTTCAACATTAACAATACTGAAAGCTGTATCTGAATTGCTTTTTCTGTTTTCAATAGATCAACGTTTAGGAATAAAAGTTCAGATTCTCACTTGAAGGTACTCAGAGCTGTCCTGAGTCTGAACACAGCTTTCAACTCTTGCCTGGGGGAATTGAAAGGCTCTTGTTTTAGTCAATGAAAAGTCCCTCCAGTAGTTACAAGAGGCTCTGAAAAAAATGTTGCAGACATACTCTGATTCCTGCATAATCTTTCACRGGAAGATGATGGATTCTTCTGTTCATGTGTGCTTGAGACAGCTGAAAGCAGGAAGATTCTGAGGCACTTCTATCATCAGTTAAAGTGCCTGTGGCGTGCTGGAAACAGAAGAATCACAGTCTAGATGAATTGAATACAACATGAAAGTTGAGGGCATCGAGGGGATTTGCATGGGCTGTGCTATTCCTTTTCATAGTTCATTCCACAGTTTCTCAAAATTCCACCGCAGTGCTAAAAAGCCCAGCCACCTGATCAGACACTGTTATCTGACTCGGCAGGAAGTGACACTGCTGTGGGACAGACTTATGAGGGAGCCTAAAGCTGTTTTTGTTCCAGGCTGGGAAAAATCCAAAATGCTTTCACAAAGCAGAATGAAGTCACATCTTCTGTCTCCATACTATTTGCCTTTATCTCAGTGCCTCAGGAGCTATTCTGTCAAAAATGTATTTGCAAACACTTCATCCCTGCAAAACATTTTCAGCATCAAACCAGTATCTGGACATGAAATAAACACTGCCRTTAAAATGTTCAAAGCAGCTCTCCACTGTAGGTTTATCTGATTACAGGAGCAGGATCCCCTTTATATTTTGCAAGTTTTAAACAATTTTTTCCAGACCTTTGACTGAAAAGTGCAGAATACTTGCTTGCTGGAAAAACACTTGCTTCTATTCACATTTGGAAACACTGCATAAGCACTTGACCCATGGAGATGATTTTCAGAATTTTTTTATTTGTCATAAATTCTAATTGTTTTATTGAAAACCAAACAGCTTCACAGAAGCATGTCAGCATTGACCAACCTTGTCTTGAGTTTGGGATGGAACTTTTGCTGGAGAAAAGCTGTAATACCAGAATAGCCTGATAATTATCACTCTCCTGCTTCAGCCAGAGCAATTGGGAGCTCAGAACTTCTTGAAGTCCTGCTAAGGACAGCTATCATTTAGAAAAATATCTCTGGYTCTCTAGAGTGTTTTAATTAAAAGTTTCAGACAGACTTTTTTTACTACAAAAAATAATTTAAAACCCAAAACAGAGTTATTTTCCCTGCAGTACATCAGCTGCTGCCTCTAGAGAAAGTCCTGGTTTCCCAYCACAGTCAGTGGCTGGGACAGCAAAGACCCAGCGTGTTCACACTTGCTCACCAAAGCCTTTTGAAGCAGAAAACTGCAGCTTGAGACAACAAGAAAGCCCCTTGCCCTTTTCACAGCAAACACACTCTCACACACTCTGTTGCCACTGCTGGAGGCGTTTCCTGTCCCAGCATGACCGTGTCATCTCCGTTTATCTCATATGACTTGATCAAGTTAGTCTTTGATAGCTTGCAGGGAAAATGGGGCCTCACTTACTCTCTGTCAGGCTGTTGACAGCAAAACAAGATCTGTTTCCTTTGGGCTTGTGGTATTTTGGTTGGGCTCTTCTTAGGTCTCACATATCAATCAAAGAGGCAGCYTCAAACATGACGCTCCAGCAGTTCAGTGCAGTAAATTAAACATCTGCTGGTGGAGATGGCCTCATGCTGAGGTTGAAATGGGCCCTATAGGTCTGGGAAGTTTCCTCTAACTTGTTTTCCTCCTGTCAAAACAGTAAAAAGAAACTTTTGGGGGCATTTGTGGTCAAACTTTTGAATTTTGCAAGCATTTTTTTAAAATGTTTTTGAAAGCTTACGTGCCATTTGGTTTTAGATGAGGACAATTTTTTTGAATGTTTTGAAAACACAGGTTCTCACCTGTCAGGTAAAAGCTATTAAAATGCTACACCCTGGACTTCTGAGGGAGTTCTGGATCTCTGAGAACAAAGATGATGCCTCATTCAGGGCCAGGTGTGTGAGCAGCTGCAGTGCAAGGTAACRCCATGGTAGATCAACAGAACTCTGCAGGGGCTGAGCAGGGGCACTTCCCTGTGYATATCAACAGGAATTGCAAGGTGATGGTGTTCATCCTAAACATTTTCTTTTGGAACTATATAAAGATACCTCCTTTTGTCTGCCATGCTCCAAGAGCACCTGCAGGACCGTGACCCTGACACGACAAGCGAGCACCTTAGTCCTGTGTGTATAATTTTTTAATAGATTGGCTGTTYATAAGGGACTCATCTGATTCAGTTTTCCAGGCAACCRTGTTCRCTAAAGAGTGAAATCAATAACCTGYGTAATCTATTTCTKCTGCCATAGGTAYTAYCACTGTTTTTATWACTATTATGGCTAGTATTTTTTATTTATCAAATTACTGCCAAGGAAGAAAGTTGCCTTGCTCCAGTAATTTATCCCACAGAGGATACTGTCAAAATAGATAATGCAGAAGAGATGAGTTAAATAACTGGCAGATTCAATGGTGTGGTGGTAGTCAGTGTCACACAAACTGCACTGAGTGATGGCTGTAAAGTGTCACGAGGGAAGGCAGTGAGTTTCCTGCCYGGGGTTGAGCTGAAGTAAGGGAAAGGCGGTGGGGTAGGGAGATTTGCACTGGTAGGCTTTTGTTCATGCATTCTCTCTTTCCAAGGTGATGAATGCCAATTTTGATGGGAGAAAATGTAGAAGYCTCTCTTCCAATCCAAACAAAACTCATTGAACTGAAATTTGTCCAGTGATGGTGTCAGAGCAGATAAAACTAAACTCTGTGTATGAAGGAAGAGCATAACTAAAAATAAAACCAGATCATTTCTTRTCTTGGTATGACAYCTGTTCCTCAGCTWTCAGGCACTGCTGAGCACCATGTCAGAGAAATCACTGAGARTATGGGGAAACACCATCTGCTGGAGTTACTTGTTGGTTCTTTGGTTCTGAGTTATTGTCACTGATCCTTTATACAGAGGTGGTGTTCCAAAAATACWTCTGTGTAGCAAAGCTCACCATTTYCTCACAGCTTGGCATCACAGCACTCAGCTCTGCACATCTCCYCACACTGCTCTGACACTGCTGGGATGAGCTCAGTGACAATTGCTGAGTGCTGGGCCCTTGGTTAGCAGACAAATTATTTTTCAGGGAAAGAGAGGGGAATGTGATCTCATGGGAGGGGTTTCTTCAGTACCAGAAGGGAGCAATCCTATCTYATGTGTCAAGGTCCAATGTATCAAACAAGACCCTACCCAAAGGCATGTCAAGGCAAGCTCCAGACATTTTCACATGCCTTTGCACTTTGTATAAAATACCTCTTTGTGCAGAGGAATATCCAACAGCAGTCACAGCTTCATGGTGGGTCACAATGGTGTTATGCAGATACTCCCCACAGTAACTAAAAATTAGCTTASTTTTGCTACCAGAATAGCTGTCTGCAAAACCCTCTGGAGAGCAGCCACTCGTATCTCTGCTCTGCTCTGCCTTCCAAGACTTCTGCAAAGCCAAATATGAGCACAGGCTATCATCAGTTCAGAGGCTTGCCTAGTGGCAGGAAGCATCAGCAGCAGAGCATGGAATGGACCCTACACAGACACCAAGAGAAGCCTGTCAGTGATTTCAGTTGGCCCATCAGAAACTCACCTGAAGTTCTTGGGATTCTTTCTATAAAGTTGCTTGCTGCTTGGTGGACCCCAAGTGGAGAGGGGATGATTGTATAGACAATTAAGTTTTCCAGCACTTCAAGCACCTAAAGCAGTGCCCAGAAGCATAAAACTAAAGAATATGAGAGAAAGAGAAATTAACTTATATGTCTGTAATCCCCCTTGGGTAGAGCACTAATTTATTTGGGAGAAGAGCTTCCTTTGCTTGGTTTCCCATATGAAAATTCCCTGCTCAGTCTTATCTTGGAGTGACTCATAATATGGGTCAAAAGGTGAAGAGAAACTTTATGGTAACCTCTTCATAACCCTCTTGTAAAGTCTGTTTTCTTTGGCTCTCCATTTGMATTTGTAATCAGTGGGCAATTTCCCCTCATCTCTCTATTTTCCACCCTTCTTTTCTCTTTAATTGAAAACTTGGTAAAGTTAAGGTTCYTTTTATACCAAAAATGCCCTCCTCCCTTCCTGCCTCGTTTGTCATGTGCATTCCTCCATTTCCCCTCAGGCCACATCCTCAGCTACTGAAAAATGGCARAACTCCATTGCTTCTGTAGGTAAGTCCATCAGTACTCCAGGAGGGCTGCTACCCTGCCCCAGGGTAGAGCAGTGCCCTGACAGGGCTGGGTGCAGTCCCTGGAGGCTCCTACCCTGCCTGTGCATTGGCTCCTTCCCTGCCTGTGCATATGTATTCTGATACCCTGAAATACTTCTCAGCCTGGCTTTGGGCTGGACAGGTTTGCAGTGAAGAGCAGAGCCTCTCAAGAAATGTTCTTAGGAAAGATGACAAGAGCTTTCCCAGCAATGCCTTTGCCTCCATTTTCTCTTTAACCAAAAGAGGTCTCCTCCCAGCCATTCAGCCACCAAACTCAGGTCTCAGAAAGGAAGTGTTCATCCATTCCACTCGGCACATCCTTTGCTAGGTGGAACTGTGCACCAGTCCTTTCGTGTTAGCAGTCATGACTGAATCATCGCTGCTGACAGAAGAAGGGTGACTCCCCAGCAAATGTCACCCCCAGCTCCCAGACTCATGAGGCTCCAGGCAAGCCAGTGCTCTCCTGAACACCAATCCATCGTTGAGGTGTGCATCTGATTCTCAGTGGGGGCTTAAAGACCACTGGAGCTAATGGGAGTATGTGGATATCGCTGAACTCGTGCTTTGGTGCTTCACTGACTGATTTAAGCAGGCATACCTTTTGTTAAACAGAGGCTTATGAACATCAGCCTAGAAGGATGTTTTTATTTATTGTTCAGGTACTAAGAGYTGTTCCTAGTCGTACAGAAGTACAGCAGTGTCTGCTGCAATGGACACATACTGAAGGGAGAGAGAGAAGGGCACAGAAAGTGTATTTCATAGCTTTTTTTCATCTATCAGTGGCCAAGCATGTGCAGATGCCTGGGAGATGARTCTGGAAAATGCAAGCAAAACAAACGTGCAGAGTGAAGTGGAAACAGTCCTTGCTTTTACAGTTACATAGAGCAGTATCACCTCAGTGTTAGCGGCAGCAAACTTTTCCATTCCCCATCTGCTAGCATTCATTTTAATTCCTGCTGTAGTATACCACGGAAAATACAGGGTCAGGGAGTCCTTGCTTTTCTCTTAACTCATCTGTTTCTCTTTTCACCCTTAGAGGAAATTTTTCTGTTCCTACAGTATGGCCATTTTCAACGGCTCGGGTTCTTATATCACCAAAGAAATAAAAAAAGAAAAAAAAATAGCAGTAGATTTTTTTGTACAGACCTAATGTCTGAGTCAYACTCAGGAAGAGGGCAATGTACCTTGTTCCAAATAACACCAGTGTTGTGCCTTTCCAGACTCTTTTGGAGTTTTTTTCTCATAGACATATATAGGAAAAATAGGATGTTAGTTAAAATTAAACAATTTATAACAACCATGTAACCTTTTACAAAAGTCTGGTATCTCAGTGCCAAAACCTTTGCTGCTTGTTTGAGAGATGATCTGAACAAACAGCTAGAGAAGTTTTGCACAAAATTATGAACAAAGTTTCAAGCAGGTAAATTASGGAAACCCTTGGCATCAACAAATTGAATTAACAATGGTAACATATGGTCTAAAGTGGTTGGTTTGACGATGCAGTGCCCTTCTGTAAAGGTTCACAGCAAAAAAAAATGCTATAGATTATGAATCTCCCCCAGGCTTCATGACTTTCTGTCAGGTAGCAGCTCCCACAGAAGTTACTTTGTTTTTAAAGTAAATAAATTGTTTTCTCATGGATAAGAGCAGAGAGGCAGGTTAAGATTTAGGTAAGATAGATGTAAAGCTCTGCGCTTGTTTCAATCAAGAAGGATTCAGGAAATTTGCATATTGTTAAATATAAAAAAGAAAGCAAATTAAAAACAAAAACAAAAACAAAAACAAAACAAAACCAAAAACAAAAACAAAAACAAAAACAAAAACAAAAACAAAAACAAAAACAAAAACAAAAACAATAACACAGCCAATGCCTTTATTCCTAACTGGCCTGGCTATTTTGAGCTGCACGTGCCTCCACTGCAATCCCTAAGGAAAAAGGCAGGTGCAAATGCCCAGCAAGTACAAAAACCCCCATCTCAAAACGTCCCTTTCTGAGCCTTGTCCCCTCCTGACACACTGTGTTTCCATGGTGTGCGGACCTTGAGAAGAAAACAGAGGCAGAAATAAGCAGCAATAAAACATTTTCCACTTAACAAGGGATTACATCTCTGGCAGCATACAGCAAAAWTGAAGTATATTTGGACAAGCTGGCGAGCATGCTGAAAGGACAGTGCTTTTTAATGAGTCAGGATGTTGAGCCATGCTCCCGTTGAGCTGGCACCTCATCAGTCACAGGAGCACAGTCCTGTCCTCTCCATACCTGCAATAGCCCTTGTGAGACAGATATACCTGAAATAGTGAGTGTCCACTGATTGATTTACAGCAGAGTAGTGGGAAGAGGAAACGTCAGAAAATTCAAGGTTTGACCCACTAGTCCCTGCCAGGTGATCCATCCCACTGGATACCTCATTCAAGGGCTGAAAAGACATCACTGGGCATCCCACATTTATGTCTTATCAGTCCAGAATAATATTTGAGACTCGAAGAAACTATCTTTTACATGTCTTGTACCTAAAATACTTGCACACCACCCTGTRTGTGGTCACAAGATCCATCATCTGGATACCTACACATTTCCTAAACCTCTACGTAAATTCCAAAATGCTGTATAAACATACTTCGTACAGCACTTGTGGGTCACAGGCAAATTCTTCTCATAACAACTGGCCTGTGGTTTCCTGAGTAACAAATGTATGCCAGAGGGAGGGGCAAAAAAAGATGTGTTAGAAAAGCCTAAGTGCAAACTGAGASGAAAAGCATGAAGAAATAAAAGAGGCCAAATTAGCCACTTCCGTCACTCCCCTGACAGGACTACAACTGCAAGAGGTGTGAAATTTAGCCCAACAAATAGCACTGACAATGTTTAGCAAGTGCAGGAATTTATCTGACAGCTGCAGAATAGTTCCTTGAATGGCTTATCATGACTGTAAGCCAGGCTTTGGTCCCCCAGCTTTGTTCCGGCTCACGTCCATCGCAACACTGAGCTTCCACTTCAGATTGGAAGTTGGGGTGGAATGCCCAGTTGATGCTGGATTTAGACCAAGAGCTCCCAGAACACCAGTGCTGAAAGGGTTATAACCTCAGCAAGCTGCTAAACAAATTCTGTCTCTGTCTTTCTGAAGCAAAAGAGGTTTTTATGATTTTGATAATGGCTTCAGTAGGAATACCAGAGCAAACTTGCTTGTAAAACTTAGCCCAAAATATCTAAAAATCTCTTGGCTTTGGCTGCCCTCTGAAAATCTCTTTTCAGATCCTTTAAATAACTTGGTTTTCTTTCTTCTTTTTTCCAAAGTAAGTGAGAGTTTTGATCATTCTAAAAATGTACTTTTCCATATAGTGGGGAGAATGTTGCCAGTTCTGCAAGCACTCGCTACCTGGTGCCTTACTATCAAGTCCAGTCCCAGAAAAGTCCACAAAACTCTTCATAATCATAAATAATTACAGCAGCCACTTCTCAGATTTTCTGTGAGGTTCCTAAATGTGTTAGTGTGGATCATTGCTGGTCTAAGGTAATATGTTTAAGCTAGACACAGAGGTGGGATTGGTTTTCAAATTTGGCATCACTGTTCAATGAACAACAGAATTTTCTTGTGGCGGGAGTGCTCCAATGTGAATAAAATAATATAAAAACGGTGTAGCTTTTCTTTTTTTTGTTTTCTTGGTCAGCAAAACAGAAGAATTAGTGCTACATTGCATTCATGGACCTTCTCATGCACGTGGATTAGGAGCTGAAGCCCTGTGCAGACCCCCTGCTCCACAGRGAGCTGGGCAGCACGTGTGCTTGGTGTACTGCCACCTGCCCCGGGACTGCCCCAGCTCTGGTGTGTGACATCTCTTCTGCTGTCACAGAGAAGCCTGGTGTCACCTCCCAGAGGATGAGGACAGGGAACATAAGTGACAGAGCACCTCCCATGCATCACGGTACGCATTCGTGTGCAGCAATTTACAAAAGCAGCAGAGTAGAAGAGCTCGAACTGCATGAAACACAACTAAGAGACTCRACAGTTTTCAACCAAAATTTTATGACTGTGGTCTCTTCTTCTAAATTGTGGATACACATCTTTGATACTTGGATCACCACCAAGGTAAAAACTTGATAAACAGCTGACAAAATAACAGCCACAACAAAGGGAGAGGGATGGGTGCTTCAAGATTTAGTACAATTATGACACAGTCATGGCTTATTTTTCACACTGAGTCCAGTTTCACAGGCTGGAAAAATAGGAAGCAATTTATTACAGAGATCARCTTTTAAACCATGTACTTAATTTTCATAACAACTCTATGAATGATAACAAAAAGATGAATTGCCTTTATTTATACCACAAATCAGCTCCACTGAAACCATCTCACATTCAGATTCTCTTWACAGCATTGCCTTAAAGACTATGAGGGGAACATAAAACTGACATCCAAACCATCTGCTCATCAGCATTTCATCTCTTTTGCTCTAATCTCCTCACACATAGGAAATTATACAGCTGTCTCTCTGATAACATGGACATATGGGATCTCAAACATGCAAGGATTTGTGATACTCCTTCTGCTGCCAAAAAATTCCTGTGCACATTACCTGGTTAAACCTTATCCTTTTATCCTTCTCTGCAACAGAAAAATTACCTGAGCTGGTAGATTCAGATCATGGTATTTATAYTAATAAATGCTGATCCAACTTCATGTCAAGAATTTATCTTCTTCTAATAAAACTTCTTTTGGATTTCAACATTAAAAATGTAATAAAGCATTTTTTGGTGACAGTAAGATACTGGTCTTTCAGCCAAAGTTAACAGAAACAAAGACTTCAGAAATAAAAAAAAAAAATCTTTACTGAAAATAATATATGAAAAACATAATTCAACATAGATATTACAGCTACATCACCATTAAAATGCAGCCAAACTTGTCTATGGTTTATCCAGAATCCTGTCCTGCCTACTTTAAAATAGCACAAGACTTGCAGTGAAGGGATTTCTTAAGTTCTGAAATTAAGCACAATGAAAAAGCCTTTCCAGTGGTAATGAGTAAGCCCTAGGTCCCAGAACTGATCTCTGCAGCTGCTGCTAGAGCAAAGGGGGAACTGTTCCTTGCCTTCCAGAGGCTCATTTAGCATCCCCACGGCAACAAAGAGTTAAACAAGACACTCATACTTCCAGCTCTGAAGCCAAAAGTTACTTCACGTTCTTGGGAATAAACTATTTGCCAGATGCATATGAGAGTAGATCCATGTGTAAAAACACAGCACAGAAACATTCCTAATTAATGAAAGGTTGTAYAGCCAAAGCACCCATACTGCCCAAGGTTCCTGCAGGACCTACCRAATCTCCAGCTCACCCAGCCCAGCCAGTGAATCAGCCATCTGCAGGCAGCAGAAATGCAAATTTGTTAATGACAGAGCTCCTTGCTCATGGGGAAAGGCTGTTGGTTTCTGAACCATTGCCAGAGAATCGGGCGAGGAGGGCTGTGCCCCTCTTCRCATTCGTGTCACAGTGGTACCAGGGGGTCAGACACAGGGATGAGCCGTGCTGGACCACACCTGTGGCTTTGACAAGGCAACAATGAGAACTCCTGTATTTTCCTTTTCTCTCAGGCTTCATTTCTGTTTGAATTTTTGCCTTTGATTTCCAGCCTTCGGTACTTGTTATTCAACAGGATTAAATAASTCTTCACAGCCCTGGATTTTCTCCCTGAGGAGGAATTCACAGACTACAAGCAAGCTGTTCTCAGATTGTTTTCCTTGTTAAATTGAGATAAATTTATCGAGCCTRAAGACACTCACTGTGAGGGATTTGCTTCTGTACTCAACTGTCTTGCATGTCCCTTTCCTCCAAGTATCTCAGAACCCCTGAAAAATTTTTATGCCACCTTCCAAGACGAGTCTGTTTGTCCAGTGTCCAGAGACAAGCTCCCTCTCTCATCAGCTGTCATCCAAACATGTTTGAGAAAATGAAGGGCACAGAGAAAATATTCAATTTCCCTTAACAGCCCTGACTGATTTAGTGCCATCCACAGAGGCACTACATGAGACCTGATCATGTGCAAAAGAAGGAGATTGATCTTAGATTAACAGTAATCTGTTTTGCCATAGTGGAAGCTCTTCACACAATCTACTGGGGCAGCTGGTCCTCTGTMGTCCTGCAGTCCTCCTTCAGTAATTGCATTTCCAGGCCTCAGCTAAGCCAGTCCTGAGCAATCCCTTCCACAGAATTTAATCACTTTCAGTCACACCAAACTCTGATGCTCATCACCCCACCACAAATAGCACATGCACGTGGAATCTGGGCAGAGGAAACCCACTCCATCGCTGTGGCAATACCCTCATTGTCACACTTCTTGCTCTGTGCCATTTCTTTCAKCAAACTCTTGAACTAAATCCTGACCTGATGTGCAAGGATCCTTTTTTTTTCCATGCTGGATGTTCCCTGGATGTCATCACAAAATGACGTCTGTGGGAGCACAGTTGTAGCTGCACCAGCATCACTGCTACAGCTTTGCAATAGTAATAATAATAATAATAATAATAATAATAATAATAATAATAATAATAATCACAGATTGACACAATATCAGGGCTTGGAGGGCCCCTCTGGAGATCACTCAGCCTTTGCTTGTTCCACAGGGCAAGGCTTTACATTTCCTTTTGCTGAATTGATGGGGGACCTCTCAGCCCCTTCCCCAGCCTGTGGAGATCCCTCTGGCAGTCAGCACAGCCCCTGGTACCAAACACAAACACACTGAACTCACTTGCTTTAGTGATGCCCTCAAATTTACTGATCCTAACGCTGGGCTAAGGTGACTGCCATCAGGAAAACAAAGACTGCACCCATTCCCAACATCTTTTGAGTCTGGGCTTCCTCATGCCTTTTAGTTCCCTCTCAGCCCATGGAATACACAATACACAGATATTCTTCTTGCATCTTTTCCCCACTGCATGTGCCTGGTAGAGAGGTGCAATGGAGCACCCTGGAGAAAATAACTTCAAGAATAATGGAAAATGAAGCACAAACTGAAACTGTGGAGGTCTGATCCAGTTTTGGGAATGGATTTTGGGAGAGGCAGGAGTGTGGGATGTGTGGGCGTTGTGCAGTGGTTGTGACCCTGTAAATGACAAGTGGTGGCAGAGCTGTGAGYACCTAATTGTGCCCCTGCTAACAGCCTGCTGCTGAGAAAGTTAAAAYGCCATGAAAGTGTTTATGGCAGAGGCCAGTCCTGGATACAGACAAGTCTAATAGCATCAGGCAAGTCCAAACATGACTTCTCAGACTCAGTGTTCAAAATAARTCTTCTGGGACCAGCTGGCTCCTCACACCTCTTCATTACTCTTGGAGTGCGTGACTTTTTCCTGTTTCTTTTAAAATAAAGTCAGCTAGACAGTTCCCAGGAGTGCAGGKCAGGAGTCAAAATGCTGAGCAAATGTAAATGCCTGCCAAGGTGTGTGCTGATCTGGTGGGACCCCGGTCCAGGATTCTCTTCTCCGGCTTCAGCAGAGCTCATTCCCATCCAACAGCTGGGATAATGCARTTATTCTGACTTGCACATGCAACAATGGCACCCCAAAGCTGCAGTGAGGCTTATGACTTCTTTGGGAGAAGACCTTGATCCAGAAAAATTAAAATAACAGAGGTACATGTTTGCTTCTTCAGTGACAAACTTTCCCAGCAGATTTAGCATGCAACAGCACGAAGCATTGCTCAGTGCACTCTGAGCTCATGTCCTTGGTAGCCAACCACATGATTTATTAACATGATATCATGAAATCAGTGGATATAATGGGAAACCCTTTCATTTTGACAGCACGAACCCCAGCTGATTTCATTGTGTGCTGGCAAGCAGAGCTATTAGCTATTAAAACAAAAGAAACCCAAACAAAATAGAAAATTGCTACAGAATAGAAAAACTGTTTTCTAATAATTCAGGGTGGGTGAAACTGAAGGTTTAAAAATTGTCTTTTTACTCGAAATTTCTGATGCCTTCCTCCCTCTTTTCAAACACACACACGGATTCATATATCATGCTTCAGCTCGTGACCCGGCCATTCCAAAGTGTGAACATGATGAAGAAATGTAAATTAAAAACTTATCACAAATGCTTTTTTTTTAAAAACTTGAAAACTTATCAGAAATGCCCTTTCTCTTAGGTGAGACAAAATGGTGATCAGATAGGTAAATGTCTTTTCTTCACTTAAATGATTTTGTTTCTCACCAGAGTGTTTAGAGGAGCAGTTTTTGGTAGTTGTGGTAKGAACATTACTGTAAGAAAAAACCTTCAGTCCTTGAAAAGCCACCCTGAATRCTTTACTTTCTGARGCAGAAAGARCAAGTGAYGTGAAGAACATGCCTTATGGGAGCCAACAGACTCTGGGTGTCAAATGCAGAGAAGGCCCTGCTGAAGAGGGAATTACTTGAAAGAATAATGGAATTACTTGAAAGAAGCATGGAGGTCCTGTCATTCCCTGCTAGGTGAAAGGAGGCAGAATGCCCCTCTGGCATCTTCTGTCTTGGGGATGACGCTGCACTGCTCTCCAAATCAAAGGATGACATAGACTTCGCGAGGTTCTTCTGTGGGAAACTGAAAGAAAATAGCAAAGCTCTCTTTTCCCARTCATGGGGAAAAAAGACAGGAATATCAGAGCACTTGTCAGCATTCTTCTGCTTGCAGATCCTTCAAAAACTTTAAAAAGAAATCTTCTAGTTCTGCCAAGGAAACAGTCCAACTAGAAATATGGGCTGCTTTTAAATCTTTCACACAATTTATGGCAGCCATCTTTGCATCATGGCAGAGGACCCARGTTTTTCAGCTATTTATCCCAGATTTCTTCATCCCTTATGATTCCAGCCTTCAAAATCGTCTCTGAGTCCAGTTTACATCAGCACAGGCATGCTTTGAGCTAAACCATCCCCAAGAGTCCAGGCAAGAGCAAGTATCATCTGTGAATCAGATAAGGTTAACCAGATTSGTGGCACCTGTTCTCCCACAGCTGCCTCAACAAGGATATTTCATTTTAGGAGGGAACCTGGTGCAATGAGGACCCGGGTCAAAGGGAAGGACAATTGAAGGGATGTAATTTGGTAAAAATTCATTTTACCAGCAAGCAAGGGCATCCTCTCTGATAGAGCAGGGACAGGTTGTCTTCTGCAATCACAGGAATTTTCCTGTGCTGGCTTGTGAGAGTTGGTGCTCAGGACACAGATGAAGTTACCTGACAGAGTGGCTGGCAGGTGACAGCTCTTAGTGCAGGGCACTGGGAGAGCAGGACAGGCTGTGCTAGGGAGGCACATGGAATCTGCACAGTGCACCTTGCATGTGGGATGATTGAAGAGCATCTGGCTAAGATCAGACTCCAGGCTGACTTGCCCAAGTGGCTGTTKGAAATAAATAAGTGCTGTATATCCCTTCACAGTGATTGCCTCACAAGCTGCTGTTGAGAGGGAAATGTAAGCATGTTGTGTACGATTTTAGTGTTCTGAGGGTTAGCTGAGTGCTCTGGCACCAGCAACCCAAAATACATTTGGTTGCGTGCTTAACTTACAGCRTGGCTGTTCCAGGGCTGTGTATGTTGCTAAATAACTTTCCCATTGTTTCACTGGTTACATTGCTCTCAGTATTTGGCTTGGCGTTTGTTTTATGTCCCAGTCCCTTTAAAGCCTGTCTGAGGGAAAATCAACAACCCTTTCCTGAATCTAATTTAAAAGAGCCTTTTTTTTGTCCATACTTCTGTGAATCTCTCACCTCCCAGCAATTTTATATRTCCTATCTTACCTATAGAAAAATACTTATTGTTATGGCTTCAAAAAGAAAAGCTTAAGAAAGGACTGTAAAATGTTATAATTTTATACATAGAAAAGCCTATATACAGGTCCTGTCTGAAGGATCATGTTAAACACATGAAAATGATGGTGCAAAGTCCAGCTCATGACAGAAGCAGTGCTTTGTGCAGGCTGGGCACAGAGYTGGGCACCTGACAAGCTGCACAGTGTGGGTGACATGGGGGGCTACAGCTGCCCAGACAGACTTTGGACATTTGGGAGCTTAGGATTCTGCAAGTGCAGTAGCTTTGCCTTTCTGGAAACCAGCAGGCAGGCAGCCAAGRAGTGAGGAGGCCATCCAGCATCCTGGCAAGAGAAGAAATGAACCCATCAGTACCACAAAGGCTGTCCTGGTGACCTGCYGGGACTCTGCAGCAGCACCGTGCTGCAAATGAGCTGCCTGAAAAACACACACAAGGACAAGCCTGAGGGTGGATCTGTAGGCAATTGAGATGATGGGCCAAGGTCTCTTGGAGCCTTATAAGTTACAAGGTTGAGGTTTGGATGTGTTTGGTGTGCTGATTTTCTCCATTCCTGAAGAGGTTGCTGTTCAACATCTCCAGATGCCAGGYCTTTCTTAGGGAGAGAGAGCTCCATCTGGGAGATTGTGATTGTGCTCAGCCCTGCTGGAATTGAAGGAATCTGYTCAGTGAGAGACTGAGGGCTGCTAACTGGTTGCTAAAAAACCTCCAGGTAGCTCCAAACTTTCTGTAGGCCTTGAAGCAGGAGATRACTTTAAAAAAATCCCAAGCTGTGATTCTGCACCCATTGCAAGGTGCWTTTGACCCTGTTTGGAACTAGAAAGATACCATCTGACATAAACCTGAGGGTCTGATTCTAATGTAGAACACACAAGGTGAAACAGTTTCTGTCCATTATTCTTACAGACATTCCCTAAAGGTTTAGTCAGTAACAGCCTGACTGTGTCACAGGATGCAGATGGCAGTGCCCAGAGTTTCTTGTGTTGCACTGGGTGTGGCGTGCCCATTCTGACACTTTCACACACCTCTCTTTCCCTAAGAWAAATTTTAGTCCAGTACAACGCAGCAGTCGCACAGTTTGACGGTGTGAAATTCACCCCTGTCCAACATGTCACTGCTGTGCCTGGCACTGCCCAAATGCCAAGGGCTGGTGGTCATGGACACCCTACCCACCATGGAGTCTGTCAGCCAAGCACTCCTACAGAACTGGCTGGGAAGAGACTTGTGGAGAAACTTGTTTTGGCATTTTGTTGGAAAGAAGACTTCCTATAATTACAGAACTTCACTGACACAGSCCTGGTGGTGGTGTATGTGAAAGGAAGGGGCAAAGAGAGATGGGGGTGGGAGCACAAAAGCAAACTGCAGTCCCTGAGGCACAGCTAGAATGCTGCCACTTGGCAAACTGTGGCTTAAAAATATCTATGGCAAAGAGTTTGGATTGCCCTCCAGTGGCCAAATGGGATTTCAGATCCCAGCACAGGTCAGAGGTAACGTCAAGAGAAAAGAAATTTGGAGAAAGAAAAATCAGAAACTAGAAGAGGCCTGCTGTATATTATAAAGGATGGTGGTATCTGTATTACMATCATGGCAGCACATCTATTGCAGWTACTTAACATGTGTCTTCTTCCTTTTTAATATCAGCTTCCATGGCACTGCTTTCTTGGGGTCACATTTGTCTGCTGCCACCAGCTGAGCAAACAGCTACAGGGCCCTGTGCTGGCAGACCAGGGTGGCACAAATGTGCACATGAGGCTGAGATCAGCATTTGATGCTCTGTCGGGAGAGACACACCAAACAGAGTTACAAACTGCAGAAAAAAGCAGTCCCCTTAAAAGCCCAAGGCAGGTCACCAATAACAGCATTCATATAAAAACTGGTAGAGAATACACCAGAGTCGAATCTGGCATCAAGGCCCTTGGTCTTACCCCATCTCCTGACCTTGCTGGCAGTGCTAAGAGGAAGAATGGATGCTCATACAGTGAGCCTGTTCTGATTATACACCACCATTCRTGCTCCCTCCCTCTCTAAAAGTGAATGTGCAACCCCAGTAAGCCAGCTGCATTGGGTATGAAACAAAGACAAGTTTGGTGTGCTCAGGGATTTTTTGGCTGCTTTTTTTTGTTTGTTTGTTTTGTTGTTTGTTTTGTTGGCTGGTTGGTTTGGGGATTTTTTGTTTGTTTGGACAACACTTGTTCCACATCCATTTTGGCTGAAGACTCAGCTTTTAACTTTCAGTTACATCTGATCCCTGAGCATTTTTCTGCCTCCTTGAGTGGTGTTTGTGAAGGGCTTTCCAACATCAAGCCCTTGGTGAGAAGCGTGCAGGACAGGGTGAGAAAACCATGTGAAAGGGAATAGCTCCGGGTGCATCCTGGACTTGGTCAAACTTCCTTGGCCAAACCTTTCCAGGAGCTGCCTGCTCTCTCACTGCACTGCTGCAGGTCTGGTTGACTGAGTGACGAATGAAAAAGGCACAAAACTCCGTCAGTCGTTCCTGGGAGGCTTGAGTGACAGCCAGGGACACATCCTCTCCTCAGAGGGCAGCAAACTGTTTGACACTTGGCCAGCCTCTGAGTCTTCCCAAAAAAAGCCTTTGATGTTTGGGAGCTGATTGGAGTCCAAGGCCCTGGTTCAACAGAAGTTTAAGTCACACAGAGACTGTGAATCACAGGGCTGGAAGGATCTCAAGAGAACACCTTCTCCACCCTTCACTAACAATATCTTGGCCTCTCCTGGYAGATGTGTGTCTGATCTGTCTCTGAGTCTCTAATCACAAGAGTAACAAGTCTTTCTAGGTATTCCACTCCAGTCCTGGATTTTCCTTACAGTAAATGGTGTTTYCTAATGCCTATCCTAAATCACATTTGCCACAAATAAACGTGTTCTTCCCATATCCTTCTGAGCACCAGTTTTTCAGAGTAATGTCTTAAGTACTGGAGCCTTTCATTATGCCCCATATGAGGATGCTTTTTTCTAGACTTAAAAAAAAAAAAAAAAAA
>NW_026623270.1:3024515-3027800 GCF_030028575.1 Malurus melanocephalus | reverse complement strand
TTCTCATCATCCATGTTGGTCTCCTCTGGCTTTTCTCCACTTAGTCTCCCTCTGTCATCAAAAGCATGGCTCCAAAGCAGACACTCTGCTCCAGTAAAGACCTCGCCCACACTGAGCAAAGCTGAAAAATTATCTCCTGTGGATTATACAACACATCTGCTATTAAAGACCAGCACAAGTTTAGTTGTGGTCTTTTTCCACTTTCCTTACAATGTCCTATTGTTAGGTTACTAAAGAATTTTCAGTCCTTACAGCCGCAACATGAACTTCACCTGCTGTCCTGTAGTGCTGTTTAAATGCTGATAAATCAAGACCTAAACTGGAGGTAAATCTATGCAAATGAATGGTGTATTTGTAGTAGCAAAAATGGTGTAATAAAAGTAGCAAGAAGCACTGTCAGGACCAAGTCACAGACGGAACACTGGCRTACTTAGATTTCAGAGTGCTAATATGCCTATTAGGTACTAATTTCACCTTTTTCAGAAATCTATAGAGAACTTGCCCATATMCCAAACACATATGTATTGATACTTCTATTTATTAGCAGCTCCCTCACCTAAACTTGTGGCATCTGTAAGAGCAGAATCCTAAATCCTGCCCTCATCTTGCACAGGCAGAGCATAAAGGATGTATTTGTGGATCACTTGAGGATGTGGAAGTGCAGATAATCACAGTAACCTAAGAAAATGAGCACTAGATTTGAAAATAAAGTCTTCAGGTTTGCTTGCATCTTGTAGTCATAAYGAATAGTAGTTATTCAATATGAGGAAGTAGAGATTGCCTGAGATTACTTCTGCCCAAGTAAACACTGTAAGAAGTCACTATCCCTTAATCAGTGACTATTWGCTTATTCCTGTTTTATGAAGTAATATTTGGCTGTCTAGTGGTTTAATAAATATTGTTCTGTAGCTGCTTCCATCTCAGCCAGTTTGCTTCAAAATAAGATTTCTATAAATCTTTATAATGCAGGGAATGCACCCAAAAATATTTGGGTAGGATTTTTTCCCACATAAAATATGTTTTGTATGCTGCCCATCAAAAACGCCCACAAAGACCACAGAACTATGCAAGCCATACAGGAAAAAAAAATGCTTTGTCTTGGTTATTATATTCATATCACTAATCCCTAAAGAGCAAAAGTAAATCATGAACCTATGCTACTAAAATCCAGAGAGATAAGAGAAGTGAATGCATCTAGACTCTTAAGCTAAACCAAGGAGGGAGAAAGTYTGTAAATCTGGCCAAGAGGAGGTCACTGGTGACCCTGAATGTTTAGACATATGACTCATATACAAAAGAATACTTGAACCATCAAAAGATTAATCATCCGTTTCTCTTCAGTTTCCCTCCCCTGAAAAAAAAAAAAGAAAAAAATAAGGCTTGCAGTGATTTTTTTTTCCCTTTGCATTTCATTATTCTATTAATCTACATTGTAGTAAAGCACCAGACTTTCCTGGACTGGCAGGAATGGATAGCTTCTAGCTCACAGTAGCAGATAGTAAGCAAATGGTATCCYTGGACACTGAAAAAGGGATATGGGATTCACTCTGGTGTTTCACCATTTTAGCAAGTGCTGGTGCCTCTGAGATTTCATAAACCCAGCACTGGGGCAAAACAGGGACAGAGCAGATCTCAAGCAAAGAAGGTCCCATAGGAAAAGTAATGCCAAGGTAAAAAAAGCTGGAGACCAAGCTTTTTTAAACCTTTCCTTTCAAAGGCCCAAAGAAAGATGGTATTTGGGCTCCTCACAGAAATTGGTAGATGGCTCAGGGGCATCAAGCCACATGACCATTGGCTTTGACAGGTACAAAGGATCAGAGCACTGGAAGAAGATCTCTGGTTTAACAGCATCACTTAAATATCCCTACAGACTCAGATTGCAGGTTTCACCTGGACTATGCACTGCACTGCTTCCTCTGTATGGCCAACWGGCAGTGCTCCCTTGGAGACAAGAAATATCAAACACAGTTCATGTTTTTGGCTGAGAGGCTCACCTCTTCTTCCAGTCTTTCACTGCTGTGAAGCTGGACAGCTYTTCACACAACTGTGCCACACAGATTTACCACTTCTCCTCTACCTCCTGCACAGGACAGCTTGGTCTGCTACACATMAGGAACCCCAGCTTCCTTTGTTCAGAGTGTGTTGCTGTATCAGAAGAGACTGTGCTTGCTGAGATGAGCTGTGAATAAAATTAGGCAGCTGGTCTGAATCCCTACTTCCAAGTAGTGCAGACTGGGAGAATACATCTTAKCTCCTACACACTGACAGTTAAAAACTGGGATTTCTTTTTCTTTTRTATCAAATTTCGGGTTCAGCTTCTTAGCAAAGTTCTTTCTTTGCTCACACTTGACCTTGGCAAGCACCTCACCAAACTCAAATCATTAAATTCCCTCTGGAGATCAAATGCTGATGTCCTTGTTTCCCTACAGAGTGTGGATTTGACCTGAAAGTCTGTGGGATTGCTAAACAARCACCTCGCATCCGTTGTGGGGAGGATTTGTTTCTTTTAGCTGGGATAACCTTCCTCACCCGGCTCTTGCAGGCTGGAAAAAAATTCAGCACGATAAATCATGGAGGAGCCACAAGTATTTGGGAGTTTCTCTGAAAGCAAAGCTGTGGTGGAATGGATTAACACTACTGACATGGTACCTCTCCCCCACTTGCTACCGATCAAAGTCACTTTATTTTAAAAATACAAAGAAAGTCATTGTACTGTGGTACTGTCCAACAGCTCTACCTGATACTAGACACAAAAATTTGCAGCTTCCTACCAATACTGTTGATTTCTTTGGAAGTACTGAAAGGTCTGTTGAAAGCAGACTAACCCAAACATGGCACACAGTTAAAGAGAAAAAGCTGTCACATTGGTCACAGCAAGGGGTTCRGATGGAAAAAGAGTAAAGGTAGTATCTCTGGCAAGTAAGATAAATGGTGCACACAAGGTCTGATTTAAGAGGCAACAAAGTCAAAASCTTACAGAACTCTGGCACTCTTTGAATAAAGTCCTCACACAGCAGGGAAATAGCTGGAGCTGCTGCTGTGCACTGCCATTTACTGTGCCTGTCTCAGTCAGYCACTTACTGAATACAGCTGCCTTTCCTCTAGACATGGAAAACTTTGATCCCATCAATCTAAAGACCACATCATGATGTTTCACCACATCTTGGATACAATATGCTACCTCATTTATTATTCTGTTTTAGATTAAATTTGTGTAGTTTTCTTGGAACTAGTTTAAAAGGGATGAGACATCAGTGCTTCCTCACTTCTTTTTTCTTTTCTTTT